>NC_083401.1:127371787-127676162 GCF_020745735.1 Hemiscyllium ocellatum
TAAAATTGAGAACCAGACTTTGCAGGAGTGAAATTAAGACACTTCTTCACATGAAAGCTGCTGGAAGTTTTAAATTTTGTTCTGCAAGTGGGAATTGGTGCTGGCATAATTACAACCTTTAAGACTGATATTGATAGATTATTGTTATGAAAATCTTTTAAGAGATATGGGAAGAAGATGGGTTTATGGTGTTAGGTCACAGAGCAGCCATGACCTCATTGAATGGACGAAAAGGGGCGAGGGACAAAATTACCTATTTCAATTCCCCCACTATCAGTGGATGGATCTTAACTCGTCTCCCCTCGATCTCCTCCAATAAGGCATGCTGTGCAGTGGTTGGAGAACCTCCGAGCATGCTCTGTCCTCTGCTGCATTGTCATTCACTCTTCCTCTGGCTCAGACTTCCTTCCAAAAACAGTTCAAGCAATCGGAATACACGCCTCCTTTAAGTTATGCAGGATAACTTTAGCTGCTGTTAATTTCCCAAGAGCATGGGGCCTCCTGCCGAGGCAAACACATTTAATGCTGGCTGTGGACAGTCATTATGCAAATAATCAGGCAGCATGAAGTGGGGTTGCTGCCTGCATCAGAACCAACAGGCTTGGATTAATTGCAAGAGGTTTGTTTTAGCCTCTTTAAAAGGCACTGATTTTGATTTTCACTTTAAGCACTATGTTTTATCCATGAGGACCTTGAAGCCCAGGTTTGCAAAAGGCCAGATGTATTTAGCTGCAAACAAATGATTCGTGACTCATCCTGCCCTTTTCGATACAAAATCCTGGCTGGAGTGAGCATCAGAATCATGATCAGCAAATATTTACCCTGCGAGCTTATTAATAATTCAGTGGCTATTTTATTGTGGAATAGCCTGCACATCTTATCCAAGGTACCTCACAGAGCCGAATTCTTTGAGAATAACGCTGCTCTTTCACTGTAATCCCTGCGCTATTGCCCCCTGTGGTTTGAGTGCATATCATCTTGCCTTATGGCCTCAGGAGAAATGAGAGAACTGAATCTTGTTTGTAATGTGAATTCATTGGCTTGATTTGTTATGATCTCTTCTGTTTTGGTAACCTCATATTATCAGATGCCAATTGTCTTTCCTCAATACCAGGGAATGGACCAGAATCCCACACCCTAATTATTCTTAATTGTTTTTTACATTGACACTATAATAAAAACATTTCACTGGGAATGTTCTGAAGCAGCTGATAAAATGGAAAACATACTTTTGCCTCCATTACAATTCGAGTGTCTTCTGAGAGCTCTGTAATGGCAAGGCTATTTATATTTCTTCTGGTTAAAACAACTACAGGTCAAACACAAAGTTTTCAAAGATTAAAAGGGAAGATATTTCTAAGAAAAGAAGCGAATTAGAGATTTTACAGCACTCTTACAGAAACAACAGAAGTTGTAGTAAATAGTTGACCATAGCTGTTTGTTATATGGAGTTGATTTTACATAAAATGAGGATTACGTGACTAATCCTTCACCAAATCCTTGGTACATTCCGTTGCTTAAGCTTAAATGAGATTTAAATAATGCATTCAATAACCAATAATAACCATTCTGTGTGCAACATAACTTGGATTATAAAACCATTGTAAAATACTTGGGGTTTTGGTTTTATTATTTGTAAAGGGATTTACCATAAGAATATCGCAGGCTGATTACCTTTTATTTTTACATTGATGCCAAGCAGTTTTGGTCCATCATTGCAAAATTTCGTAGTTTAACTCAGGATGAAGTTTGCAAGACTAAATGATGTGAGACAATTTATTAAAGAATAGTGAAAAATGAGCATAAAAATACAAGTATTGCTGAAAGGAGGGATGCATTGCCAGAGCTTTTGTCTTACACTCATCAGGACAAAAGCAAGAACGCCAAATTCTAAATGACGCCAACAATTTATGCCACAGGAAAGAAAGGGTGCTGACTGTTTGGAAGTTGATTCTGATTGGCTGAAGCATTGCCATGAAGAAAAAATTGGGGAACTGTAGACTGTCCAAGCTTCTAGATAATTCAAAAAAGACTAAAAGTTTGAACCTGTCCCTTTTGGGTTCCTACATATAAATGTATGTTGCTTCTAGCAAGGGTAAATGAATCGCATTGTGTGGTCAACTGATTAACTTAAGTTAGCTGTAGAGTAGCTAGTAATACATTCAGGAAAAAATACAAATTTGAAATAAAGATAAAGACACACAGCACATTTAATATCATGCAAAAAGTCAGGTGAATGAGCATCATTCAAGCATATTCTCAAGTTTCAGGATGACCGAATTGACTGACAGATAGCGTTGAAATAATATTTTAACAATAAATAATATTAAAGAATAAACTTCCTATATGAGATATCAAACTGTAAATTATACCCTCAACATGAGAAATAAAAAGGTTTGACAAATCAATAATGAGCATGCACTGAGGTGAGTGTCTACTTAAATGTATGCATGTTCTTTTGCATACCTCTATAGCTATGCAAATACGTTTTTCCAACGCAGAGATAAATGTGTACATTTGTGTTGATGAGAATGTGGATTATTTTGTTAAAGTAAGTTGGGTTGAAGTAAAGGCCATCACTTATGATTTTCAAATATGAATCATATATTATCCTCAATAGACTTTTGCTACATAAATGAAAATGCAACCAATTTAAGTTCACAGCAAAGTCTTCTAATGGGATATTTTATGACATTGCTTTCCTGTAAAATAGCTTCACCTTCTGGAGACCCACATTTTGTCTAATACAGAAAGAGTATTTGGTTGTGTTCAATATCACAGGAACTGCCCTAACAATCTTTATTACAAAACTTGAATGTAGCTATGGCTTGATTGCCTCATTTTGTATTGAAAATTGTCCTGCGCTGTTAGCTTACTTAGGAAACAAGCATCAGGGATTCTAGTAAATGGTTATTAGTGCAGTCCTCTGTTCATCATTGAGCCTGCTACAGTGCTAAACAAGAACCATAATCACAAATTGATGCTCACATAACAATGATTAGCTTTACTTTTGTACAATTACTTTACATGGGATGATAAGACACCTTACAAATGAAGGAATCAATGACAACTATGATGATTTTTCTGAGTATTAGGCAGCAGGAATCTGGAAAGTTCTGGCATCCTCCTTTCCCAGGATAAGTCAGCAGCTGGAATTGTAATTTATCCAATGTTCTTCTCTCACTTTCTGATACACTCCTAACCGCATTATTCAATTTGTGAGGGTTACAACCTACCTTCCCACAGCCATCAGGGCCATTGCACTGGCAATGTTTATCAAATAACATCAGGTGAGCTGCCCAGACAAAGCCTTCAAAATAATTCACCTCACTGTGAATGTTTGCTTTAAAACTGTTTTGTTTGGCTCAACTGAAAGATGAAGATGATGAGCCCAGGATTAGAACTTTGTCATAACTGCCATTTTCTGGTTGGGGAAGGGTGTGGGTGGGAAATCCATCTGCCGGCCTCCTCAGATCAAAAAATCATGTTGGGGTAGATTCCCATATTTCTCTAAATGGAATATCATCAGATCATATAAGATAAAATCAGGAATGGACACTTTGGCAAATTGAGCCAATATTTAACTCCCTCCTTAATCCATAAACTGTTTAACTTCAATATCCCAATATCAACAGTTCTCTGGAGAAGAGAATTGATTCCAATGATCCCCAGAGCAGAAATCCCCCCTCACCTGTAGCTTAAATTAGGGAACCTTCAGTTTTTAAACAGTACCTTCTACTACTAGATTCCCCCTTCCCTGTGTAGAAACAGTAGTCCAGAATTAATTCCTGATGAAGAGATTTTGCCTGAACCATCAATTTTCCTGCTCCTTGGATGCTGCCTGACCTGCTGTGCTCTTCCAGCACCACTTTAATCTTGACTCTAATCTCCAGCATCTGTAGTACCCGCTTCCACCCAGAATTAATTCTGTCTAGTCACCTCAGAAGCTTTTAAGTTGCATTGTGATCACCTTATGTTCTTTTAGATTCCATTGAGTAGAGGCCAAATCCACTTATAAAACAATAAAACAATCCCTTCAATTCAGGAATAAGCCACATGAGCGTGTGTATCAGGAGGAAAGGACTCCACAATTTCATGATGGGGCATTTCCCCAATAGAGCTCGTGAGCATACCTTTATCTCTTGGATCACCTCTGATTTTGGCTTCCCATAATAACAAGCAAGAAAAAGAGTGAAAGGACCAAAGAACAACTCACTTCTAAAGGAGACAACTGAGAAGGATTTGGAGTTATTCAGCAAACTTTCACCACTAACTTTTTGTGATGAGTTAATTAAGGGAACTCTGATTTTCCATCACTAAAAAACAAATCAAGAGAAAGAAGAAATGGTTAAGAACCTCTTGGGCAATGTTTCAATGTTACAAATAAAAATATAAAATCTAATTGACATGAAATTTTCTGCTGTCTCGCCCATTATTTAGATCCCGTGAGTGGCTACAAGATGGCGTCCACAATGCATTGTATCTTTCTGATGCAAATCATATCAGATTCTATTCTTCGGGAGAACATTCAGGGGCATGGAGTGAAGACCTAACAGAAGTGTGCAGAGTAGACAAATCCCATGACACCAATTAGTATGTGTTGCTGATTTCACACTAATGCTGCCATTTTGGAGTTCATTAGTCCAGTTAGCACCATTGCTTAATCACACAAGACTGAACATGAGAAGGCACCCCCACTGGCACTATTTTAAAGATATTTACAAATTAGTGCTGATTGATTTTGAACTTCTATTGCTGTGATTGTACAAGCACCTGAGGCTTTATAGACTTCTTTAAAGTTGCAGAAACGTGCAGGGAGTGATATAACAGCTGCCAAATTATCTTGTCCTGACTTCAGATCTTCTTCATAAATCAGTTGCTCCCAGGCATGAGTGAAGAAGTTAACATTCTGCATAGCTGAAAAATGAGCAAAGGCCACTCAGAGCAGGACCTGCTGAGAGTGGAGAGAGGCTCTCAGCAGGACACAATGTGCATCCAGCAAACAATTCTCCTCTTCAGCCTCAGTGGAGTACAATGTGTCTGATTGGCTGCGCTTCAGTAAGTATGTTCTTGCTGAAATCTGCCAAACTGGAATGGGGGGCAAAGAGCACATGGCCAGTGGCTGTGAAGGTTACAGAAGCAAAAAAAAATCTTTTATGCATCAGGTACCTCAGAGCTGGAGGCATTCTCATTATCTTGCAGCTCGCCATCGTTGTTTTGTAAGGGAGATCTCTAACACTGTGCACCAAGCTGAATAAGTTCACCCTCTCTCCCCAGAGAGCAGCAGTTGGAGTGAGCAAGGGGTTTTTGAGGATTGTGGGTTTCCCCAGGGTGTAGGATGCAATTGTGAGTGCAATTTGTCCACTCGGAGACACAACATAATCAACAGGAATGCCACTCCCTCCATGTCCTAAAGCATGTGCCCATAAGGCATTGAGTCATATAGATCAATGCGCAGTATGCCAACAGAACTCATGATGCCTTCATTCAGCCGTTATGCACTGTGTACTATCTGCAGTTGAATCAACTTGTGGGCGCCACGGTGGCACAGTGGTTAGCACTGCTGTCTCACAGCGCCTGAGACCCGGGTTCAATTCCCGACTCCGGCGACTGACTGTGTGGAGTTTGCACATTCTCCCCGTGTCTGCGTGGGTTTCTTCCGGGTGCTCCGGTTTCCTCCCACAGTCCAAAGATGTGCAGGTCAGGTGAATTGGCCATGCTAAATTGCCCGTAGTGTTAGGTAAGGGGTAAATGTAGGGGTATGGGTGGGTTGCGCTTCGGCGGGTCAGTGTGGACTTGTTGGGCCGAAGGGCCTGTTTCTACACTGTAAGTAATCTAATCTAATCTTATCTCAGATGAGTACTAGAAGACTGACTATCCACTACAGATGTGAAATGACTCCAGTACATAAGCACCATGTATACCATGTAAACAATGCCACTTCACAAAATGTGATATTCTGCTAAATGTGAAAGAATTCAATCAAATCAAGCAGCTGAAAACTGGGCATCCATGAGGTGCCATGGGCCATTAGCAACTGCAACAGAATTGTATGAATTCTTGTGTAGAGCTTGCGTGAGAGTGAGTGCTGAGATGTGGTGGATTGGAGGAGTGTCTGGATCCCAATGTAATGATGAGTTTTGAAGATGACAGTGAGCATTGGTGCAAGGTCCTTGATTTTTATGGTGCACGACCACCACAGAGATTAACTTCTGGCATTAACTTTTGACAGCCGCTGCCATCTAGCCCCACTGCCTTCTGAGAATTGGTCTGGAGGAACCCTTGTGGATAGAACATATTTCTCCTGTGCCATCCCTCCTCAACTTAATGCCATGCACTCTTGCAAAATCTTGGAGCCTGTGCTCTCTTTTGTTATGCTCGTCTTAGTCTTTTCCAGTGCAGAATTACTTGTGATGTCTGCTCTGCTGTTATATGCGGACCTCATCTTTAAGAGACTTCACCTTTAAGGGCTCCATGTGCTGAGTGTATGCAATGTTGCAACTCTGCTTGCCAGTTAATATGCTACATATTTGCAAGCCTTACGCACACAGATCAGTTACTTTGCTGTGAAGTCTCCTTTATAACTTCAAATGTGTTTTACTATGGGGCCCTTCAAAGGGCGACAACATCTCACAGAAACCCAGATTCTGAAGCTGAAACAGACCTCTGAGCAGAATTTGTGATGTAAACTTAGGCATTATCCTACTATGTGCAGTCCCAATCTTTGCCCCATGCTCTCTGTACATATCATACAACATTTGAAGTCAATCCCACTAACTGCTGTGATGCACTAGCAATGTTTTACTACCAGGAAAGGTTGACCCTTGTTGCTAAAATAATAGTTATCTCTAATTTACGCATAGCCTGTATATGGTTCAGGAGCTGTTCACTTCATGCCTCAGACCATCATATAACACTAAGGGGAATTAGATTCTGCACCTTCAGTAGTGTAGTTGCAGCGAGACAGACATTCACACACACAGCAGGTGAAGAAAAATTAACGTATGTTGGTAAATATGATAATGTATTTACGGTGATGTGTCAACCATGCCACCTATGTACCTTGACAAGGAGTTATTTTTCTTCCCACTATGCAATGCAGGACTCTGCAGCTAAGGTGGATGGAGCTTGATTTATAGGGGAGCCCATTGGCCTTGGAGTTTTGGTTGGGCAATTCTGGGGGGTATTTTGCCGAGGAAGCCAAAGCATGCTGTGTATATTCTATCCAGAGGTAAATACTCCCTCCTCCTCAGCTGGAACTCCCACAGGGCTGGGGGTTGCAGGCTGGGTGGAGTTGGAAGGCCTGGACCCCTTTGGAGTGGCCTGAGAGGACACTTACGCACATGCTGTCCATCCTCTGACTGCACACCTTCTGGCACTACCCCTTTGTGAGGAAGGGGCATCAGGAAGTGAGCTCTAGGATCCTCCATTCTCTGGTGCCTTGCTGGTTAGTGTTTCGGTGTGCAGGACGACACATGTGTCCAGCAGACTGACACTGTCTATGGAAACAGCCGGATGATTACATACCTAAGGCAGGCCATTTCATCCACATTACTGCAATCCTACAACCTCTGTACCATTTTCCCAGCACCCTCCAAGTACCACTGGCCGTGCCAGCTGGAGAGACATGGCAGTGATGGGCTCACCAATAGGTGTTCATTACGACTCTGATCGAGGTAGTGTATCCACCAATGATCAGTATTGGAGCTGGTGGAAGGTGCAGGAGAAAACTTTGTTAATGCTTCTTCTGAGGCACTTCTTCCTCAGAGATTTTCCCCATGGAGATCCCACTGATACCTGCAGGAGACAAAAGAGAAAACACATTGTGAACCAGGGGATATACATTGTGTCAGGTTAACAATATATCCATTGTGGAGTGGGGTGGGGGATGGGGGATGGCACAGCAGCACTGTAATGGACAAGGCTTCTTACTTGGTGGCTGGAACATGGATGTTCAACATTGAAGAAACAGCGATATATTTCCAAGTCTGGATGATGAACAGTTTAGAGATGAACTTGCAGGCAATAGTGTTCCCATTTTTTTATCTTTGCAGCTGGAAGTGATTATCTGAGGAGTTTTGGGGAATGTTTGCAGTGCTGAGGGTTGGCGATGTGGGAAGTGAATGTTTGTGAATGCCATGATAAACAAGCACAAACAGCGCTTTCTCTTGAATGGTGTCAGGTTTTGAGTTTTGTTTGAGGTAACCTATCCAGGCAAGTGGGGAATATTCCAACATTTTCCTGAATGTTCCTTGTAGGTGAAGGGCATTCTTTCAGGAGTCAAAGAGTTACTCACTATAGGATTACTAACCTCTGACCTCCTCCTGTAGCCACTGTGTTTATATGGCTACTCCAGTTTAGTTTCTCGTCAATCCTTCCCCCCCCCCCCCCCATCCCCGCTGGACATTGACTGTGAAGAATTCAGTGATGATAACACCATTGCATGTCAAAGGGCAATGATTATATTGTCTCTTATTGGAGATGGTCATTGCCTGCTGATTGTGTGACATAAATGATATTTGGTGATCGTAGCCCAGGCCTGAATATTATCCAGGTCTTGCTGCAATTGAATATGGACAAATTCAGTATCTGAGGAGTCATGAATGATGCTGAACATTGTGCAATCATCAGCGAATATCTCCACTTCTGACCTTATGATGGAGGAAAGGTCATTGATGAAGCAGCTGGAGATGGTTGGGCCTAGGACACTATCCTGACGAACTCCTGATGCGCTGGAGCTGAGGTGACTGACTTCCAGTACATATGACCATCTTCCTATGTACCAGATATGATTCTAACCAGTGGGGAGTTTACCCCCCGTACTCACTGATTCAAGTTTTGCCAGGGCTCCTTGGTGACACACTTGGTCGAATGTAACATTGATGTCAAGGGCTGTCATTCTCACCTCCCCTCTGGAATTCAGCTCTTTGTACCAAGGCTGTAATGAGGTTGTGAGCTGAGCGGCCCTGGCAGAGCCCAAACTGGGAATCACTGAGCAGGTTTATTACTGAGCAGGTGCTGCTGGATAGCATTGCTGATAACACCTTCCATCATTTTACTAATGATCGAGAGTAGACTGATAGGGCAGTAATTGGTCAGGTTGGATGTATTATGCTTTCTGTGTAGAGGACATACCTGGGAAATTTTCCACATTGTTGGGTAAATGGAAGCGTTGTAGCTGTACTAGAACACCTTAGGCAGGAACATGGCACGTGCTGGAGCACACGTCTTCAATATTATTGCTGGAATGTTGTCAGGGCCCATAGCCTTTACAGTATCCAATGCCTTCAACTGTTTCTTGATATTATGTGCAGTGTATCAAGTTGACTGAAGATTGGCACTTGTGATGGTGGGGTCACTGGAGCAGGCTGATATGGATCTTCCACTCTGTTTGTCTGACTGAAGATTCTTTTGCATTAATGTGTTGGCTTGATGATAATTGATAATGTGGAAGTGGTAGGCATAATGTGCTTGAGTTAATTCTGCTGCTACCGATGGCCCATAGCACCTCATGGATGCCCAGTCTTGTGTTGCTTGATTTGTTCAAAGTCTGTCCCATTTAGCTGTTGATAGTGCCACACGGAATGATGGAAGGAATGTTCAATGTGACGATAGGACTTTGTCTCCACAAGGTCACTCTTACTGAAACTTTCAAGAACATCTACATCGTCAACTTGTCTGATCTCAGCCAAGAGCCCAATTTCAGCCCAATAATCAAAATGGACCCCATTGGTCTTGTGGCGGACACAGAAGAATTCATCAGGCGAATGATGCTCCAGGAATTCTTCCACAAACCCCAAGATGTCAGCAGCGAGCCAAATGAGACAACCAATTAACTGGAATAGTTGACAGAGGGATCCTCAGTAGCAGCATCCAAAGAAGAGACAGTTGAATTGGACCCCTCTGGAAGGCCACTTGACATGTATGCTCAAACCGTCAGGAGATGCGTCAATGCCAGATTCATAAGCTGCGCTCACAACGTAGCGCAGAGGGGCCCTTGAGCACAATGTAACACCTTCCATACTCTCAAGACTAATCACAACATTATCATCAAATCAGCAAAGAAGGAGCTGATCTTACAGAATAGAACAGACTATTGCAAAGAAGCGTACTGACGACTAAACAACCAGGAACACTACAGAGAATTACTGACCAAAGGACGCACCCATCAACTCAACAGACTGATCAAGACCTTTGATCCAGACCTTCAGGGTAACCTACATACCCTCCGTACATCTCGCATAGGCGATTTCTTCTGCCTTCCGAAGATACACAAAGCCAACACACCCGGACATTCCATTGTATCAGGCAACAGGACCCTGTGTGAGAATCTCTCTGGTTTTGTCGAGGGCAGCTTGAAACCCATTGTACAGGGGACCCCCAGCTTCTATCGCAACACTATGGACTTCTCACAGATACTCAGCATCCACAGACCAGGAATATTCCTGGTCACAATGGACGTTTCGGCTCTCTACACCAGCATCCCCTACAATAACAGCATTGCTGCAACAGCCTCCACTCTCAACACCAACAGCTGCCAAACTTCAGGCACGATCCTGCAATACCTCCATCTCCACCTTTAAAAATCAACTCTTCAATCAGACACACGGAACTGCCATGGGGACCAAAGTTTCATCCCATTACACCAACATTTTAATGCACAACTTCGAGCAAGACGTCTTCGCTGCACGAGACCTCCAACCAATGCTTTACACCTGATACATTGACAACATTTTCTTCCTTTAGACACATGGCAAAGAATAATTGAAACAACTACACAACTATATCAACAAGTTTCATCCCACCATCAGACTGACCTTGGGCTACTCTTTTGAATCAGTCTCATTCTCCCACATCTCCATTAAGCGCAGATACCTCAGTACCTCACTCTCCTGCAACCCCATGTATGACCTCACAATGCTGCACTTCTCTGGCTTCCACCCTAAACATGTTCAAGAAGCCATCCCCTACAAACAAGCTCTGTGCATGCATAGAATCTACTCGAGTGAGGAAGAACACAACAGACACCTACAGATGCTGAAAGACATCGTCATAAGAATGATCACCAGTTTCAATGTGCCACAGCAAACATCTGCAACGATCTCAGAAGACAGACATGGGACACAAACAATAGAGTACACTTCGAAATCCAGTACTTCCCCAGAGCAAGGAAACAACACCATGTTCTTCGCAGCCTTCAACATGTCATCAATGATGGACATTTTGCCAAGATCATCCCTACGCCTCAACTTCTTGCCTTCAGACAACTGCCAAACCTTAAACTGACCATTGTTCGCAGCAAACAACTCAGCTTTCAGGACAACATCGACCGCAACACCACACAACCTTGCCATGGCAACTTCTGCAAGATATGCCAGATCATAGAATCAACATAGATACTACTATCATATGTGGGAACACCACCCAACATGTACATGGCAGATACTCATGTGACTCAGCCAATGTTGTCTATCTGATATCCGAGGATGCACCGAGGCATAGTGTATTGGTGAGACCAAGCAAACACTAAGACAACAAATGACTGGACACCATGCAACAATCATCAGAGAGGAATGTTCCTTCCCAGTCGGGAACACTGCAGTGAACAAGGACATTCAGCCTTCGATTTTCAGGCAAACGTCCTCCAAGGCAGCCTTTGAGATACACAACAATGCAGAATAATGGAGCAGAAACTGACAGCCAAGTTCCATACTCATGAAGATGGCCTTGACCTTGATCTTGAATTCATGTTGCACTACATGTCACCCCACCATACTGTTCCATGTCTGTGAAATCTTCCTTACTGTCCTGTTTTGACACCATCACCTTGATAACTTGTTATGATCTACTTTAATTAGTTTGTACAGTTTTGGATTATTTGTTACTTTGGGTAGACCCTCATCATGTGACTCTTATACCTAGCTGGTTATTTCAGCCATTTGGTTTGTATCGAGCACCACCTTAGTTTTGATTTTTTGTTATTATCTCTCCACTTCAGATTATTAGTCATCGCCTCACTTGCTGTTCAGCTGTCGATACTTTACTCACACTATCTGACACTTTTGATCACCTGCAATGCCTTGTTATTCAGCCTGTCAACATTCCTCTCGTAACATCAGTACTTATCTTATTTGGAATTACTTGGAATTATCTTGCAATTATCTCTAAATTCTGTCCCTGTGCACTTCCCTCCACTTTACCTGATGAAGGGGCAGCGTTCTGAAAGCCTTTGATTTCAAATAAACCCATTGGACTATGACCTGGCACAGAATAATGGAAGGGTTCCGTAAAGTGAAGATGGGACATTGTCTCCACAAGGACTGTGTGATGGTCACTCTTACCGGTACTGCCATGAACATTCACAGCAGGCAGATTGGTGATGATGAGGTCAAGTATGCTTTCCCTCAGTTTGTTACTACACCCAGTGCAGCAGTGGTCAGTAATAGTGCTGCTGAGCTACTCTTGGTAATGTACATTGAAATTCCGTAAGCAGAATACATTCCGAGCCTTTGCCACCCTTGGTTCTTCCTCCAGTTGTTGTTGAAAGAGTACTGATTCTTCAGCTGGGGAGAGTGCTACATGGTAATCAGCAGGAAGGTTCTTTGCCCATGTTTGACCTGATGCCTTGAGACTACATAGAGGCCAGAAATAATATTAAGGATTCCCAGGAGAACTTGCTCCCAAATGACTACCACTGTGACTCCACATCTGAAGGATCTGTCTTGGCCAGCGGGTCAGGACACACCTCAAGGATGGTGATGACTGTATCTGAGACAGTGACTATAAGGTATGATTCATTGAATATGATGACCTGAGATTGTGGGCTTGCTCTCCAATTCTGGTATTAGGCCCCAGATGTTACTAAAGTGGACTTTGCAGAGTCAACAGGGCTGCACTTTTCATTGTTGTTTACAGTGCCTTTCAAATGCCAAATATATACAAAAATCATAGTATTGATTCTCATTTGTACAAATATGTAAGGCAGCTTAGAAATTTCCCGAGACATCGTTTAATCAGTGATGGTGCAGAATTAGTAATCCAAACACCCAGGTAACATTGTGGAACGTCTGGGTTTGAATAACATCCTCGTGAATTTGGATTTGAAATATCTGGAATTCAAAGTCTAATTTTTAAAGTTTGTAAAAACCCATTCAAGTTATTAATGTTCTTTAGAGAAGGAAATCGTGCCTCTTTATCTGGTCTGACCTACATGTGACTCCAGATCCACAGCACTGTGATTGACTATTCTGTACCGAGAGTTTAAAGTCTGGTTGAAGATTTGTAGCTCGGGTGTCCGTTGTTGTGGTTCTGCTCGCCGAGCTGGAAGTTTTTGCTGCAAACGTTTCGTTCCCTGGCTAGGGAACATCATCAGTGCTATTGGAGCCTCCTGTGAAGCGCTGCTTTGATGTTTCTTCCGGTATTTATAGTGGTTTGTTCTTGCCGCTTCCGGGTGTCAGTTTCAGCTGTAGTAGTTTGCATGTGGGGTCCAGGTCGATGTGTCTGTTGATGGATGTTCTTGCCGCTTCCGGGTGTCAGTTTCAGCTGTAGTGGTTTGTATATGGGGTCCAGGTCCATGTGTCTGTTAATGGAGTTTGTGGATGAATGCCATGCCTCTAGGAATTCCCTGGCTGTTCTCTGTCTGGCTTGTCCTATGATGGTAGTGTTTTCCCAGTCAAATTCATGTTCCTGGTTGTCTGAGTGTATGGCTACTAGGGATAGCTGGTCGTGTCGTTTTGTGGCTAGCTGATGTTCATGGATGCAGATTGTTAGCTGTCTTCCTGTTTGTCCTATATAGTGTTTTGTGCAATCCTTGCATGGTATTTTGTAAACTACGTTAGTTTGGCTCGTGCTGGCTATTGGGTCCTTTGTTCTAGTGAGTTGTTGTCTGAGTGTGGAAGTTGGCTTGTGTGCTGTTATGAGTCCTAAGGGTCGCAGTAGTCTGGCTGTCAGTTCTGAGACGCTCCTGACGTATGGTAGTGTGGCTAGTCCTTTTGGTTGTGGCATGTCCTCGTTCCGTGGTCTATCTCTTAGGCATCTGGTGATAAAGTTGCGTGGGTATCCGTTTTTGGCGAATACCTTGTATAGGTGTTCCTCTTCCTCTTTTCGCAGTTCTGGTGTACTGCAGTGTGTTGTGGCTCTTTTGAATAGTGTCCTGATGCAGCTTCATTTGTGTGTGTGTTGGGGTGGTTACTTTCATAGTTTAGGACTTGGTCTGTGTGTGTTGGTTTCCTGTGTACCCTTGTGGTGAATCCTCCGTTGGGTGTTCTCTCTACTAACACGTCTAAGAATGGGAGTTGGCTATCCTTTTCCTCTTCTCTCGTGAATCGTATTCCTGTGAGTGTGGCATTGATGATTCGGTGTGTTTTTTCTATTTCTGTGTTTTTGATGATTACAAAGGTGTCATCGACGTATCTGATCCAGAGTTTGGGTTGGATTTGTGGTAGGGCTGTTCTAACCTTTGCATAACTGCCTCTGCTATGAGTCCCAAGATTGGTGATCCCATGGGTGTTCCGTTGATTTGTTCGTATATCTGATTGTTGAATGTAAAGTGTGTGGTGAGGCACAGGTCTAGTAGTTTAAGTATGCCATCCTTGTTGACAGGTTCGGCCTCCTGTGTTCTGTTATGTATGTCCAGTAGGTTGGCTACTGTTTCTCTGGCTAGGGTTTTGTCAATTGATGTGAACAGTGCCGTCACGTCGAATGATACCATGGTTTCTTCTTTGTCTATGTGTGTATTCCTGCTGATGTCCAAGAATTCCTGTGTTGATTGTATGGAGTGTTTGGATCCGCTGACTAGGTGTTTCAGTTTTTGTTGTAGTTCTTTGGCCAGTTTGTATGCTGGTGTCCCTGGTAGTGATACTATGGGTCGGAGTGGGATGTCTGGTTTGTGTACTTTGGGTATTCCGTAGAATCTGGGGGTGTTGTTGCTTTCAGGTTTCATTCTTTGCTGGTCCGCTTTGGTTATCTGTCCGTTTTTTTGTAGATTCCTTAGTGTGTTGATTATTCCACAAACTCCATTAACAGACACATGGACCTGGACCCCATATACAAACCACTACAGCTGAAACTGACACCCGGAAGCGGCAAGAACATCCATCAACAGACACATCGACCTGGACCCCACATGCAAACTACTACAGCTGAAACTGACACCCGGAAGCGGCAAGAACAAACCACTATAAATACCGGAAGAAACATCAAAGCAGCGCTTCACAGGAGGCTCCAATAGCACTGATGATGTTCCCTAGCCAGGGAACAAAACGTTTGCAGCAAAAACTTCCAGCTCGGCGAACAGAACCACAACAATGTACCGAGAGTGTGGCGCTGGAAAAGCACAACAGGTCAGGCAGCATCCGAGGAGCAGGAGAATTGATGTTTCAGGCAAGAACCCTTCATCAGAAATGCTCGTTCCTGTTGAAGGGCTCTTGCCTGAAATGTTGATTCTCTTGCTCTTCGGATGCTGCCCGACCTGCTGTGCTCTTCCAGTGCCACACTCTCGACTCTGATCTCCAGTATCTGCAGACCTCACTGTCTCCCCTGACTATTCTGTGCGTCAATATACCAGAAAATAAATACTTCACGGCATGGATTATATTTCCTTTTTAAATATTTTGTCATATTGTGTTCTGATGTGACCTGTGTCAGATTAAAAAGTTCATTTTCCTTTCTTTTTTTTGTGAGCTAAGCTCCAATAGTTGTAAAACAGTCGCAGGCTATACATGAGTAATAAAAGCAGATGTAAACATCCCAACTTCATTCACATTTTTTAACATTTTGAATGACCCTTTCCTTCATGACTGATTTCATGTGAGATTGCTTAACTTGAAATCTAAATGCAGTGGCCCATGGGACCTTGATGTAAAGAGGCCTATGAGAGATGGCACGGATCTTTCAGTATTCAGAGAAAGATATCATAACTGCAATAGATCATCTGGTAAGAAGTACACATTGGACCAGTGGTTCTGAATGAAATCAAAGGTATACTGTATAAAAATGTCTTCATACTGGACTCAGCATTTGGAAAATATATTCATGTTTGTTTCCATCCGAGTGCAACACATGTGAATAAGCCTGTCTTTCAATTTGTGAGAGGTGAACTTCCTCACACGAAGCCTCATTTGATTGGTGTGTAGGGTAAAGGGTTGAACATACCGGATTCCTAGTGCTCCTGATTTTACTGGAAGCAAATTCAATCACAGGAGAATGAAAAGCTGTCTCTGTCCTACACATCAGTGGTCAGGCTCAGACTGAAAATAAAACAAGTGTACAACTGCAAGTTACTCCACTCAAATAAATTCAAAATGATAATACAGAGGGATTGGATGTTCCTTTTGGAAATGTTATTTTCAAGTTTTTTTTTTAACCTGGCAACATATTGGTGGTTACATTGCAATAATTCTTTACTAATAATACCAAATAAATAATGTATCTCCTTTAACCACTGGTTCTGTGTATTCTACATAGATTTGTAACTGGCAGTTGCATGATTTCTGCCAATAACTTTCCCTGGAGCTAATTTCCCTCAAAGCATCTCATTAGCACAAGTACTTAGATGTTCCAGTGAGATTAAAGTGGCTAATGGATAAGGCTGGGGCTCTGTCCCAGCTAAATTGATCACATTTTTCAAAGTGCCAAGGGATGTTGGTGGAAACTTCGTAGCTGTAAGTTATGCTATGACAAATAGTACAAATATTTATCAAGGCCAGCTAATTGTTAGACTGGATAATTGTTTGGACCTCTCTAAGCAGATCTGGTCATACTTTATGCAGTGCTATATGTCATGCTGAAGTTATCAACTAGGAAAACCTAATTGACTGTACCTGCCAAAATGCCACAAACATATTTATCATTATGTCACCCACCAAGGGGTTATTTGGATAATTGCTTTCACATAATTTATTTCTGTACAGTAAATTAAAGAGCTATATTGCAGTGTGCTTTTTTTCTCTCTCCTCTTGATAGCAGTCATCAGGGAATCTGTCCTGCCTACACAATGACCCTGAACCAAGAAACTGGAATATGCTGAAATGATTGTGGCATAAGGCAGTCCTGCCTCATTGGAATGGAATCACTGGGAGGGAAATTGGGCCAATAACCTGGGAAGACTTGGCACAACCTCTTAGTCTTGAGGCACATCTTGCATCGAAAGACGAACATTGACTCTGTCTGTAGCAGCTAATTTACACATTGTTATAAACACTCTGAAAAACTCTTCCCATTATTGCCTGAATATTATCTCACTCCTGAGTCACATGTTTTAATGTTATCTTTGTTACTTTAAGGGGGAAATGGATATTTTAAACATCAGGTACTTTGCCCATACCTGTCTGTCCAAGTATTGCTCAGATGTCCCAAACTATGGCAATAGTGCAAATAATCAAAGGCTGCTGAGAAGCAATTTTATATAAAATCATCAAATCTTTATTTTCTGA
The DNA here is from genome assembly GCF_020745735.1 of Hemiscyllium ocellatum. NCBI lineage: Eukaryota > Metazoa > Chordata > Chondrichthyes > Orectolobiformes > Hemiscylliidae > Hemiscyllium > Hemiscyllium ocellatum. Next base: position 127,389,220 of record NC_083401.1, read on the forward strand.
TGTACTGATAGTGTAGCATATCATTATTTTATTAAGTTACAAACAATCATGTGAAAATTTGGGTGCTATCTGTTACAAAGGACCCTGATTGCAATTTTGATGAACAAATAGATGTGTTTATTTATTTCTAGTTGCATTGAGCAGTCTAATTAACGAGTGAGCTTTAAAGGGATATCTGGAGGAAGCATTGTAAAGACATTTTTAACTTGTGGTGTTGTGGAGCCACAAATGCCTTATAGTAAGAAAAACCTGAAACTCGCAGCTTCTATTGTCTGGCATTTTTCTTCAATTAGGGTAGCTGTTTTCTTTTGTGTGGGTCTCCAAATCTCCTTTGGGACAAGGCGTCACATAGATTGGCAGAGAATCCAACAACATCAATATATTCGCCATTAGATCATCATAAGACAAATTCATGAGTAGAGCAACAGAAGGCAAAACTTTGCTCCCACAGTCACAACAGTGAAAAGATTTAGACTTGTTTAAGTTTCACAGGGAATTACTTCATGTTAATAAGGGTGTGCAGTATGAGATTACAAGTTCTTCTTTAAATTACCTTCAATGTATGTGTCCTTTACAAAAACATTTGCAAAGTGCTTCAAATTGTGCCGTATGTATTTTTGAGCTATATATAGCTCCAATATCTCATATAAACCAGAATTCTTTAAATCATCTTTATCCTTCAATTAGGTATCTTTGAGATACACCTAAATTATTGAAATCAAGTTGTATGACAAAGACTTAATTGCACAGCAAAATAATACAAGAATTATAACCAATACAATTATCCTCAGCAAACATCACAATCAAAGGAACTGATTTGAGGGTATTTGTTTCATTATCATAATTTTGATTAGTGCTAGTACAGAATGCCTTGCTGACATTTGTGACTATAATAATCACTGCATTTTAAAGGTTATTCACAGTGGAAAAAATTTTAAAGTGCTATACAAATGCAAACATTATTACTCTGGCATACAATACCTTGGTTGACAACAGCTTCATGGGCTTTCCTAAGAATCCAATTGTTCATTCTATTTCTAGTGGCCTCAAAGTTTACAAAAAAAACTGCATGATTAGATTACTAACAGTGTGGAAACAAGCCCTTCAGCCCATCAAGCCCACACCAACCTGCCGAAGCGCAACCCACCCAGACCCATTCCCCCACACTTACCACTTTACCTAACACTATGGGCAATTTAGCATGGCCAATTCACCTCACCTGCACATTTTTGGACTGTGGGAGGAAACCGGAGCACCTGGAGGAAACCCACGCAGACACGGGGAGAATGTGCAAACTCTACACAGTCAGTCGCCTGAGGCAGGAATTGAACCCACATCTCTGGCACTGTGAGGCAGCAGTGCTAACCACTGTGCCACCGTACTGCCCATATTTAACAGCGAATTGCATGCTGTGCTGCATGCTATGCATGTAATCTAAACACAGTTTGTTATCGCAATCATGTGGGAGATCATAGCACTAAAAAGAACCTAAATATTATAGGACTCATAGTTTGTTTATAATGGCAAAGAACATGCTTTCTAATACCCACATGTGATCCTTTCTTTAGACTTTGCACCTAACACTCACATGGGTGCTTTGCTGTATCATAGATACTCTACATCATTACACATGTAGTGCTGTGTTGTAAACATATACATGTAAAAGATTATGCCTCTTGCTTATCATGATTCTAACTGCCTGATTTAGTTCACTAGTCTGCCCAAAGTTCTAATAATCTCTAGCAGTCACGTGATTTCCATGTCCCATATTTAATGATATAAATAGAGTAAAACAGAACAAATGGGCGGAAGAGAAGGGAAAAGGTCAGGAGCTGTGTGACCTGCCACTGTCACTTCAGCATGGCCATGTGACTGATCTCAGAGTGCTCACAATGAAGTCCCTATTCAGATCCTGATTTTTTCTGCCAGTCCAGATTCAGTTTCAAAAACTGCAAAGAGCCTTGAGGGAAACATATGTATGCAGTTGACCTAATGGCTCTTTTCAAGAGATCGACACTACCTTTGTGGTGATACTGCATGAGAATGTGACTTTATCGTACCCACTGGGAGTCTGACCAGACAATTTGACCTTCTGTATTTTAGCCCTGGTGAATCACAATGTAGGCCCATCACCACATTCCTCATGGGTAACCAGGAAGGAACAATCAACATTCACCTTTCAATGATTTCTAAGTCCTAAATGAAGTGCCTCAGAGTTGTGAAGAGATGAGTTCATGCTCTTGGTCCTTTACAGTTTCATTCATATTACTTTGTAGGCAGTTGAGTGGAAGCCAGGCATTTCCTCAGAGAAGAGAAAGTCAAAGGGAAACTTGTCCCCTAGCCACAAAGACAAACACTTGGGAGTGTAGTCACTTGCGCTCCCTGATATAGTGTAAGTTGTCGAGACACTTAGGGAGACATTGGCAATTATTACGTTAAAGGAGGGAATATTAGTTCTCTTGCTGCACTTTACACTCTTTTTAAAAACTGAGCATAATGAATAAGAAGCTTCCAAATTTTTTTTCCATTTTCGAAAGTAGCCCATTAGAGAGTTGATGTGAGGTATGGATGGGAATCCTCTTCCATTTCTTTCAGTCATTCCTTTCTTCCCTGGTATTTTTTGAAGTTCTCGTCAGTGACCTGCAATTAAGTTTAAATTGATTTGTTCAAAAAAGGGCCCACAGGACTTTTTCTCAAGTGAAGTTACAGTGCTGACACCATTACAATTGCCTACTTATTGGAGCAGTGCAAACTGTTGTTTTTTCTCCCTTATTTGAGTTGTTTCAGTCTTCAGATACTGAAGGTATTCTTTTCCTTCAAAGGAGCAAGGTTAAAGGCTGAAGCCTTGTTTGACGATTCTTTCAACAGCAACTGTTTTCCAGCTCCATGCAGACAGAAATGTCAGTACTGAGTTTGTATGTACCAGACCTCCACAAATCCTTGTCCTTTGTAAACTGATATGCACACATTTATTTTCCTGTAAAATGTGAGGAAAGATGGAAGCATAATTTGCAGAAAGAAAACAAGTAACAGTTTCCAAGTGTTAAATGTCTAAATTCTTTGATTGATGGAAAGGTGTTTCTGTCCTTGAAGACGTTGCACTGCACAAAGTTACACTTGTTAGTGAAAAATGATCTATTAAACATGTTTGACTGAGATTTAAATGATGAGGCTCCATTAAGCTTGCTCTTTCTTCTTACCTAATTATTATCCTATGGGAGCTGCTGCAAAGTCTTCTTTCAGCAGTTAAACAATTGGGTTCATCCAAATGACCTGCGTCACTTTCATCATTACTCTCCTCATAAATATAGTGCTTATATTACTGAACTAATAATCCAGAGACCTGGACTAAATATGCAGAGAACTTGAGTCCAAATTCCCCCATGACAGTTTGAGCACTTTGAATTCAACTTTAAAGGATTGGAAACAAATAGAACTAGTGTCATTGTTGTAAAACCCAAACTGGCTCATAAACATCCTTAGCTAAACTTGCCTCTTTGTGACTCCAATCCCACAGCAACATAGATTACTATTAACAAGCCTGTAAAGTGACCTAGTATGCCACAGTGTCAGGTCGTGATAAAGAATCATTATTGTGATACCTCTGCTTGCATTGGTTCAGGAAAGTCACCGAATTCTCAGGGCAGCTGGGAGAAAGAATGCTCCTTTTGTCAGCAATCTTGGGATTTATTTCAAAACAAGAAAGCCAACGCGCAGATTAAATCATTTCAGTTTTAAGAGTCTCAGATTCTATCTTTTTGTGAGACAGCCAACCAAGTGAGCAGTCAGCTGTTCAGTACAAACCTGAATCTTCCATTAGTACTTGTTTCTTTTGGCAGATTATTGAGTGCATTATCTCAAACCAGAGTTGGCTAAGGTTGCATTCTCCATGTGTAATGTCACTGCCAAGAAATTGCTTCTCAGTGATATTAAACATGGAGAGTAAACACTCCGGCTCTGACTGTGTAACCCAACCATCCAGTTGTTCAATAACCAAACTGCAGATCGAGAATCATCGTCTGATTTCCAAATTGCAGAGTATGGTGTGACCAGAGAAGAAAAGATTTTAAATTTATGTGATATTACTCTCCAAAGAAACATCCTCCCCGCTAAAATTAAAAGTACTTGAAACTATAAACACATTAAAGCCATTGCTGGTGTGAATGTACTGGGATATTCTGGCTACATCACTTCATGTAGAAAAGTGGAAAGGCACAGCAGGTCAGGCAGCATCCGAGGAGCAGAAGAGTCAATGTTTCGGGAATAAGCCCTTCATCAGGAATACTACTCCTTGACCAAGGGAGCTTCCTGTATGTGCTTCAGAGGGGCAAATGGAAATGGGCCTTCTAGCTGAAGCATTTCTAAGAGATAGAGAGAGAGAGAGAGAGAGAGAGAGATACCAGTGAACAGATAAGTCATGTTCCATCCTCTCCTGATTTTCTCTGGAAGGAATTGAGTGTACAGGTGGCCATTCATCCAACAGTGGCAGGAAGCTAACTGGCTCAGGATTAAGTCACCTGCTGGATTCCCAATCTGGCAGCGAGGAGAAAGTGAGAGCACAGTCAGAGGAGCTGCCTCAGTGAAATTGATAAAGCTTGTGAAAGTTTTGATCAAATGCACTGAACAGTCCCAGAAATAAAGGCTGCTTTGCACAGCACTGAGTCTGTCAGAGTCAGCTATCGTTATTTGGCAGATGAGTGACAACTGCTTCGAAGATACTTCACCTGGTCTCCTGACAGTTATCTGCAGAGCCCTGTCTCTCACAAGCCTAAGTCCTGCCAAATTGGGTGATTTCTTCTGCATACGAAAGCAAGGAGGTACATATACTAGAAATGGCTTGTGTTCAGAACAAATGGAAAACGTTTTTGTGTGCTACCTGAAAGTGTGTATGCAAGAGAACAGAAAGCTGAGTATGACTGTGGGTTTAGGTCAAGATAAAATGGCCTTAAGAGAGAGGAATGAGTGTAGCTGCAAGATGTGCTGACCTGAAGCACGCAGAGCTGCAGAATGCTGAGCGACGCAAAGTATGGAGCTTCGCCCTAACAGTGACACGCACTCTCCTAGCATGCCAGCCTCATGGTTCATGGCCTCCAGGTCACTGGGGCCACATTTAGATTGCTCCAGTGTAAGACAAAACCTTTTTAAACTGCACACTCACCAAACCCTATTGTACAAGAAAGTGAGGACTGCAGATGCTGGAGATCAGAGTTGAAAATGTGTTGCTGGAAAAGTGCAGCAGGTCAGGCAGCATCCAAGGAGCAGGAGAATCGACTTTTCGGGCATGAGCCCTTCTTCAGGAATGAGGAAAGTGTGCCAAGCATGCTAAGATAAAAGGTAGGGAGGAGGGACTTGCGGGTGGGGTGTTGGAAATGCAATAGGTGGAAGGAGGTTAAGGTGAGGGTGATAGGCCGGAGTGGGGGTGGGGGCGGAGAGGTCAGGAAGAAGATTGCAGGTTAGGAAGGTGGTGCTGAGTTCGAGGATTGGGACTGAGACAAGGTGGGGGGAGGGGAAATGAGGAAACTGGAGAAGTCTGAGTTCATCCCTTGTAGTTGGAAGGTTCCTAGGCAGAAGATGAGGTGCTCTTCCTCCAGCCGTCATGTTGCTATGTCTAGCGATGGAGGAGTCCAAGGACCTGCATGTCCTTGGTGGAATGGGAGGGGGAATTGAAGTGTTGAGCCACGGGGTGGTTGGGTTGGTTGGTTCGGGTGTCCCAAAGGTGTTCTCTGAAACCACCTTCCTAACCTGCAATCTTCTTCCTGACCTCTCTGCCCCCCACCCCCTCTCTGGCCTATCACCATCACCTTAACCTCCTTCCACCTATCACATTTCCAACACCCCTTCCCCCAAGTCCCTCCTCCCTACCATTTATCTTAGCCTGCTTGGTACACTCTCCTCATTCCTGAAGAAGGGCCCATGCCTGAAACGTCGATTCTCCTGCTGCTTGGATGCTCTGCTCTGCTTTTCCAGCAACACATTTTCAAACCCTACTGTACTTCAATTCAAAGCAAGTAATTGACTCTAAAGTCCCCTATTTTCTCCTTTTAATCTGCATTTGTCCAGTTGAGGGAGTTAAATGGCAGCAGTGAGAGGAGGTATCCTAATGTCGGGAGGGTATGCACAGATTCTTCTACTAAGCAGGCAAGGATTAAAGTGGCTGAGGAAAGGAGGAGGAGATATTGTCAGTTCTACTGGGCATTTTCTACGTAGATTTCAAATTTCTAGCATCTGAAGGATTTTACTTTTGCAGAAAAATTTGTGACTGTGTTTTGGTTTTTGTCATAGTATTGATACCTAGTACATGTATCTAAGTAAAAGATAGCTATCTGGCTAAAGAAGATCATTAGTGTGTTAGTTTATTTTCTTGTACTGTGGGTTCATGTCAGTTAGTTAGTCTGCATTAAAGTTCAATGGATGACCCATCAGAGAAAGTTTGATCTACATTATAATGGAAATGGGTGAAGTTAACTCAAAAATAACTTCAATTTGATTACAGCTGTGCATATACAAAGTGTCTGACTGGGAGTAACAGAAGTAGCATCCACGACATACATCCATCATAGTAGATACTAGAACTCAGCACTTACAAAACAACAGTGCCCTTAGCTTGTATGATAATTAATGTCTTCTGAAATAAATCTGATCAGTGAATATTGCTCACTTGTAGTTGAAAAGTGACATGCCAGGAAAATTTGAGCATTTTCTGACCCACTTTGAGTGCCAACCCAGGGGGTCTGTCAGAAAACTTCTTTAGCAAGAGTGTTTATCGGGCTGGCAACAATTGATCCAGTCCTCACAGTCCCTGGGGTGTGGTTTCAGCCACTTGAAACATCATTTATGTTCCAGAGAAAGACACTTTCATTGCATTAACTTGGTAAATGCAGCTTTCCAGAATTTAATTACATGTCACTTTTTGTTTTGATCTTTTCATTGTATTGTTAACATTTTCTAATGGGAAGTTTCAAGGTACTCAACATGATGCAAAACAATGCACCCACTACTTGTTTTCTGATGACTCCTATTCAATTGCATTTAACTTCATTGTTGAACAACTATATCTTCCACAGAATACAATAATCCACCTCTTTAATAATTTCAGAATAAGGATCAACAAGAGGTGGATTATTATGAATCTCTGGGTTGTGCCGTTTTGAAAAGAATAAACCATAAAACCAACATTTGCTTTCAAATGATATCTATCTTTATTTAAAATAGTCCTCCAATCATATTCTGGAAAGCCTACCCCAACAATTCCATTTATGTATTACTCTACTTCATAAATTATTTAGGCAATCCAGAATATTTTGTTAAGATTAGATTAGATTACTTACAGTGTGGAAACAGGCCCTTTGGCCCAACAAGTCCACACCGACCCGCTGAAGCGCAACCCACCCATACCCCTACATTTATCCCTTACCTAACACTATGGGCAATTTAGCATGGCCAATTCACCTGACCCGCACATCTTTGGACTGTGGGAGGAAACCGGAGCACCCGGAGGAAACCCACGCAGACACGGGGAGAGCGTGCAAACTCCACACAGTCAGTCGCCTGAGTCGGGAATTGAACCCGGGTCTCAGGCGCTGTGAGGCAGCAGTGCAAACCACTGTGTCACCGTGCCGCCCACGAATATAATGGATATTACCATTAAAAACTGAATGTTAGTTGTTTTGTTTACAGTGAAGTGCTCAAGCTGGTTTATAACAATCAGTATCAGAAATATAACTTGCAACAAATGAAATGACTGAATAATTTCGGTTGATTCTTCTGTTTTTGGCTAATTCCAACTTGCTTCATGCCTTTTGGAGGAGTTTTTGCCATGAGGCCTAGCAATGTTCTGATCCTGCCTTATCGAGCTCACCTTGTTAGTTATCTATCACGTCCTTATGGCATCTCTCATGTCTTTTTTCCACCCCATCTTATACAAACTAGTCCCAGAACAACTTGCCACTCAGTTATTCTCTGCTAAAACATCATCATCCCTTGTATCTATGTCATCCTCAGAAGTTGTTGTGAACCTGGAAAAGAACTGTCAGTCTGGAGCTGCCCTGCATGGTTGCCGACATGAAAGACAGTGAAAGACATGGATTGCCAGTCCTCATTTTGGAGACAGGGTTGTGGAGACTCTGCTGATTTGGGCTGGTGCTGACACAGAACTCCCTCCTACCCCAGACCAGCAGTTGGAGGCCACAATACCAGACCATGCCGGCGTGAACTGAGTTTGCCACCTAGGTTGAAGAAGTCTCAACCACCTGGAGGAATGCCCTCACTGTAGCTAGAAGGTCAATGATCTGCTGCACTTCATCAGTGTAAGTGCCACCGCACTCTACCTCTACCAAGGCTCATACCCTACCACTGTCACTCTTGCATGCAATGTTTTCCCTCACTTGCTCTCAACCATCCTAAACCCTAATACCAAAAATTGAAAATTACATGATTTTTAAACTTAAAAAAGAAAACTTTAGTTTTGATACTTTGTTTATGATGCTTCAACTCCTATTTTAATCCCTTGCATGTGTCAAGTTTCTACTTTGTTTTCTCTACAGCGATTAAACAATAAACTGCAAACCCTGCTTTTTGCTTCCTGCTTTCTGTGTATAAGAACTGTTGGATTAGCTTGGCTGTTGAGTTTGGCTCTCGCCTGTCCTTATGCTAGATCTCAGAGTGGCCAACCTCTGGATGACTTCATTTGAGGCCAGTCATCCCTTTACCACGAATCACAACAAACATGCCTATATTTAAAGTAGACAGACCACAGTTTAAAGGTTGGGTTTGCCATGACAGGGCTGGCTGATATCCTACAGTAACCACACTTCAGTACCACACATAGTATTGTAAAAGCCACTGAGCTAATATCCAGGTCTGACATGATATCCAAACAATGTGGAGTGAAAGTCCCAAGAGGCAAGTCAGGGAAAAAAAAGGATGCAATGAATACTGTTTTACATACATAGAACATGGACTGTGAATACATCAAAGAATGCTTATTCCATTGTATTTCGTAGATTGAACACATTCATTTATTTGATGCAAGTCCATACATTTTTATTGTGTGGACTGTTTATTTCACTCTGATCAACTGTATTACCCAAAATTTGTGGGTTATTTATCAGCTGTCTATTCAATGGAGTCAAATTCAAGAAGAGGAATGGCATGTCAATTCATGAGGCATCATAGATTTATGTGCCCGGAGATTATAAATGGAAGATGAGTAGTAGAAATATAATATGGTGGGAAGATTCTTTCAAAATGTTATGTGCAATAAAACCTTATATCCGTTCTTTGTAAATATGATTCCATTTTTGGAAACTGAGTACACAGAGGAAACTTCCCCTCTGGTTAATTTGAATTAGAAATGTGATGTTGGTAAAGCTCACTTTAGAACCATACACTTTATGTGCCTTGCCCAGTGTGGATTTCCTATTTTGCCTGTTACTGTTCTTGTGTGACTGTCTCCAATGAAAGAGGTCCCACTGAGTGTAATATAATGAATGTTGATGTAGCAGACAGTCTTACATCAATTGTGTAATTGAATCAGGTGGAGAAATTGGAATTGGGTTATTTTTGGGAGTATAACCAATAGTGTGCAGGCAACACATTCTCCAATTGGAAAGTTCAAGACTCACCTGAAATTGGGCCTCTGGCCCCTCACTCCCACAATTATGACAAACTCAAATGCACTGATTACACCTTCACTCATCCACAGCCTACTAAAGAAAATTAGACTGACTTGTGAGACATGGTCCCTTAGTACACCTAGAGGAACATTCCTATTATTTCTAGCTCTACTCTCAAATAATTTATCTGCCCTTTTCGGAATTGTCTACTCACTAGAACATGTTAAGACTTGGAAAATCTGAGAAAGTGTCTGAAAACAGTTACTAGAGCTTTCATTATGCAAGGTATCGAACCTTTTTAGATAGACTTTCCAGATCACTGAGAAATTGTATGATATAAGTGATACTCAAAATTAACCTATTGAGTATGTCAGTTTTGTGGGTACAATCAGATCCAATTTCTACATTGAGACTGATTCATGGTTGTAGGTGTGTGTACCCATATCAACATCAGAATTATTGGCAGCAGCACTTGTCCCTTGAGTTGAGGATGATGTCTGCCTGAGGTTCATGAGTTTCCCTGTGGGTCTTCACGTGACTGAAGAGGTCAATGTTTAACCCGCAGAATGTTGAACACATGGGGAAGGACAGTCCATTTAGTAATGGGACCAAAGTGCAGGAACTGATTCTTTTTCTTTCCACCTCTGGTTCCGCTCTCCTTCTACATTAGTGCAAGTCTCAAAGTGTGACACAACTTGATGGAGAGGTTGTCACTACTTTGAATTTAGCAGAACCTTCCAATCAATCATACCAATGCTTCCATGCTTCATGGAGAGCTGCAGAGTGTCTGTCATACATTCTATTTGTCCTCACTGGAACACTGTTGATTGGGATCAACATGGATTCTACCATTAGGTATTGGAGCATAGGCTAGAGAGTATCAGTTATCATTGTGCATTCACAGTGGAGGACCTGTTGCAAATATTTATTATAGTATTAACAAACGGCTTTGTTACTCTTCCGAAGGGAACCACCATCCTGGAGGAAAGCATAATTGTCCATTTGACCTCGGTCTGTAGGTAGCTCTGATGGCTTCAAAAGGGTTTTATGTCATGATGGTCAGCATGTTGTTCAATCTCTTGGACTTTCTCTTCAGATGTCCTTTTATCTTGCGGATTTCTTTCTGGGCATCAGCCTTGAGCTGCCCCAAGGCCACATTCTTGACTTGTGACCTTGTTGTTCTGCCAGACGATGAAAGCTGCTTGTTTTGGTTCTAGTGGGTCACATTTTTCAGCATTGTTTTCACTGAGCCAGTCCTGGTGATGACAAACTGAACACAACTGGACACAGCAGTATAGTAAAGCTAACTTTATTTGATCCAACTGTTCCATAATTGAGACGGTTTCCAGATTGCTTGTGAGCTGTTGCTTTAGGGCTGACACATTGATCTTCTTCCTCATGGACTTTTGAGCATTGTGATGTTTTGTTGCCAGTGGGTGTTTATCACTGACTGAACAGGTCATTCTATCCAGCAGCAACATGTGGCTTCAATATATACATATATGCATGTTCTGCTGGAAGGTCATTTTCTTGACACATTAGCCCTGGTTTTCTTCACTGGCTCTTTGTCATTTTTTTTTAAGTTACATCAGTCAAGTAAATGAGTGTTTGCACATTACGTAAAGGAGCAGCTTTTCCTTCTGTATAACAAAGCATTCTGCTTTTTCAAATAAAAACCTGATCGATTGTATCAAAGTATTTCATTATCTCCTTTATGTATAATAGATTGATAAAAGGTAGACATGACTCTTCTGGTGTTATTGCCTCACCATGAATTAAAACCATTTAGTAAACATATTATTAATGCTCCCTTCTCCGCCTTTAGTTCTTTGCTCAGATCCACAGTGCCAGTCCAGCTAGAACAATGAGTTAGCTCTGTGCTGTTGGTACCAATCTGATGTACGCTGGCCCTCAAATATTCAGCACCCCGCCCCCCCCCCCCCCCCCCCCCACCCACCCACCCACCCCCAAGGAGTTTGTGCTGGTGTAATAACATACACTTGTACAAGCATCTTGTAATCTGGAGATATGAATGGTGATGGTCGAGGCTCCAATATATTTCCATCACATGGTTGCCCAGGAATCTTTCCTGGTTCTCTTTGGCTCTGATGTAAGCAGACTCCATTCTGATGTAAGTCTTTGTTGAGCAGTCTCACAGCTGTTAGTAAGTTTAACAGGCAGTGAACATGCAATTGCAGGAAAGTTAGTTGGAGAAAAACTTCTGGCCAAAGTATCATTTTAACCAAGCTAAGAGTGGATGGATACAAGTTGCCCAGTAAGTTGAGGCAATTAACATTTCACGGGTGTTTCTTCCTTGCTACAATGAACTGGCCAATCTACACATTAATAATGATGTGTATTTTTCAGGCATTCTTCTTTTTTCTGTTGGTAAATGCTGGGCCACCCAGCCGTATTGTTAATAGTAAAGGGAATTGTACCATTCCTGCATGTAGACATTCACAGTGTGAAAAGAGGAGTGAGTCAAATGGTTCAGAAAAGAAGGAAACAACTGTAATTCTCCAGAAAAAAAGATTGACTTCATAATATTCTGTGTAAATAGAAAAGCAGGTCATGGATTGTAAGCCCTGAATGTGAAGTGCAGGAGCTCTGAATTAGAAGCATAGGTCAATAATTACTTCATTTAATCAGTGAACTGTTATAGGCCACGTTTAAGTCAATTTACTGACAACAACTTGGGAACTTCATAAAAAGTTTTATTCTGCATTCAGATAATGCACCCAGAGCTCTTTTGTTTTGGGGAGAATGAGACAAAAGTCAGCTGGATGAAAACCTAACTCTGTTTGGATGGGCATCACAAAAAAAGCAAGCTGAGTGACAGTAGTGGTGGACAGAGTTAATAACATGAATGTTAATCAGAATCCTTCCTGTTAACCTCTATTATATAACTATCTGTCCTTCACGGTGCTGGTTATTTGAAGAGATATCACTGCAACCCTAGATCATTTGCATGTATTTAATTTTTATACTTACAAATATTCTGATTTTAGTACCATTCTGCTTGACACAAATTTGTGTCAAGACTTGGATTCTGGATTAGTGTCCACTACAGCCGTCTAAGTGTGAACAAATTGGCATAATATTCACTGTTGAAAGTTGTGCTGTTACCCCCTGAGAGATTTCAAGTCAATGCAGGAGAATACAATTTGTTATTAAGTGATGTGCTGCAATAGAAATTAATAATTCTCAATCTTCAACCAATTTGATTCAGTCCGTGTGATAGCAAGAAACAGTTCAAGATGTCGGATACTGCAAAGTCTATAAGCCCCGACAGCATTCTGGCAATAGGATCGTGATTTGTGCTCCAGAATTGCCTGTGAGTGTAGTCAAGCTGTTCCAGTCTAGCTACAATACTGGCAACTACCTGACAATGTGGAGAATTGCCTAGATTTGTCCTGTATACAAATACCAGGATGAATCCAACCCAACAAGTTACCATCCCGTCAGTCTGCTCTCGATCATTAGCAACATGATTGAAAATGACCGCTGACAGCGCTTTCAATGAAACCCTGACCACCAACATCCTGGGTGTTACCATTGACCAGAAACTGAACTGGACCAGCTATATAAATACTGTGACCATGGAACCAGGTCAGGGGCCAAGTATTCTGCATGGGTTATTCACTTCCTTCCCCTCAAAACCTGTCCAGCATCTCCAAGCACAAGCCACGACAAGATAGAATACATTCCTTGTGCCTGGACAAAGCAGCCCCATTTGAACAGCTTCAACATTCAATCCCTCCACTATCAATGCTCGTAGTATTTGTGCAGAGGCATAGATACACTGCAATAACTCCTGGAGGCTCCTTCAAACACTGTCACCCGGAAGTACAAGAGCAACAGATACATGGGAGCACCTCCACCTGCACGCTCTGCTCTAAGACACACAACCCTGACTTGGATATCTATTGCTGTTCTTCACTGTCACAGAGTCAAAATCCTGGATCTCCCTTCCTAAGAGCATTATGGGTGCACCTATTCCTCATGGACTACAGCATTTCAAGAAAGCAACTCACCAGGGATGGGCAATAAATGCTGTCCCAGTGAGCAAAACCCACATCCTACAACGAATAAAAAAAAGTAATTACTTTATCATGGTTACTTAGAAAAACTGCTGCAGCTCAGCTTTAAGTGTGAACCTTATTCATCTGTGAAGTAGTGGAGAGAACATTGTTGGAAAACCCTTTATTTTTCCTTAAAGAGACACAGGGATTCTTAAAGGAGTTGAGGGTGAAGGGGTGCGGGCTTCCGAAGGCATTAGTAAACCTAATTTCAAGTCATTGTGCCTGGATTAATGCAATACACTTATTAACTTCGAAATGGTATTTATTGCCATGAGATCTGTTAGGAGAGGATGTTGCCCCTGTGTTCGCAGGCCTGAATGATACTTTCTGCTTTAGTAACTAAATCCGTGTAATCAGTGTAATACTAATGGAACTGCCAGCCGAGCTTGCTAGTCAAGTGTAGAATGGCTTTGATGATATCAGATAGCCATAGGTTAAACCTATCGTCTCTGGGGATTACAGCCAATGACAACTGAGGTGTGATGCATTCATCAACACAACTCCAAGCCACTTAGGCGAATAACTTTTGACATTCTGGGAAAATGCTAGTTTATTTAAATGCAAGCCCACTACTTCGCCTCACAGACAAAATAATTCACTGGAGATTGTAGCAGCGATAGAAAGGTGAAAGTCTTATTTATAAAATGTTTCTCTGTACATAGAGACATACAGCACAGAAAAAGGCCTTTTGGTCTAGCTCTTCCATGCTGACCAAGTTTCCCAAACTCCCCTTGTCTGTTTTTGGCCTCTGTCCCTCTAAACCTTTCCTATTCATGTACCTATCCAAATGTGTGTTAAGTTTTGGAACTGCATCTACCACTTCCTATGGCAGTTCATTCCACACTCAAACCACCCTCTGTGAAAAGTTCATTGACTGCAAATACAATAATTTCACTGGCCCTATGACTATCAACCCCTTTCAGTACACAGGCAACTTCCAAAGCAGCTAGAAAATCCAGTGTCTGGCTACCTTGGCTTGCCTTGGTTCCTCTCAGGCCACATGAAACGTTTCTCATGCACATTGCCCCTAACCTGCCCCCACCCATCAAATCCCATCCCCAAACACCACAGCCACTCAATCCATATAAATGGCCACTGCTGATGAGGTTAAAGGATATTAGTGTTTTATTGTGGACTTGAGCCATTTCCCTGCTCTTTAGATTTGCAGTCTTTATTTGATTGGATTGATTAATAGCATAGTCCAATTGCATGAAGGTTAAGTGTCATTGGATACATTATTTATCCTACCCACATACAGATCTTTACATAATAATACATAGTCCATAGACCCATATTTGGGTTTACATAGCAATAATGAGTAGTAAGTATGATTTTAAAAATTTGATCAAATCAGAAATAATCTACTTATAAGTATAAGTCATGACATCAAAGGACATTTCAGATGGACAATTGAGAGTCAGCTAATGTCTTTAGCATTCTGGCCTTATTTTTGAATTATCAGTTGCAAACAGGACACTAGGTATAATGTATGTAATGAGCCCTTCTTCAGGAATGAGGAAAGTGTGCCAAGCAGGCTAAGATAAAAGGTAGGGAGGAGGGACTTGGGGGAGGGGTGTTGGAAATGCGATAGGTGGAAGGAGGTTAAGGTGAGAGTGATAAGGTGAGGGTGATAGGCCAGAGTGGGGGTGGGGATGGGGGTGGAGAGGTCAGGAAGAAGATTGCAGGTTAGGAAGGCTTCAGAGAACACCTCTGGGACACCCAGACCAACCAACCCAAACACCCCATGGCTCAACACTTCAACTCCCCCTCCCACTCCACCAAGGACATGCAGGTCCTTGGACTCCTCCATCGCCAGATCATAGCAACACGACGGTTGGAGGAAGAGCGCATCATCTTCCGTCTAGGAACCCTCCAACCATAAGGGATGAACTCAGATAACTCAGCACCACCTTCCTAACCTGCAATCTTCTTCCTGACCTCTCTGCCCTGACCCCCACTCCGGCCTATCACCCTCACCTTACCACCCTCACATTTACCTCCTTCCACCTATCACATTTCCAACACCCCTCCCCCAAGTCCCTCCTCCTTACCTTTTATCTTAGCCTGCTTGGCACACTTTCCTCATTGCTGAAGAAGGGATCATGCCCAAAATGTCAATTCTCCTGCTCCTTGGATGCTGCCTGACCTGCTGCGCTTTTCCAGCAACACATTTTCAGCTCTAATGTCCAGCATCTGCAGTCCTCACTTTCTCCTATAATGTATGTAATGCCCTATATCATACTATCATTCTTTCCTTGTCTAATAATTCTGCATTAACAAAGTTTGAGCACAGTAGTTTGGACTGCAATCATGATAACTCATCAAAATCTGTGCTATCATTTAGTTTAATGAAAACCATAAGTAATCTGAAAATGTTGTTGTGAAGTTTAATTGGTTTTTCACAGTGCGTTTTATGTTAGCAAGCAGATGCCTTTGAATGGAGTACCACAGACAAATAAAGATTAGCAATTTGTCTCTCAGAGGATATTTGTATGTCTTTGTCACAGAAATGTAATTTCCTATGTTTTACTTTACTTCCATGAAGTAGTCACAGGACTAAGTTTCAGTTCTCTGCCACAGCACTATTTCCAACCCTCTGCCTTTCAGTGCTGAATAACAACTGATATTCTTCTTTTCTATCCTCACCAGTTCTCTCTACTAGCCTCTGCCCCTTCATTGCCAACAGATAGGTCCATGCTGAGCAGCAAGAATTTTGTACATAGTATCAAAGAATCATAGAGATGTACAGCATGGAAACAGACCCTTCAGTCCAACCCGTCCATGCCGACCAGATATCCCAACCCAATCATGTTCCACCTGCCAGCACCCGGCCCATATCCCTCCAAACCCTTCCTATTCATATACCCATCCAAATGCCTCTTAAATGTTGCAATTGTACCTGCCTCCACCACTTCCTCTGGCAGCTCATTCCATACGCATACCACCCTCTGCGTGAAAAAGTTGCCCATTGGGTCCCTTTTATATTTTTCCGCTCTCACCCGAAACCTATGCCCTCTAGTCCTGGACTGTCCCACCCCAGGGAAAAGACTTTGTCTATTTATCCTATCCATGCCTCTCATGATTTTTTAAACTTCTATGAGGTCACCCCTCAGCCTCCGACACTCCAGGGAAAACAGCCCCAGCCTGTTCAGCGTCTCCCTATAGCTCATATCCTCTAACCCTGGCAACATCCTTGTAAATCTTTTCTGAACCCTTTCAAGTTTCACAACATCTTTCCAATTGAAAAGAGAACAGAATTGCATGCAACATTCCAACAGTGGCCTAACCAATGTCCTGTACAGCCACAACATGACCTTCCAACTCCTGTACTCAATACTATGACCAATAAAGGAAAGGATACTAAATCACTTCTTCACTATTCTATCTACTTGCAACTCTACTTTTAAGGAGCTATGAAACTGCACTCCAAGGTCTCTTTGTTCAGCAAAACTCCCTAGGACCTTACCATTAAATGTATAAACCCTGCTAAGATTTGCTTTCCTAAAATGCAACACCTTGCATTTATCTAAATTAAACTCTTGCTGCCACTCCTCAGCCCATTGGCCCATCTGATCAAGATCCCGTTGTAATCTGAGATAACCTTCTTTGCTGTCCACTACACCTCTAATTTTGGTGCAGACTTACTAATTGTACCTGGGTGCTGGGTCCTCTACTTTTTGTCAGTTACATAAATTATTTGGATGCGAGCATAAGACGTATAGTTAGCAAGTTTACAGATGACAGCAAAATTGGAGGTGTAATGGACAGCAAAGAGGGTTACCTCAGATTACAACAGGATCTGGACCAGATGGGTCAATGGGCTGAGAAGTAGCAGATGGAGTTTAATTCAGATAAATGTGAGGTGCTGCATTTTGGGAAAGCAAATCTTAGCAGGACTTATACACTTAATGGTAAGGTCGTAGGGAGAGTTGCTGAACAAAGAGACCTTGGAGTGCAGGTCTCATTGAAAGTGGAGTCGCAGGTAGATAGGATAGTGAAGAAGGCGTGAGCTACAGGGAGCTACAGGGAGAGGCTGAACAGGCTGGGGCTGTTTTCCCTGGAGCGTCAGAGGCTGAGGGGTGACCTTATAGAGGTTTACAAAATTATGAGGGGCATGGATAGGATAAATAGACAAAGTCTTTTCCCTGTGGTTGGGGAGTCCAGAACTAGAGGGCATAGGTTTAGGGTGAGAGGGGAAAGATATAAAAGGGACCCAATGGGCAACTTTTTCACACAGAGGGTGGTAGGTGAATGGAATGAGCTACCAGAGGAAGTGGTGGAGGCAGGTGCAATTGCAACATTTAAGAGGCATTTGGATGGGTATATGAATAGGAAGGGTTTGGAGGGATATGGCCGGTTGCTGGCAGGTGGGTCTAGATTGGGTTGGGATATCTGGTCGGCGTGAATAGGTTGGACTGAAGGGTCTGTTTCCATGCTGTACATCTCTATGACTCTATCTGCCCACTTCTTAATGTGCCACTGAAAGCAGGCATGCATTCAAGGATGAAGTGAGGACTGCAGATGCTGGAGACCCGAGTTGAGAAGTGTGGTGCTGGAAAAACACAGCAGGCCAAGTAGCATCCGAGGAGCAGGAGAATCATTATTTTGGCCATAAGCCCTTCTTCTTGCATTCCAAGGATGCCCAGATATCTTTTCATGTGTTCAAGTCCAATACTGTGTGTATTCTATATATTCCTTAGTGAAGTATTGATCAGGTCATGAACGTATAGAAACCCCAGGCTATGAAAGTGTGATTGAGTAGGGAAAGGGAGAGGTCAATGTCTACTCCCTATACTCCCTATTATGCTAAGGCCTGGATGAGGAAACAGGCATCCATCACCTCACATCCCTCAGCAAGGGTTTGGCTTCAGGATCCAAATTCCCTCACTGGTGCCTGTGCTTCAACGTACCAGAGCTTTTCTTGTGGACATTGCCAGTTCCAATTCCTCTACCATCTTAGCGAGGCATCTTTCAGCCCTTGATGACTGACTGCGCTGTGAAACCTGGCCAACTACTCCAGAAATATAGCAGCCCAAAGATCGGCGAGCAGGGTTTATTTATCAACAGGCATCAGATCATTTCATAAACAAAGGGAAATTATGGGTAAACATGAAAAATGCTTCATTGTATGAAATTAAGCTGAGGTTTTCAACTCCCCCACCCATTCCTCCAGAGAGAGTGAATTTGACTGCTTTAAGCTCTCCCATTTGATGCCCTCCCTCACCATCACCCCCTACTTCAGGGGGTCCTACTACCTGGCCACTCAACGCCATTACGACCTGTAACTGGTGATGCCATTACACATAGCGACAATGCATGGAGATTTACTGGAAAGGCATTGAATCAGTGCTTCAAATGGCAAAACAAAACTCTAGTTCTTTATGGAGAATACATTCTTATTGCACCAGTGAACAGAAAAATTACCAATGTCTGTATCAGAATTCACAGGAAATTGACTTGAAATGAACTGTGCTGTAAACATATTTCAGTTTTTCTAGAACGATGTAATTCTTAGATTGTATATGTTTTTGTTTACCATTGAGACAAAAGGAAATGCAATTCAGGGGCGTGAGTTACTTTGGACAGAGATTTTCTGTCCCTGATGTGAGGGAAGAAAGCTTGAATATGATGCCAAATAGAGTGTGAGTGAAAAAAATCGGATTCTTAATGGTGAGAAAAGGTTGTACAATTTTCCCCTTGAGCTTTAAGCAGCAACTCTTCAATGGAGATGACCTTACATCCAAGTGTTTGAACATCACACTTTCTCTCTGAGAAAGCAGACAGTGCAAATTCCTGAAAATAAAGCAGAGTGGAGACATGGCCACTGCAGCTTACTGAGTGCCTGCCTCTGCCAGCACAGTGGCTTTATAAGCTCCATGGACACTATCCCTTCCACTGTTTAACCACACAGGTCAGCAAATGACCAACCTCACCACATCACCCTCTCAGATCACTCCAGGCCTTCAACACTTTACTATGGAGTTGAAAAGCACCTGCAGTCCACTTGTTTCTGCCAGGTTGCTTTGAATACAGGAACAGCCGCACATCTCATACATATATATGGAATACTTAGGTGTTATTGAGGAGATATGCATCTTGTAGTTCTTCTCTTGCTTTCTTAGTGCTAACTGGCTAGACAGACTGCTAACCTCTGTGTGGGTCACTGTGCACTAAGGAAGCAATAAGTCTTTAGTGTGAACAATAAACTGCCAGCCTCCTTGGTTTGCATCATTTTCTTAGCGCAGCTGGAGGGGGAGGCATCTTGTGATGACGGATAGCACTGAACGGTCAATGTATCAGTGAAATAGAGGGTGGGTTGTATTTCTGCATGGCATTGTGCTACAACTATATCAGAGCTTGTGTCAGCAGGAAAACACTGTGTGTGTTTCAAGCAAATCTCCATGTTTGAAGATCAAAAGGGAACAGTTCCTACTGGGGTGAGGGTGGACTACAGTTAGTGAGAAGCTGTGTAAGTTGGAAAATACTGGCAGTGGCAATCACTTTGGCCTTGTTCATCATGCAGTCCCCTGAGAAATGTGTCCTGTGGCTTGGTTACATAATGATGAAGTTAAAAGTGGAAGATTTCACACTAGCCATAGCAGACCAGATATCAAGGAACTCACTCTCTACTACACTGCAACTACAAATGGAAATATAGAGCTCTTTTGAGTCCAAACATTTGATGCGACACTTGCTTTCAGACACAGAGAAAGAAAAGCAAAGAACCATAGCCATTTTACATGCTTTTCGGAAACTAATTTGTACAATGAGCAGAGATCCAGGGGTTGATTTCTGGGCTTTAATCTCAGCCTAGGGATGATACAAAGCAAACCTTAGGTAGCAGGAGTATATATCCTTGCAAGAACACTGGAAACACAAGATTCTACTGTGACAGTTCTGAGTCAAAGTTAAAAATCACACAACACCAGGTTATAGTCCAACAGGTTTATTTGGAAGACTAGCTTTCAGAGCGACGCTCCTTCATCAGGTAGTTATGGAAAATTAGATTGTAAGACACAAAGTTTATAGCAAAAGTTTACAGTGTGATGTAACTGAAATTATACATTGAAAAAGACCTGGATTGTTTGTTAAGTCTCTCGTCTTTTAGAATGACCATGTTGGTTTCAGTTCTTTCATATGTAAATCCAGAACTTTTTTTAAGTTACATTCTCAAGTGAACTTTAACAATAGATGCCATGTCGGCCCAGATAATGCGTTGAAGGTGTGAGGTGCCCTATGTGAGGCTGTCTGTGCCCCAGTGTTCGGACTGATTCTAATCTAAAAAAGGGATTCACAGAATCTTACATGGATTGATGCAATTTTTGAGCAAAATAAAATGTAATTCTGCAAGCACACATTGTGTGTGTGTGTGTGTGTGTGTGTGTGTGTGTGTAGTGGGGTCACCTGTAGTGTGACATGAACCCAAGGTCCCGGTTGAGGTCATCCTCATGAGTACCGAACTTGGCTATCAACCTCTGCTCGGCCACTTTGCGTTGTTGCCTGTCCTGAAGTTGCTTTGGACATCCGAAGGTCTGGGGTCAAAGTCAGAGGTCCAGTTCTGAGTCAGTCTGCATAGCTGTTGAAAAGGAAAGTAAGAGTGTGACGAGTGTTGGCATTAGAAGTCAGTCATTGTGAAAGCATCTTTATCAGTCACCTTTAACCCAAAGGGATAACATTTATAAAGGCTGTGTACCTGTAAGCGAATAAAACAGAGAAGACACCCATGGGGGAGCTGATCTTTTATATGAGCTCCACTTTGCCTGACAAAGAAAAAGAAGTAGCTGAAAGGAACCTGATCAGGTGCTGACTAAAATGTGTGGTGATTGAACTGAAAATACTGACTCCCAATTTGGAGGGAAGCTGTGGGTTTGGTAGGAGGGAGGGGAGGTAGAGCCATCTATTAAATTACTAATAACTTTTACCTTTTTACTTTCTTTAATGATCATAAGGTTGTCACATGGCCAACCAAAAACCCTTTATGCAAAACATCAGCAATTCATCAACACATTTTATCACAGGTTAAAATATCCTCTTTCCAAGCTCCCCTTTAACAGACATCACCCCTAGCATACACATTGATGTCCAAGGCATTGCACCAAATTCCTTCAGAGTCTTGGGAGTACTCATGGGGGATACTAAGCAAAAAAACAGAGTGTGTATGTCTGTGTCGATCATTATGTTTCTCTTGGTAAGGCAAAGTACTTTCACACTTCTTGGAATCAGATCTTTAAAAATGAGACATTCACTTTTCACAAAATATATAATGAGATTTTACTGACAATAGTAAGAAAAAGGATCGTTTTTGGCTTATTTGGAGTCCTGTCCACTGCTTCTTGGCCTTCATCTTGGTCCTGGATCTTAAATACTTTTTTTCTCAGTTAGGTGAAGGCTGAGCTGGTGCATTGAAGGTGACGTGAAATTGTATTATCAAGATCTGATGAGAGGAAGCCCTCAAAGGACAATACATGGTTGGACTTGAACTTCCTATAGCACATACCTCAAAGTGAGTAGGCTTTTCAAGATCCTCCCAATGCAGTGTAAGAAACCTGGTCCAAAATAGACAAATCAAGGCACTAATCACTCAAAACCATCTCCACGAGGTAGGCCATGTCATCTCCTACCAGCCTCCTGATGCAACTACTGTACTCGGAACTCAGTTATAGTTGGACACTCCCAGAAATGGTTTAGGGATGTGCTTAAAGCATCTCCATTGCCCTGGCTTGTGACTGACTAAAATGGAGAAGACTCATCTAAGATGGCACAGAACATATCAAGAAATCTTGCCAGGAACTTGCAAAGGTGCATTTAACGAGGGTTTCCACAAATTTCCAAACAACTTAACTATCCAACACTCAAGCAATATTTGCCTACTTGTGACTAAACCTGCAAACCATGACTTGTATGTATCAGCCACCTCCGAATCCATTAACCTCGATTGGAAAAAAGTCATCCTTATTCCCAAGGGCCTGTCAAAGAAGGAGAAAGAAGCTTATTGATTTGGAACTTCTTACCAATTATATCTCATTAACATCCACCATTACTCAATGATTCATAATAAGCTGTAACCTCGGTGTAAATTTTAATAAATTCAGTAAGAATGACTTAATTTGAAAAAAAAAGTACAGAATATCCATCGATCTAATCAATGATGTAAATGCATACTGCAGATTTAAATTAGCTATAAAATATTCAAGAATGAATATCTAAATATGGGAACTGTCCTACAAAGGTCTGTCACAGTAGCTGTGTGACTGTTTAGTAGATAAATGCATTACTTACTTTGGACCTGAGTCTGAGGCTTACAATGTCTGAGCAGTTATCTCAGGGTTAACCTAAGTAAATCCATCTCAGCTGAACAGCAGGAAACATGACTTTCATTTAAGAAACAGTGAAAATTGAAAAGCTAAAGAAGAAGAAGAATCCTACATCGCAGCAAACATATTTTACAGCATTGTGCAGACTTTGATGCAAGAGGTTCAGTAGGGAGTTTGGACAGGGTCATCGCTGACTCATTATGATGAGAATATGATGAGATTAGTATATTCTGCTTTGTAACTGCCTTGCGTTAATAACATGAAGATTTACATTTCAATAAGGACTGTTGTTAAATATACACAAGCAATTATACCATTCAATAACTCATCAATAACAACTAAATCAGCAGAGATTCTACAATTGTAACTTGTCCACTTACACAGCGTCTAGAGTGAAGATGTAGATCTTATTGAGGTTTGCAAGATTCCCCCTTTAGATTTTCCAAAGATGGAAACCAAACAAGAATTTAACTGGCAGGTTGACTTGTTGGTATGGATGAGCAAGACTGATGAAGACACAGCTCTATGTAGCTAACCTAATGATATACTGCCAGTGATCAGATGCTGTCTGTAAGTAAGCAGCATGTCAGTGAAAGCTCTGAACTATTATAACTAAAATACAATTTATTCATTGTCAGAAACTTAGTTTTGTTCTCCTTTCCTATCAATATTGTTAAGTTTCCTTTCCTTCACACTAGAAATTTAATAATTTCATATGGGTATAAGTGATATTTTCGTAGGTTTAATACAAAACCAGAAATGTTGGAAATGCTAACAGATCTGTAAGGTCTGAAAGAAAATCAAAAGAGAATTCTTTTGGGTGAAAATCAGTAAGGAGAATCAATCAGCCAGGACATTTCTATTCAAGGATCTTCAAAACCAAGTAAAGGGAAAATTATTTCAGACATCATTACTGCTTCTGTGAGCAACCAGCTGAGGTGGCACTTTTTGGTCTTACTGGAAATGTCTTTTGATGCTTTGATTTATTTTTCAGTCCGTTGCTAAGATTTGTTTCATCTTTTCAACTTAGTCTTCATACTCCCACTACAGAAAAACTGAAAGTGTTATTCAAAATTCAGTGTAGTGGCACCAGTCATTCGTTATTGATCGTTAATATGCTCTCAACCTTTCCTTGTTAATTGTTTTCGTTCAATGTCATACCGCTCAGTTTAATTGATTGGGACTCCTTTATAGAACTCCTGAGACAGCACAAAGCTATACATCAGTTGAATTACACAAATCGCTTTTAGATGAGTCCCCTTGAGAGCTTTTTGGTTGTTAGTTCAAGAAGACCTACAGAATCCCCATCTCCGGGACAATGGCTAGAGGTTAAATCATTAGTAAGGAGGAATGTGGTCTTTTGTTTCTTTGAAGTAAGAACATAAAAGTTATTAAAATGTCATGAGTTGAAACTAAGTAGGACTTTAGTGCACTGCATACCTTTTGTTTTATGTAAATTGTCTGTGTATGGCAATATAAATTCAACCTCTCTCATTGCATAGAGTTGAGCAAGATATGTGTAGAGGTTTGATACGATTTGAGATCAATAGACTGCAGGAAATTTTAGCTATATTTTATCACATAAAAGCATAATTTGTCACAGTATTTTGCTGGTAAGGTACATATAAAGGTGTGCATCTCAGAAATATAACCATTCACTGTTAGATACGTATTTATTTTTCTTTCTTCCTTATGTGTGATTAGCATTATTAGGCTTTGAATATTGCTCCCTCATGGAAAGTATCACATTATGTGGGATCAATAACAGGAGTAAGTATATGCAATTCCATTCCCTTGCACATACACTGGACAGTTGTAGCACTTTTTTTCACACTGCAACATTCACATTCTCATGCCTTTAGCTTCGAGTCATAGTCATAGAGATGTACAGCACAGAAATACACCCTTCGGTCCAACTCGTCCATGCTGACCAGATATCCAAAAATTAATCAAGTCCTATTTGCCATCATTTGGCCCATATCCTTCTAAACCTTTCCTACTCATAAATCCATCCAGATGCCTTTTAAATGTTGTAATTGTACTAGCCTCTCTATTTCACTGCAATCTTGTTTGGCTACAGCCAAATCATCCTGAATTTGAGACATAACTTCAGGTGAGAATATGCCCCCAGCAAGAAGGTCAAACCATTTCAACTTCATGTGCAACACATGCAAGCTTTTCCAATGTTGTTATGATTTGGGACCATATCTTTCATTTTAAGGTAAAATGGAAGAATGAAAGCAATCATGTGACCTGTTCTGAATTCTGCTGACACAGTGCTGGGGTGGCTTGGTTACTAAGGTTTGCAAGTCCACCCAAGGTTGCCTCACTTGGAAGGAGTTCCAGTACTTTCATTTCTATAAAGCTTGAATGGAGAGATTGTGCTGATAGTAGAGAGATTGATAGTTTCCAAGTCCTAGGGAGCTATTGGAAATGTCAAGTTTTGAAAAGTGGTTATATCTGTTGTTTAATTCCAAGATGGAATGAAGTTGTAGGTTTAGAAGAATACACTTCTCCCTGGACATAAGGCCTATATGATTCACAGTGTCATGTGAGGAGAAGAGTTCACAAAAAGCCATATGATTTGATTGGATTGTGGGGCCTTCCCCAGGTTTCAACATCTATCTGAAAATCCAAGCCACTTCTATTTAATGCCCAAGCCCACACTAAATTTCCATGGGCTTGGGGGATAATATCAATTAAATTGACAAATTGAAAAATTTCCCTCATGGGTCCATTCCAGCCACTAACTCAATGTCAGGAGGTTTTGTTGCCTTCAGTAGACTAACATGCATCCCAGTTGCAATGTTGCCCACCAGGAAAGGCTACACTAAATCCAACCCACAATATTTTAAAATCATGGATGCTTGGCCAAGAATTAAACGGCTTGCTCAGCCATTTCAGAGGGTACATAGCAGATAATCACATTGCAGTGGGTCAGACATCATACACAGGCCAAACAGGGTAAATGTGCAATCATTACTTGAACTACTTCTCGATTGATTATGGAATTTAAATTTTCATTAGCCGTTGTGATGGGAATTTGAGTCCATAGCCCAAGACATTAGCCTGGGTCAATAGACTATTGTTCCAGTGACGATACCACTGTGCCATCCACTGCCCATACTGGTGCAATAGGAACTATTTTATGTCTTTACACAAGTGCTAACAAATCAGTCAATGTCAACTGCTAATGCTCTCACATACCTGAAGTCTAACTGCAGCATTATGTTGAATGGTACAGCAAGTGTATAGAATTTTAACAAGTATGGGGATTAATTTTCATGCATTAAAATTCAACAAAAGTAAATCTCTTTTTTAGTTTGAAGCCTATTGCACCGTAAAACTACTAAAACAACTAGACGATGTTCTATCAAATTTTAAATGTCATATTTAGCTTGAATTACATATGCAGCCTTGACTTTGTAATTATACTTCATAATGTAAGAAAGCATTGACTTGTGAAAATGAATTTTAGTGAAAATTAATCTTTCTTTGCTAAGAATGTAGCTAAGTCATCAAACTAGAAGAGAAAATATGAAGTGAAACATCGTTTTAGCGTGGTGCTTGTCTTAACTTGAGGCTAAACACGAAACAGTTTGTCAATCAAAGTCAATCAATTTAAAGCAAAAGTATTGATTCCTGGTAATGGTACCTTTAAAATTGTATCAGTTTCTGAGTAGTATTATCTAGTAAATTCTGTGAATAAGTGTTAAAAAAAGAAAGCTAGCAGAGAAAGTAATACAAGAATAATACCAATCCTGTCAATTTAGTGATATGAAAGGATATATAACCAGGCAGTTTGGCTATCAATGTTGTCCTCACAAATAACAGCCAAGTCACTAAACAGCAAAAGATGTTCTTGTATTATTTCCACCATTTGTTAGTCGGGACAGTCTCTTATCACCAAGTATTTCAGACTTTAATTTATTTCTCATTAAGCACAGAAGTCAGAGCACTGCAACCACCTGATGACTGAACGGCGCTCCAAAGGCTAGTGCTTCTAATTAAACCTGTTGGACTATAACCTGGCGTTGTGTGATTTTTGACTTAATAAACATTTAACATTCACTCAGACAGCATGGTGGCTCAGTGGTTTGCACTGCTGTCTCCCAGCACCAGGGACCCATGTAAGGGCTTGCACATTCTCCTTATATCTGCGTGGGTTTTCTCTCACAGTTTATGGATGTGCAGGTTAGGTGGATTTGCATGCTTAATAGTGTCCAGGGCTGTGCAGGCTAGGTGAATTAGCCATGGAGAATGCAAGGTTACAGGGTGATGGGGTGTGTTTGGGTGGGATGCTGTTCGGAGTTTTGGTGTGGGCTCAATGGTCTAAATGGCCTACTGTGGGGAGTCTATGATTTCAATACCTCTGTCTCCTTGCCTATTTGACAGCCAAGGAACAGCAGTTCAACACAGTCCAGTTAAGCTCCTTCAGATCCAGATTTAAAGAGGAACTTGATTTCAGAAAATGTTTATCACTATCAATTATTCTAACGTGGCAAGCTGAATAATTTCCTCTGAGGTTTTACAGTCGAGACAAATAGTAGATGGAAGAAAAAGAAATCTGCCAAGCTCTAATTTCCCAGCCTGTCATAACAGTGAATAGTATTGTCCTGTGTTAAAGACATGTGTGTTAAAAGTAGTCCTGTGTAGTGTCACTCATGTGCAGTTCAATATGCACTGTGTACTCAGCCACGGAAAGCAAGCAGGTAAAGGCTTTCCTGTAGAAATGGTCAAGGACAAGAAAACATTTCCTGACTGTAGCAAAAAGAAGTTGACAGTGGAAAGTGTTTTTTCAATGAAAATCGTGGCAAAATAATCTCACCACTCTCCGAATGAGTTATTACCTTGGACTGTGAATGTAAGCAAAACTGAACTTTTCATTTAGTAATGCGATCGAGTCATGATTCTGGAGCAGGGATAGTGAAGAGTTTGTTTTCTGAAAGGAGTCAGGTAAAAATGGCCTGAGTAGCTCCTGCACAAAGTCTCCTAAATAACAATCTAAGCTTGATAAGTTACCTATGTTTTTCACTATCCAATATTCTTCTGTTCCGAGACTGGAATAAACATTGCAAAGTAAAATTAAAAGATCCACTAACACCCAGGTTTAACCAGATACCATTAATAAGTCTCCCTGGTTTCATCGAAAGGACAATTAATTGATCAGAGTTTAGGGTATAACTATTGAGCCTCAGGAAATGTACAGAGGGACTTATCGCATTACACTTTTTTGTTGAATTTGAATAGAAATTTCTTAATTCAGTTGTTTAGATCTCTACATTTCTTTCAAGTATTCTTGTTCATAGTTCTCATGTTAAATATGCAATTTGTTGAAACACTGAGACATGCAATCTAAATATTTATTTAGATCCAATAAACCGCATATGTAATGTTAAAACAATGAAAGTTTATTGTTTGTAGCTGAAATTGAACCATATTGAAAGAGCTTGCAATGTAATTGCATGTACCCACACTTGGACTATCTGAATTTGCCTTTTGATTAATGTGTAATCAGCAGTATTCAGGGGTTAAGTGCAGAGGAGTCAAACCATCATCCACTGTTGACATCCAGTCAACTGAACAATTGGTTGCAGAGTTAAAATGCCTCCATGGAGAAAGATGTTTCAAGTTATGACTCTTGGGGCAGTTCCCACAACAAACGTATCAAAAGTTTTTCTGTCTGCAAAGATGATGCAAAAAAATTCAATTTTCTGTTCTTGTTTTAATTTCAGATTTCCAGCAACCACAGTATTTTGTTCTTGTACTGAACTATCTCTATTTTGTCTCAACATACAACTTCAAAAGACCACATCTTACAGTATAGTTTTCAGTCTAGTTTAGTCCATAAATTTCCCACACCAGTGATTCTGTGGTCTCTCTGAGCACAAAGAAGAAGTTGTGAGAGATCAGGCAGAGTTTTGTGATGTACATCCAACTAGTTGTCTTCCATTCCATTAGTCTGAGGTAAAAAAATAAAGCAGGGTGAATCACGAGTACCCAACCCACATGAGCAACTCAGTTCTTCACAGCAATTTTCATTTGTGTATCTAGAATCCTTTTGTGTATTTCAATCTCAGACATTCAAATTAAGCTTGTAAGAATATTTTTATCAACAATCAGAGAATGGTTACAGCACAAGAGGTCATTTGTCTCATTGTGTCAGTGGTGGCTTTTTGAAGGAACAATTCACATAGATCTGTTCCCCTGCGTCTTTGCCCTAACCCAGCTTCAAAGAAAAAGACATCATTAAATCAATGCGTAATGTTTTCATTTGGTGGCACTAGCCAATCATGCCACATGATGCATCAAATTCTTAGGATTTCTGTACAACTGTGCCAATTCCAGTTTCTTTTAAATCAACCACACTCATGGAGCTATATAATTTGCTATATTCCATTTATTTACTATCATTTTCACCAAAGGCCTCACTTCCTGGCTGCATGTGCTAAAAATACTGTCCTGTAGATACTTGGAAAATTGATCTGTAGCAAAATCACCAGGTAAGCAACTATGTACTTTGAACAATATGTTCCTCAGCATTCTTTCAGCACAAGACCATTCTAGAATTTGACTCTGTTCCTGTACCTGCCATATTCCAATGTGAGTTGAATATTGGCCCACTGAATATACGCCAGGCATTTGCCAGAGCAACTGACTTATTTCTGCACTGTCATTGAATCAATGTTCAAAAAATTCTGATATGTTCCAAATTTTAAAAATGTAACAGATATGTTTTCATCAATTTTATTGATTCACCTTTTGAGATTAGTTACAGCTCATTAGTTTACACAGAACACACAACATGGAAACCAGCTGTTGAGCCTAACCAGTCTTTGTCAGTGTTTATCCTTCACTCAAGCAGTGGTCCCAATTCTGTGTGTCTGTTATGTTCCATTTCCATGTATTTCCCTTTCATTTAACTACCTATCTAATCTGTTCTTAAATATTGACATGATCCTGACCTTAACTCTGGCAGTGCATTCCACCACCTCACTCCTCGCTGTGAAAGAAAGTTTTCTTTCTGTTTTCTCTAAAACCTTTTGCACTTAGGCACATAACCTTTTTCAATTCCATTTTTGTTCTTCCTGATTCTTCCATTTGTTCACAAAGTTAGTTTTGAATCATGTATTGTTTTTCTACATCTTTATTATGTGATTTATTGTGTGTTTACCCATTCATTGTTATTGAACGTTGAAACATTCAGGTCTCACTGACGTAGAATTGACATTCAGAAAATTATAAAGGATAAAATATAAAGTTATCAGCACTTACACGTTAAAAAAAATGTGTGAATATTCCATTCGTGAATGCAGACATATTTGGTGGCAAACAACTTCAATGCATGGCAGTTTGTTCACCATAAACAGCAGCTAAATTCTGGAAATTTCTCCCTAAACAACGCTGGTTCTCTGTTCCACTTGCTTTAAGGAGATCCTTAATACTACACTTTGTAGGAACCGTTGCCTTAATTTCACTTTATATGGCTTAGTGTCAAATTTTGCTTGATAAATCTCCTGTAAAATGTCATGGAACATTTTATAATGTTCAAGATGCTACAGAAATATGGGATGTTGTTTGTCATTGGTCAGCTGTTTGGTTTTGATCAGTAGAAGCTATCAAAAAGGAAATTCAAGATTCAATGTCTGTGCATTATTGTAACCTAAAGATGTACCCATAAAAAATGACATGGTATTTCATCACATTAATGGAAGGATGTTATATGTATAATCCATCATGTGTCAAGAGTAGTTACCTACAACACCAAAATGGCCGCCGTGCAGGCATGGTCCAAAATGTTTGTCCAAACCGGCAGGACAGATTGCAAGAGCATCTGTGCATATGCTAATGACAGCGCTGCATTCCATGTTTTGTGATGTCATCACTAGTGCATGTGCCACTGACCAGGTAGAAGCTGGAGCAAGGGGTGGGAGCCAGCCACTGTTTGTTTCATGCATTATTGTTTATTTCAAAAATCTGAAATTTCTCCAGCTGCAGCTTCTCTTTTGAGACAGGCTGCTCCTTTCTTTCATTTATCAATGATGTCGCCTTCCTTTTTATACATGCGTGCTCTTTGCACCACCTACAGGTGACATGCGTATGAATCGCACCCCTCATCTCCACCCTGGCATAACTGTAAATTTGAAGTAATAACAAAGAAACTTTTAATAATGTCTGTTTTAGCTGAAATTTAGCACATAAGTTCTATCAATACCACTTTGTTGCTGTGTTTCTGTGCTTGTTCTACAAGCACATAGTTGTGATTTAGTGCAAAGTGTAAATTCAGTACATGGTTTATGATCCTGCAGCTTCTTTCATTTGTGTGTATACTTGAACTTTGACCTAGAACCCCTACAGTATGTAAACAGTCCATTCGGCCCATCAAGTCCACACAGACTCTCTTAAGAACATCCCACCCAGACCCACGTCTCTTCCCTGTCCCTGTAACCCTGCATTTCCATGGCTCATCCACCAAGCCTGCTCATCCATGGGCACTATAGGCAATTGAGCATGGTCAATCCACATAACCTGTACATCTTTGGACTGTGGAAGGAAACCAGAACACCAGGAGCAAATCCACACAGACGCAGGGAGAATATGCAAACTCCACACAGACAGTCACCCGAGGCTGGCATCGAACCCGGGTCCTTCCTCTGTGAGGCAGAGGTGCTAACCACTAAGCCACTGTGCTGCCACACTTGTTTTAAATCTGAGGTGAAAGAATTCACTAGAGCCTTAGGCCCTCTGGGACGTTACATAAGTAAAAGCTTTTTTTTGCTACTTCTGAAGCATGCAGAGATGTGGTTGACCACTGTACTGATTCCATTCCCTGCCCATCATGTACCTGTGACTCAACCACTTGGAGAATTCCCTTTAACTATTATCTCCCAAATAGAGCAAAATTCAGATGATGCTATAGTCGCAGAAATTACTCACTCTCTTCTAATCAAAACTCCTCCAGATTCCTTGCTTGCAATTAAAGTTGCATTTGGAATTGTATAAAATATGCAGATCTATTAAAAAATGGTTGCAATGAGGCTAAATAAAACTCTGATTCTCTATAGATCCCTTAACTAGCAGTATTATCTCTTCTTATGAAAGTATGATACCTTTATAGCCAATAGTGATGGCACACACAGTACTACCACATTGTGAAATAAGTAACACACTGGTGATGTTAACTGTGATTGATAACGAAATTAATTTTATAGGAGAATATCTCTGAACAATTGGTGAGATTTATTTCGAAGTCCAGTATGCTGTATAGATATAGAGCTTCCTGATCATTTTAAAACAATGGAGTTCAATATCTCTGTTCCTCTATGTTGCTACTTGTACCTAAGATGGTGTCATGTGTGGCAACAATTGTATACTGTCACGTACTCATGTACTTGAGTGCACTTGACAATAAATCTTAAATCAAATCTAAAGTATCTTTTGCAAGGAAATTAAATGCATAAAGTAGATTACAACTTCTGCTTAACAAACACTTCAAAATGTCAAAAGCTGAACCAGTGACTTTGTACATGACCGATTCATTAGGAGTTTATCTTAGTGTTGTACGTGACCACAAAGCACACAACTTATGTCCAAGCACCCGAACCGCCATCACAAACTATTTATAATTGCATTAGTCCTCTTTAATCTTTCAGCAATTGCTTGGATTGAGTGTCTATTTTCAAAATTACAGTCTTGTAACCCATTTCTTTTGTGAAAAATTGAAAATCTGCTTTCCTTGCATTACATGTTTTCATGGAACTGGTAAGGAAGATGCTAATTAGTTAGAAAATCATATGATCCTGGTTTTTAAAGCCCATTTAGATCAGATTAAAACATTATGAAAGTGCAAAAAAAAGATTTACTTTCAACTGAATATCATGGCAAAGCAGCCAATGCTTTGGCACAGTGATTGCTGGAGAACTGTTAATTCTTCAAAGTGCTGAATTAAAACTAGACTTCCCTTCCTTACAGTTATGCCTATTAAAGGCAATTTGTAACAAGAACAAATGCTTTCTTTCTCAGCTTCCAATTTAAATACTGACTGGCAGCTTTGTTCTCACACCTACAGCAGTGAATAAATTGCACTCAACATTTGCTTTATCAATAAACTCAAACATCAAATTTGCCTGTAAAATGTCTGCTCACATAAATTTTGCAAGAAAAGACGATGTAAAGACAGACAAGTTTCAGTCACTCAGCAATCTTTTTAAATTGGTAAATTTGATACTTGTCAGTGTGCAAAGAACATCTTTGGAGTCTGAATCACTGCAGCATATAGAATTATCAGTGTACACCATGAGTACTAGCTATCTGGATGCACAAGGAACATATCGAGAAAATGCTCAATCATCCAAGGGAGAGCTTCTATTCGCAGATGGAAGCTTACTTCTGATGTTCTGGAAATGAAACAGTTGATTGTGACATTGATGAATATGTAATACAGGAGAAACGATTGTAAACACTGTGCTTTTCTTCTTATCAGCCCCGACAATAGATTATTTTAACTTTTGCACTTAATAAAATCCTGAGGATTTAATATGTGAGATAAGGAGACAAGCCAGGTGAATGAGTGGAATTAACCTTTCTTATTCTTTATGCTTTTAGAACAATTTAAACGGCTAAATGACAAGTTCAGTGTGATCTGACTACAATGAGTGGAACATCCATTTAAAAAATTTTATCCCACTGCAGTTGACAATTGTCTGAAGCAGTGGATCTGTGCATAAGTCTCTGACACATTATTTTCTTGTATGATTATAAGTACATTTCCTGATGGTTTTTAGAGCTCTGAGCCCACCGCATTCATGCACATTATAGTGGGCAGGATCTTACGTCCTCCCCAATGGTAGATTTGGTGCTGGAAGGCAGTTAATCAGATAGGGATTCTGCTGCCTCCCCACCAATTAAGACCACCTTGCCTTTCCACCCTGCCCTTAACTAAACCTTTAAGTAGGCAATTAATGCTAAATTAAAGACCTCAACTCACACTGCCGCTGGGGTTAATCCAGCGTTGGACAGGATCTTGGCCCTGGCAGTGTGGGAAGCCCAAAACACAAACTTTGTCATGGTTGCTTGCAGGGCATCTCTCTTTCCAAAACCCTCAGTGCCTGATTTGAGGAATTCAGCACTGAGGCTTTCTGACACTGTTCCTTCTACCCTGTCATTGACGCCTATTCATTCAAGTACTGAAGTGAATGTCATTCCAGCAGTGAGCACCACCTCCCAATGGGGCTACTGAGTACAGAAGAGCAGTGGCTCTCAGTGGGCAGTACTCTGCTCTCAAGCCATGTGGGCCATATGGGAAGGCCTACTGCTGATTTTTTTACATGCCTCACAGGCACACGCTGCAGGGACC
Organism: Hemiscyllium ocellatum; assembly: GCF_020745735.1. Lineage (NCBI taxonomy): Eukaryota > Metazoa > Chordata > Chondrichthyes > Orectolobiformes > Hemiscylliidae > Hemiscyllium > Hemiscyllium ocellatum. The sequence continues at coordinate 127,423,586 of NC_083401.1, forward strand.
TTTCTTGAAAAGAGAGGATGTGGGTGTTTTACTGACTCTTTGTCTCCTCATTTCTGCCTGTGGTGACAAATGTCAGCTATTATCTTCTAGAATTAAAGGGAAGTTATAAATTGCTGGTTTGAATTCAACAAGTTAAAACTGTGGCCCTGCTGGATGGGAGTGCATGTGGACTCTCCCCATGGAGTGTGCCCTGAGATGCTGGTGACTGATGAAGGACAGGAGAAGCAGACAGTGAGCAGCTATCACCAGGTAACCCATTCTGATTTGTGTCCCCATGTGCCTATCTGCATGTGAAAGAATGAGGAACTGCATATCAATGAGGGGAGGGGGATGATATATTCCTGATGATGTTAATACATACTAATGCATGCAAACAGGTCTCTTGCTGCTCACTAATGATAATCTTGTCTTGATGTCCAACATTGGTTGGGAAAAGGGATTGTCTGCTCTTGAGTTTGGTAAGCTCCTCACTGGGCACCTCCTGCAATTCTCTGTACTTTCTTGTTACAGCCCTTGTCATTCAGGAGCTGAAAAGATTTTGCTTTTCATCCATAAGCTGCTGGTTGTTGGTTGAACATTGGAATTTGATTTAGTTGTACCATATGACAGTAAATAGCTGGTAGAATACACATTTTAAAATATGACTTAAGATGTAAATAAGCCTATATATGTCATTAGTTAATATTTTTCAGTTTTTCTTCAATATTTCTGATGGCTGCATTGGAAAAGCCAAAAGAGCACCGTTGTATTGTTGCAGGCTAACAGACTGGAAATTAGGCAAGGAAACACAATGACTTCCTGTGTGGCGAATGAAACACAGGATGTTCGTGCATGTTTCAAGCTGACAGAAGATAAAAGTAAATATATAAGCTGTACATAATTGGTGATGTAAACATTTAATGGGCATTTCCCTAACAAGAAAAATGGGAGAAATGAAAGGGAGAAATGCTGCCAAAGAAAGCCGCAACTCTCAGAATTGCCAGAAACAGATTTTGACTTGCTTAGCTCAACTTTGGAATTGGTTTTATTTAATGCCTAATGATCGATAGCTAGAGCAAAGCATTGGATCATCTAGTTGGGTCTTTCCCACTGACCACCCCTTTGCCTATTAGCTACTGGTGCTGCTTCTGAAAATTTCTTGGGATAACAGGCAGAATTCCCATTACTTGCTGTCACCAAGAATGAAAATCCGGACAGTTTTCCAAGAATTAGGTTTGGAGGAGGCCAGAAATTCTCGTAAGTCACTGCTCGTGATGTGAGAATGAAAATTCAGGCATAATTTTCCTGGTTTTGCACCTCTTATGCAAGATCTTGATAAATAAATAGTCAATACAATACAAGTAGCTGGCATGACAATGAGAAAGCCTTGAAATATATGCAAATACATTGCCAATGTTCATCTTCATTGCTACAAGGAGCAGACACAGACAGGTAGTATGAGCAAGCACATGGCCGATAACATTGAAAGTAAAAGAATGTGAGGTGATACATTTCGGTATGAAGAGTGAGAAGAGGCAATAGGTACTGAATGGTACACTTCTTAAGGGAGTGCCAGAAGAGAAAAACTAAGTGTTTATGTATAAATATTTGAAAGTGTTAAGTAGTAGATTTAACAAAGCAGTTTAGAAAGCAAGAACAGAAGTTGCTGGAAAAACCTGGGTAGGTCTGGCAGCATCTGTGGAGAGAAATCAAAGTTATTGCTTCAGGTCCAATGGTCCTTCTTCCATTCTGAGGAAGGGTCACTGGGCCCGATACTGTAACTCAGTTTTCTCTTCACAAATGCTGCCAGACCAGCCAAAATTTTCTGGCAATTTTTGTTTTTGTTTCAGATTTCCAGCATCACCATTTTCTTTTTGTCTATTTCTGCATTTTATAAAGCATCTAGTATCTGGGCTTTATACAGTACAAACGCAGGTACACACAAACTTAGATGAAGCATTATTTTTACCATCACACCAACTGCAGTATCGTGTTCAATTTTTGAAGCCACAGTTTTGTAAGACTTTGAAGACGGTACAGAGGAGATTTGTTAGAATATTTTTCAGGGATGCATTTAAGATATCTATGGGAGAATAAAGAGTTAACTGCATCAATGCTCTAATAACTACTGAGCATATGAGTAAGGAGCAATGTCGTGATGATATCAAATCACAGGGGATAGAGACCTGTTTGAGGAGGCATTCATGAAGCACTACTCTGCCATGTTAACATTTATCGTGTATTCCTATAAGTTTGTTCTAGCCTTGTATTCACTTCTAACATGTCTCAAGCTCCTAGAAGCTGCGACAATATTCCTGCAATTACATGGACAGACTAGAGATACAGAATTTAATCTTCTTTTAGAAGATGAGGCTAAGAGTAGTTTGATAGAGTTGAGTAACTTCACGGAGGACTTTTGCAGATGGAAGGCTGCAAAAGCAAAGAAAATGGAACAGTCTCTTGCGATGAAAGGGTTAATTTCCAAATGAATCACAAGCAATACAATGACTGGTTCTGATTTGGATTGCACTCACCTGATTGGATTAGTGAAAATAGATTCAATAGTCGCTTTCACTTGACTGTGAAAAACTGTAGGGATAATGGGATGGGGAATGGGACGAGCTGGATTATACTGCAAAACCACTGGTGCAGACTCAATGGTTGAATGGCCTCTTTCTGTCTTGTACTATTCTCTGGTTCTATTTGACTTGTCTCCTGCTGTATTTTAAGACCATTTCTCTCAGTTTATGATTTATATTACATATAAACACCTTCGTACATTCTTTCAAAACTATGGACAGATAATATCAGTTTGGTTGTACTTCCATTAAAGGTTTTCATTGCAAAAAATTTAATTCACAGCTTATTTACTTCTTTTAAAAAGGAGTTTTAAACAATCAAAAATCAGGGTTCATAGTGGAATGAAACCACATCATGCAATAGTCTTCTTGGCTTCAAAAGATAATACTCATTAAAAATTAAACACTATTAAACCCTTTCTTAAATCGAAGGCTGCCCTGGCACACTGGAAGTGATGTTAAGTTTCATCTTGGATCTTTACTGTCCCTACGAAAGTAAGACTGATTTTATGAATTGACTCAACCGTCGCTTTAGATTTTGCACAGCACACTCAGTCACAAAGTCCTTCATTCTTGGTCTTTTTCACAAGGAATTTTAGTGCCTCTCCTTCTGTGAGCTTGTCTGATCCTCAGCCTAACCAGAGCATGCAACCAACTAATATTCCACAGGCATGTTCTTCACCATAGATGGTACACATCTGCAGAACCTGGTCACCTCATTCTGGGGGATGGGCTTAACCCACCAATGTTATCTTCCAATGCAGCAACCTTCATCATGGCTTCAGAATGTGGACTCTTGTCAGTTTTGTCTGTTCTGCACTGCCTCGTTGGATTCATTAATGACTACTGCTCAACTTCAATTGATCTTGGCCTTTGTATATCTTTGAACCAGAGTCGGTTTGCCCAGAAGGTTTCCAGTTCAGAAAATTTTGCTTTTGTTCTTCCCGGGAGGCTCCATTTCCTTTCTATGATTAGCTGATATGTTTCCCTTTAGGGTTCAATTCAGAAATTACAAATTGAATTTAAAGAAGCAGATTCCCTGACAACGATTACTAATTTTAGTTCACATTATGAATTCTGAAAGAAATTCCTATAACTGTTAACCAACTGATAGCTAAGCACTTTACTTTTCTCTTCCCCTTTGGTTACGTGGCTACATTGCAGTTAGCAGAACAATTTATTGATTTTTAAAGTCTAATTCCTAGCTCCCTATTTTCAGCTTGCAGCACCTCATCCCTTTTTCTACCTATGGGGTTTGTACAAATGTGAATCACGATCTCGGTCTGTTTGTCCTCCCCCTTCATCTTGCTCTCTGTTTTCTTTAATAGCAATGCATTTCTCAAACAATTATTTCAACTTTTTTCATATATCTAATTCGCACTTCAATCATCACTTATAAAGAAGAAATGTAGGATATTAATTTATAACCTACGGGTGGCTAGAGGTTTCATGACTGTTTCCTTTCTTGCATTTTTCCTGACAATACAATAGTCCCTGTTAATGCAGATGACAGGCAAATCAGAAAAGTCTCCATTCATTCCCACACGCATCTAATGGCACATAGTTCGGAGATCGATAGTTTTATGAAAAAAATTCAGATCACTGAAAGCAAAGAGCATAGCTGGGTCGTGATGGGATTATGCAGTCAAAGATTTGACAATTTTAGAATGTTTCCTACTCTGTGGCATGTCATAAACATCCGTTTCAACTACATAATAGAATCCGGCCTTTCAATTTGGGAAGCGTTTACAATTAAATGTGTTGTGGTTTGTATGGAGTGATTTTGTTAATGGTTCTCGATTGATTAATTGTGCAATTGGAAAGTAGGAGCACAATCTAAATTATATTTGGGAGGCAAACTAAAAACCCCTTCATTGTTCCTGCTCATGATCCCTGAGGTCACTCTGCTTCTTTATAAAGTCAGCATAGAGTCTCATGGGGTCATAAATCTACTTCATTTCCAATAGTCAAATCTCTTTAGAGGAGCTTTCTTCTTCTGTGCAGTAGTGTTCATGTTGGTTATTTCTTTATCTGTCACTCACATTGCTAATATTACTGGAAGTTCTATTCCCTTATTAATTTTATTTCCATAAAATGGTTGAATTATTGAGCTCATTAACATGAGTGATGTCTGCATTAGGAAATAGACCTTTTTTTTTCCTTTCTTATCCAACAACCAGCAGTCCAGAAAGGCAGTAAATCTTTATTTTAAACAAAACGAAAGCACACTTGCATCCTGTCCCAACTTTACAGAGCATTTTCAACGCTAGGCCCCAATCTTCCAACTGAAAATTGGGTGAACAGACCGGGGTGGGGGGATATGATTTGCATTTTGGGCACCCATTTTCAACTTTCAGGCAGGGTGTCAAATGGGTAAATTGTGTTCCTGCCCAAAACAGACAGACTGGTTATACATATAAAGTGAGGTTCAACTCTAGATGAAATCATTGACTGATATTTTAATATACAAATGTGAGAGAATGAGACCCCGCTGTGCCATCACTGTGATTGAACCTTGTTTGCTCAGTGAAAGTTTAAAGGATTTTTGTGAGTTCAGGAGGAGCAGTAATGTGCATCTGAATCTATATAAAACTTCAAATCTATTCTCTATACCATCCCCATTATTTCCCCTTAAATTTGGTCTTCTCAGCCAAAAAGGAACTGGTTGAATTTCAACTCTCTGAAGCAAACAGTCTACAGCTGATTTCTGAAGAAAATTCACATTGGGCATGAAATTTTAACTCTTTCTCAGTCCACAGATGCTGCCAGACCTGCTGAGTCTCTATAACACTTGCTGTTTTTATGATCGCCCATAGCTGAGAATTAAAGTGCCATTTGCTGGCTAATGAGCCTCTAATGTGGCCTTATGTGGGCAGAGTGAGTACATATTGGCTTTGAGCCCATTAATATTTTAATCTTAGTCTTAGAAAAGGCTCTGTATTCCGTAAGTCAGGGATATGTAGATTAGGTGCGTTAGTCAGGGATAAACATAGGGTAGGGGAATGGGTCTGGTTGGGTTACTCTTCGGAGGGTCGATGTGGACTTGTTGGGCCAAAGGGCCTGTTTCCAGGCTGTAGGGATTCTGATTCTGATTCCATTGACTGCAGCAGGCATTAAAAAAAGGCTACTGAATGCTAATTAATGTCAGCGCTTAGGCATGTGCATATTTGCGATTCAGCACAAATGGGAATTAGCACAGTGCAGAATTCCATTGCTACTGTAACAAAACAGGTTTCCATCTCTCAGACAGAAAGCTTTAATCACCTCCTTGTGGGTGGACTCCTAATGCAAACCAGAGGTTTGAAACGGTGTGCTCAGCCAGCGTAAGACTCCCTTCATCTTCCTTTGAACATCAACGTTAGCAGTGAGTCCTCACCTCAGGTGAAAAACTGCCTCGGGGAGAAAGATTAGTCAAGTCAGTTTAAGCTGGGTGCTGAATGTGTTTATAGCAAGCCGTGCTATAATAAGCTTTGGTGGAGGTTGTAATATATCCAGCGAAACCCCAGAGCCCCATACTGTTTCCATATTTCTGCAACATTCAGTCAGCATATGAATGCTTTATGGCCAGAGAATGGGAGCTACTTCTGTCCAAAATCAATCTTGCCCTCCCTTCCTCCACAACTTGTAATTATAGTTTGACCCCAGCTGCAATTTCTGCTAAAAATGTGGGTCATTTGTACTGATTTTCGTTATAGGAATGTACGGCATAGGATAGAAGCCATACCAAAAGAATATCACGTTGCCTGCATGTGATTTCCCTGTTGCATCTTCTTTGCAGTTGCATTTGCCTCCCTGATAACAGAATTAAGTTATCGCACAAACATCAGAGTGTCAGACTGTCCTAGGTGAAAACTGTGCCACCTGGTGGTTAGGTATGATGTGGCAGCACCCATTCTGCTCTGTGGCTGACTTCGGTTCAATATTGGTCACAGCTGACTATTCTAAATTTTTTTTAATTAGATTCCTTACAGTGTGGAAACAGGCCCTTCAGCCCAACAAGTCCACACTGACCCTCTGAAAAGTAACCCACCCAGACCCATTTCCCTCTGACTAACACACCTAACCTTTGGGCAATTTAGCATCTGCATGTTTTTTGACTGTGGGAGGAAACCCACACAGACACAGGGGGAATGTACAAACTCCACACAAACAGTGGCCCAAGGCTGGAATCGAACCTGGGAGCCTGGTGCCGTGAGGCAGCAATGCTAACCACTCAGCCACCATGCTGCCCCACTGTGTTTTTGCTTCCCCGTGTACACCTTGTACACCTGCCGAAAAAGAAAATGAGTGGCAGCCAAAATAATTCAAATAAAACAACAGTTTGTTTCTAAAGGGACTAAAGTTTGTTCAAATTAGGAAGCCCTCTTGGTGACTAGTTTACAATAGGTTTTGTTGATTGACCTATCACAACCTGGACAAATATTACTTTTAGGGTACAAATTGTACATAAAAATTAATTGACATAATGTAAGTGTATATTAGAGGAGATGTTCAACCAAGCTGCCTTTGCCTATTTGGCTGGACATGAAATATCTTCAAAAAGTTTTCAAAAATGACTCCAAGTTCTCACTGCAGTCCTGATCATTCAACCAACACCTATGACAGACTGCTAGTCATTTATCTCCCTGTTTTTTGTAGGGCCTCACTGAGTGTGAATGTGTTTTGCACAGTACATCAGTGAATGTACTTCAAAAAGAAATTAATTGTTTGTAAACTGCTTTAGAATATACCGAGGTTGCCAACGGCACTATACAAATGCAATTTATTTTCTTTCTTTCACTCCTGTCCTCTGCAATGTGATAGATTCTGTCCTTGTTGCTGCACTTAGAAGTAATGACCAACAAAATATCGATAAGAATATATGATGGAAAAACATAAGTTTACTTTGGATTATTTACTAAATGACATTGATGTTGCTAGGAGCTCAGTGAACTTCTGTCAAGCCTTCCCCTTTCTAGCCAGTGACAGCAGGTGTACAGGAGAGAGTCCATTTCATGAAGATAAAGCCCATGTTTACTGCGAGGTGAATAGGACTGACGGGCATGTATCATGTTTCAAAAGTGGGCTTCACACCAAACGCAGACACGTCAGAAATCTGGGGGCAGAGATGACAGTTCATGCTTTATGTGCAGCAGTGACCTTGGGAACAGCAGGGGGGACTAAGAAAAACTCTCTTAGAATTTGATGACCTAGTGTTGCAAGAATCATTGCTGTTCCACTGGCTTTGGAGAGGTCAAGGTCTGTGGAGTTGAAATGAAAGCGCAGACATGCAATCTTCATTTTATCTTTGGATCTAATCCTACCTACCTGTAGTCGTAATTGCATCCTACTGACTACATAGCCATACATGGTTAACATTCAAGCAAGTAAATCAAAGCGATGACGTGAGCAGCTGCTGGGCCTCAGTCTCCCTTTCTGAAACTGTCTTAATCAACTTCTGTGAAATCGATTCTCTCTCAGAACCTCTACGCGACTAAAACAAGGATAATGAATGTACATTACTCAGGTCCTTAGGCAAAAAATATTTAAATTTTAAATCTTTGGCACAATATGGGAAATTAAAAGAATTGAAAAGAAATGGCCATTTGATAAAGTTTCAATAATAGCTTTGATTCTTCAAGCTCATTAAATATGAAGCCTATAAGTAGAACACTGCCCTTACATTGCACACCGATCCTTCAATATTTAATCACTGTTGTTAAAACTCTTGTTAAAATGGCCTGTGGTGATTTTAGAATCCTTCGCCCTACTCTACTATCAATTGATATTTACTCTGTGCCAGAGATGGGTTCCAATCCAGGAAAACAGAAAAGAGAATTCCACAGATTTACAGCCAGTGCAGAGACTGTGTAGTGTAATACAGATGGCCTCATCTTTAATATAGTAACGAACCGTACTTGTGCTTAGCCTTAACTATGTTTACAAAATATAAAGTCATTCAGGAAATGGGTTGATGCGTGGTAAAGCCTGCTCCCACACTCTGGGAATTCTATGAAATATCGGGCTGACTGTTTATATAATTATGCCTAGGAGTGAAGAAATACATGGACAATGTGTACTGAGTACATTCAGACATTGGGAATTGCAGCACATAACGAGCCCTGTCTATTGATTCAGTCCTCCTCCTTGTTCTTCTCTGAAGATTTTGCTTCAGTTTGATGTTTCTTTAATCCCTCTCTCCCTCCCCGATTCTGCTCACTTCCAGTTCTGCTCTTCTGAACTGTTTAACTCAATCACTTCAGGCACTAGTGAAATCCTTCAAGTGGAGGAGCCGACAAGCTCCTGACAATCTTGCAATGACCAGCACTGTTTCATTCTTGTTTTACAGATTCACCACCAAATGTTACCATTCTATCCCAAAGCTTGGTTTCCACAGCCTTCATTTCTCCTCCTTCACTCAGTCTGCAGCTCATCCCTGTGGTATTAGTGACCATCTTTATCTTCTCATAGACCGACACGCAAGTGCTATCAGGTGGGGATACTCATTACCACTCACTGATCTCCTACTAAACCTGAGCCTTTCCTGGACCCATTTATATATTGTTGTGCCAGGAATGGATCTTCCTATTCAGGCAGCTTCCTATCCTACTATTCCACCTCTGGGTCCCAATAGTTCCAAGCTGAAAATGTGTTACTGGAAAAATGCAGCAAGTCAGGCAGCATCCAAGGAGCCGGAGAGTCGAGGTTTCCGGCATGAGCCCTTCTTCAGGAATCCTGAAGAAGGGCTCATGCCTGAAACGTCAACTCTCCTGCTCCTTGGATGCTGCCTGACCTGCTGCGCTTTTCCAGCAACACATTTTCAGCTCTAATCTCCAGCATCTGCAGTCCTCACTTTCTCGCAGTGGTTCCAAACCTTAGTCTCTCCTCTGCATCACCTACGCAATGCTTTCCTTACCCGACATATAACATGGACCAGGTCTGACTGACAGCAGCACTCCGTGAAATCACCCTGAAAATGTGAGCACACCTTCACAAAGCATGGGAAGATACCCTTTACTCCTGAAAAAAATAAAATGCATTCATTTTAAAAAGGTAGTTTTCAATATTTCAGTTTTTCAGTCTTTTGACCACAGTTTTAAAATGTTACATATTCTTTTGATCAATTTTCTGTTGCAGCTAACTCACCACCATGTGTGATGACAGTTGGTTTGTATCAAATCATTGAAATAAAAAGAAGTGAATGGGAACTTCTGAGGCTCTTTTCCACATACACTGCAGCCCTCCCCCTCTCCCAACCCAACCGCCCCACCCGCCTCTCAAAAAACGTTACTGAGGAACTGTGCTCAAGGGGAGTAGATACCAGACAGAATCCGAACCAGCATGCAGTTTCTCACACAGCTTCATCCTCTATGACTGTTTGTCAAGAACACAGTATTATTTCTTTGTTCTGCTGTGAACCCACTTGCAGCATTATTCAAAGGCACCTGCTGTCTAAATATGCCTCATATTATAGGCACGTGGCATAAATGGACTAGATATACCACAGCTTAATATCAGTGAACCAGCTTATATCACAGCTTAGTCACCTGTGGACTAGTTGGCTCACAGATTAGACAGTGTGCATTTTATAGATAAATATCAGTCACAAATATTGATTGAGATGCTAAATTCATGGTACAGACTTAAAATTGGAAGATAGTTTTGTGTTATGCACTCTGATTACTGGCATTTATTGATACAGGCCAAGCATTTCACTTTGGATCACTAACAGTTGCAAAAGAGAAGCAACTTTCATTCGTTCTTCTGGACCTGGGTTTGAATTTAGCGCTCAAAGGTCAAAGGACATTATTGTATTGTAACCTACTGTGCTTCCGAATCATCTCCTTGGCATGATTTTCCTTGAAATCTATTCACACATTCTTTGCATGTTTCCAGGGAATACACCTAAGGATATTGACAATGCTGCCACAAATAATCACTGCTTGTTTAGAAGATACAGTCCCTCCAATGTTATCAATATTTCAGAATAACAGAAGCCAGCAGTCATCTTGCTTACAGCATACAATCAAACAACTTTAAGCTACAATGACAAATAAATGTTGAATAGAAATGACCCAGAATCAGGCAGCATCATTAATGAATTGCATTAGAGTATAAACTGAATTAGTCATAGAGTCATAGAGATGTACAGTATAGAAACAGATCCTTCGGTCCAACCTGTCCATGCCGACCAGACATCTCAACCCAATCTAGTTCCACCTGCCAGCACCCACCCCATATCCCTCCAAACCCTTCCTATTCATATACCCATCCAATTGCCTCTTAAATGTTGCAATTGTACCAGCCTCCACCACATCCTCTGGCAGCTCATTCCATACACGTAGCACCTTCTGCCTGCAAAAGTTGCCCCTTAGGTCTCTTTTATATCTTTCCCCTCTCACCCTAAACCTATGCCCTCCACCTCTGGACTCCCCGAACCCAGGGAAAAGACTTTACTTATTTATCCTATCCATGCCCCTCATAATATTATAAACTTCTATAAGGTCACCCCTCAGCCTCTGATGCTCCAGGGAAAACAGCCCCAACCTGTTCAGCCTCTCCCTATAGCTCAAATCCTCCAACCCTGGCAACATCCTTGTAAATCTTTCCTGAACCCTTTCAAGTTTCATAACATCTTTCCGATAGGAAGGAGACCCGAATTGAACATTTGAGACATTACTGCTGATCAGTTAAAATGCCGTGTCAGTGTGCCATTTACCATTCTATTTATTTATTTAACATATTTAAACAGGATAGGCATAAAGATTTGTTTACAGTAAATCCTTGGCCAAGGGTTATAAACAAACACAATTTAGCAGGCATCACAGACAAATGGCATGCAACATAGACCAACATAGTCATGACTTTGATATTTAAAATGTTGTTAGTTCATTATTGTAGTCACTTCAAAATAATATTTAACATGTGAAAGGGAATGAGTGACGTATTCCTGCCTGATTTTACCACAACCAAATCCTTCATTTACAGTCCATCCATAGCACACTAAACTTCAGACTTACATTGGTCCCAGTGAGAATGCAGATGGGAAAGCGGGGCAGAGAACGATTTGTTCAGACTCCAGTCCACTTGATTGCCTGCCTGTGATTTATAGCTGTCAAAGGAATTGTCCACACACTGTTGGATAACCTTTTCAAATGAGACAAATGTGACAGCATAGATTCCATTCCACTGTTTCTTGCGCTGGAACTTAGCGACTTTCAAACAACCAATTCTTCAGATGTGTCCTATTTTAGCAAATATCAGAACAATTGTTGTTATCACCTTCCACACAAACATCCCAGTCCCCATTCTTAACTAGACTATAATCGTGACCGGGGAGGCGGAGATTAAAATATGTCAGTTAGCTGGCTTCCATTTGCACGAGAACCCATTCTAATGGCTGCCATTTCGGAAAGCATGAGGTTGTTACAGCCTTACTGATGTGTAAATGTCAATGTTTGAAGATGTCACTTAGATCCTGATGTTAGCCCCAGAGCAGCTGCACTGAGGACGCTCCATTCCTAAAGGACATCTTTCCCAGGCCAAGGATGGGCCTTGATCTCTGATTATAGTAACATCTTTCACCAACAACATCTTGCATTTATGCAGCATTTTTAACACAGCAAAAATATCCCAAGGCACTCTTAAAGGAGTATTATCATTTTATAATTATCAAAAAAATTCATTCATTGATCACTAGAAACTATCGGGCAGGAGCCCAATAACAGCTTCTGTCATACTTTGCCCGGATCACACCTGCCTTCTGTACCTCCATCCTGTTAGGTTTGGGGGAGAGGGGAGCCTGCACTGTCTTCCTGTGGACCATGCTTCTCAATGGGAACTGGAGTTTGTCATTCAGTCTGCTCACCTCTTGACCAGGTTAAAATCAGATGTATAGAACATAGAACAGTACAGCACAGAACAGGCCCTTCAGCCCACGATGTTGTGCCGACCACTGATCGTCATGTATGCACCCTCAAATTTCTGTGACCATATGCATGTCCAGGAGTCTCTTAAATGTCCTCAATGACCCTGCCTCCACAACTGCTGCTGGCAACGCATTCCATGCTCCCACAACTCTCTGTGTAAAGAACCTGCCTCTAACATCCCCTTTATACTTTCTTCCAACCAGCTTAAAACTATGAAAGTATGTATGTACTTTCTTTTTCAGCACAATATGATGTTTCACTTGGAGCTGGTGTACTTGGTCACCACCTTTGTTCCCTGTGTCACAGCATGCTTGGCCAGCTCCCTAGGTAGCAGCAGGGGCACGGCAGCCTGGATCTCCTGGGAGCTGAAGGCGCTGTGCTTGCTGTAATGGGCCAAGCCTCCCTGTAATAGCCTTAAAAATACCATTGGCAGGCAAGTTCATGTTTCCCGTGGCCTTTGGAGGAAATACAGTGTCGGGATGACCCTGCTTCTTCACTTTGTCAGTGTGGGTGGCATCACTGCATGGAGTTTGCACATTCTCCCCGGGTCAGCAAGGGTTTCATCCGGGTGCTCCAGTTTCCTCCCACAGTCCAAAGATGTTCAGGTTAGGTGAATTGGCCAGGATAAATTGCCCCATAGTGTTAGGGTCGGGGACTGGGTCTGAGTGCGATACTGTTCGGAGGGTCAGTGTGGCCTTATTGGGTCGAAGGGCCTGTTACCACATTGTAGGGGATCAAATCTAATCTAAACTTGCTTTCCTGGGTTTTCTCCTCTTTTTACTGCCCTTCACTGGTGCCTTCTTCAATCCACTAACAACTATGAATGAGTCTACAACATGGTCAATCTTTCTCCCCACTGGAGAGGATTCCTGCCAGGATTGCAGTATCTCATTCAGTGATGCACTGAAAAGGGAATCCTGACTACTTTGAAATAAGCAGAGAACTCATTAGCTGACTTCAGTGGCAATTATTATCAGTCAAAAGTGTAACTGTAAACTTTGTACTAATTCCAGAAAGAAGAGATTATTCAAACTGTTGCAAAACAATCAACTGCAATGATTTTAATTGATAAAACTGCATCATAATTGGTTTCACAAGCCACTTACATATTCCAACACACCCAAAAAAACTTTTAACTTTTAATTATGTAACCCTTAAATCCATGAGTTGCTATGATGGACTCACACTCTGATTCCTTCCAGTGTTGGGTGTGTCAGGTTCAGGGGGAAGATGCCAAATTTCAAATAGTGTCATTGAGTTCCTGGACTATATTGTCACATCACTGCTGCTTTGCCACTTGATGCAGTTAGAGCCTGCTATACCTTGAGGCCACTGAAGAACACAAATGCCACCATCTTCCACCCAACCCTATCCCAACCACATACCACCACCCCCACCCCCCCAAGTTCCCACAATCCAAACTAATTGATGGAAAATTTAAGGGAGTACTTGTAGGTTTGCAGCAGGCATAGTTCAGCACCTTGCAAAACTCAAAGAAATTTCCAGTGCAGGACAGATCCATAAGCATGCTAGTTCAGATCCAATTTCAGTTCCACAATGTCATCTTCAGGCCAGTACTGTCAAAGTAGGTAGCATCAACTGAACAGAACATAGCCAGAATCTGTTGCTAATATCTCCTTATGTGACTTAGCATCAAATATTTTTCAATAATGTGCCTGAAAAGTGCTGTGATATATCTTACTGTGTGAAAAGTGCATAATAAATGCAAGCTGTTGTTATTTAAAGTATTTTTTTGTCTGCTTTCTTAATTCAACTAAGTTAGGAGAGGACATAGAACATAGAACATAGAAAAATACAGCGCAGTATAGGCCCTTTGGCCCTCGATGTTGGGCCGATCCAAGCCCACCTAACCTACACTAGCCCACTATCCTCCATATGCCTATACAATGCCTGTTTAAATGCCCATAAAGAGGACATATGCATGTTTATTCAACAATTATAGTGAAAAGTTTTTCTGTTTGACCCCTGGGCTAAATTGCATATATGTGAAATCTCAATGTGCTTTGGCATGTAGAGACTGCAGCTTAGTTATAGAAATGGCCTGTGACGCTGATACTGAGCATAAATACTAAGACCTAGATTTATACAAATGAGGCCCAAATTGTGAGATCTTTGCTGTGGGAGGGGCTGGGTGCAGTGTGGAGTTGTGTTTTGTACCTGTTGTTCCCTAGATGCAGATCTGAAGTGCCAGGGGAGCTATGAAATGCTGAGGTGAGCTGATTAAAAGGCCTTCATTGCTTCTGTTGTCTACATCAACTCCAACCATTTCCAATGGCCTCATGCCCTCAATGCCAACCCATTTCCCCTCACCCCAAGACCCATTATAAATCCTATATCAACTTCATAGTAATTCAAGCCACCCTTTGCCCTTACAATCTCAATGCTAACTTACCCAGTATCTTCTGTGAGAACACTGAGAAAGCTGCTGAGATAAAATAATGTTCTAAATATCTTTCACAGACTTCAATTTTTTTAAAAAATGATTTAAAGGGCTTTCATAAATTTAAGTCTCCTCAAGTACTTAATCCCATATTAAAAAGTACATCCACAACTCCACAAAATCATGGATTAATTTCTTTGAGCTGTTAACAAAGTTGTAAGTTTACAGCTTCTCATTGTGACAATGATAGATTGTGGAAAGCAGTCAAGCATTAGTGATGTTTAAATAATAGTACTAAGGGTACAAATAGCTACTAAAACTCCTCAAATGGATTTTCTGTAAATCTCACATTCAAGGGCATGTAGATTTTAAAAAAAAATTAATGGACTGGCCATTTTAATCACTTAGATCAGAGTAGTGCTGGAAAAGTACAGCAGGTCAAGCAGCATCTGAGGAGCAAGAAGGGCTTTTGCCCAAAACGTCAATTTTCCTGCTCCTCGGATGCTGCCTGACCTGCTGTGCTTTTCCAGCACCATTCTGATCTAAACTCTGGTTTCCTGCATCTGCAGTCCTCACTTTTGCCCATTTTAATCACTTGACAGCTTGACAGTTCTACAGATCTTATTCTCCTTTCTAAGCACATTTACATCTGAACTAAATATTTGTAACTTGTGCTGCAGGATAATGCTCTCACTGCAGTGAAAATGGGGTCTGGTTGAATTCAACTGGTCCTGCTGAGTTCAGGTTTCTCTCATCAAATAGTCCCTTCCCTCCTTCCATGGGTTCCAACCATTTTTAAAAAAAGGGCTAACATGGGAACAGGACTTCCAGATTCGGGATCCATTCGACATCTTGGGCAGATGCTATGCGACCATGCCATATTTTGGATCTAAGGTGAGTTTGGGCCATTTTTAGTTAAAATCACACTGTTGTAGAATTAAGTGAAGAGTTGTTCCTTCTCCACTGAAACTTATCTAGAACCTGTGGGAACCTCACTTAAGCTCATAAATGGGGCATCTGCTGCAAATCTGCTGCTGATACAGTGGCAGAGCAAATTCCAAGCTATTGAAAACCACAAGCTACTCTGCCTATATTTATTGAACAATTATTTTGGAATGATACTCACTGTCTTTTTGCATTCTGGCATTGAACAGAAAACACGGATTCCAAGAAGAACCACAAAGATTATCGTTAGTTTGTTCATAAGGGGCTGGAAGGGAACTCATCAGTCTTAAAACCCCTCTTAAAAGAAATAAGGTGTTTACAAAGAACATTTCTTCTTTGGTACATTGAGTCCAGCAAATAGTTATTAAAATACTTTTTTAGCTGGGGAATAGAAGGCTCAGCACATGTTTTGATCCCTTTCACATGTATGTACTCCTGTTTTCAAGCAGATAAGTTGAATGCTTGCATTATCAAGGGTTACAACTTTATGCCCTATGTGATTCATCTTTCATCAGCTAACCTGATAGGGATATCAGGTATTTTCAGTGATCTTGTTCAAATGTCCTGTTGCATATATCCAAAGCTTCTAGTCTCAGCCTGAGAAAGAAATTAAGCACAGGGTCAAAAATAATATCCAATGTTCCTTTTGGAGATTTTCAGAATGTGCGAATATTTTCTTGAGCTATATAACAAGCAAAATGACTTGTAAAGTTCCAACAGCATTCAGTATAAAAAGTTTAAAGTCTATGAAATGAGTGTTGAAGTGTACTGTCGAAGTATAAGTAGTTGTGACTGTAAGAACTTTAATATTAAAGACGAAAATAACCGCAAACACTGCAGCAAGAGTTTTGAGTCATGATATTGGTAGTAAAGTTTGATTCAGTGCCAAATGTCTGACTTTTGAATCCTGAAACATTATTTGTGAGAACAGGGGCCTGGATGGGATCAAACACAAGTCTGCAAGGAGAAAAGAAAGGTGTTAATTTTCCTGGCTTCCCTCTATTTATTACCTGGTTTCCCACTTTTGACTGAAGCAGTGTAGAGCTCAAAGTGTGTAACATCTAACTAAACCCCAAAACACAGTTGTTCCTACTCTTCCTTACAGCACTTCACATAAGGCTTCTTCCTGATTTGAGCCTAGTGAGTCCACAGAGAGAGAGAGGTAATCAAGGGTAGCTGTACTACCCGAGTGTATCAACTACAAAGAAACAAACTGAAGATTATGGGTGGGAAGAAGACAGTCTCAGGCCTACTTCATGTTCAGTAGAGACTTTACAGATTCTCCCATAATCCCAACAAAACCTGAACCTGGTGCTAAACTGAAAATCTGTATTTTCTTTTTTTTTGGACCCCCACTAATTGTCAGCATTTTAGGGGCCATGCAGAAAAATTCAAACACAGGCTATATCTTTTCCTTCTGACACTATTCTGGATTTATAAACATCGCTGTGCTGTGGAGAAGTCCCCCGTTTAATGTTGTGGAGCCTTAGCACCTGAGAAATGGACATGCTCCAGTTATTGCCAAAGTAATGAAAGTCAGCCAAACCAGCCTCCATGTCAGAACCAGCAACACCATGCATATGAAACAAATAATAAACTGTAAATTCAAGATTAAAAATCAAATCTTGTATTTTAAGTGTTGTTTAGACATATAACCTCAATTAGAAATCACAAGTATTTAAAACTTAGGAAATAAATATTGGGCAGAAATGATCTTCCTCTACCACCAAGAACAACATAGAAGAAGATTGTAACTATGGTGATAAATTCCACCACAATAGACTCCGAATTCTAAATTTGGAACCAGTTTAACAAATATTGTCTGACAAATTGGGCTAATTATTCCACTACCTCCAGTATTTAATTTGTTCAAAGCTAATTCTTCTCTTGACACTTAATAACTAGATTGTGAATAAACATGAACTTGATCCAAGTGCAGAATTGAAATCTGTCCTGTCACTGTACCTCACCTGACATGTGATCCAATGACTCTTCCTTAATTACTTGGGTTATTTTCCAACACTCTGTTTTAAAGCGACCAACATATTTAACCTATAATAGTCCCATAACAATACAATCTGTGTTTCTGTCACAAAACTTTCAATTATTGCATAGAAGCCATTAAATTTTCAAAGAGTACATCTGAGGCACACACCCTATTATAACATTGAGCTTACCAAGTGCCACAGCTATAGACTAAAAGTTCGAGAATCATGGATTTATGAAGAGCTGTAACCCTCACAGAGTCACCATTAAGGAGAACCTCAGTGGTTATTCGTGACAAGTTGACAATAAAAGAATAAAATTTAAGTGAGTACTGAGCGAAGTAATTTAAAACTCTGATTAGGTTTAAGCATTTGCGCTACTTGAGCTCAACAATCACCCATTCAGGAAAGCAAAAACTTTATCAACTGGCAAAAGAATGCCTTGGAGACTCATAACAAAAGTTGAAAGGAAAGCTACATCCTAATGGGCACCAACTTACTTTCCTCAGTATTTCCTGCCTCATACAAACTTCAGGCTTTTAAAACTCAAACTTGCAGCACCTAATCATTACTTCCTCATTTACTTCATCCTCTATTCTACCCCTTTCAAATCTGATAATAGCCCTATAATATAGAACTTGGCCCCTACACCTCGTTCTGTCAATAAAACAGTGTTAGTTAGGCTTACGATTGTACAGCTTTGCACTCTGCCTATTAAAAATTATATGGAGTGCAGTGTAACACAATGGGACATGAATACTAAGCACCAGAGAAAGCTGCACATGTTGGCTTTTAAAAAAAAATCAGTCTCTACTCTCGCGGTCAGTTTTATCAGGTATAAGAAGGGGTTGCTAGTCTTGTTATATTACCAATGGTGATAATCAGCCGCTGGCACATCATATGGCTCCGCAGCAAAAATGGCTGCCTGTTTGAGGCAGAAAACTCTTTTTTTTCCAAAATGCAAATTGGTGTCTTGTGATACACATAGAACCCCGTTGTTATTGTAGGAGACAAACATTGAAGCAGTATCGAGTGTTGTCCGATCACCACTGTTAGCTGATGGAACTGCTGAGGCCCTGAAAATGTTGTCTGTTAATTTGGTTGTGGTGACAGAAATGCAGGGATGCGTCAGCAGCCCGACACCCAGCCCCTTAAATGATTCTGGCTGCTTTGCACATTCACCACCATTCTGCTCTTCAACGTGCCACTCTGCAGCCCTCTGAGACTGTCCATGCTTCCTGAGCAAGAGCCAGTATAGCTTTTCCAATATAGAGCTTGCCAGGATCCAGGGAGTTGTCGGGATGCTTTTTTAGAAGAGTTCTGTTAGCTCAGTTGACTGTATGGTTGGTTTGCAATGCAGTCTGATGCTAACAGCATGGGTTTGATTCCTGCACTGACTGAGGTCACCATAAAGGATTCTCCTTTTCAACCTCTCCCCTTGCCGGAGCCGTGATGACGGTTAAGTTAAACCACCACCAGTCACGTCTGTAACAAGGGAGCTGCCCTATGGTCCTTATGGACTATTCGTGGTGTTGGCAGTCAGGCAGTGGTGGTGGTGGTGAGGTCTGGGGTTAGTGGTGTTGGTAGCCTGACATGATCCTGGGGTGTATGCTGATCTGTAGTGATGTGGCAGCTGGAAGAATATGGTCAAAGTTAACTTTTCAGGTTGTGACCTTTGGTCAGAACTAGAAAAAGTCAAAAATACAATAGGTGTGGTGGAACAAGGGGATTCTTTTGATAAGGTGGAAGAAGGGAGACATTAGATAACAAAAAGGGATGGTGAAGCAGAGCCCAAACAATGGAAATGAGACAAGTAAAGAAACATTAAATAGGTCCTCGGGAGAAGTGAATGACAGAATAAAGAAAATTTGCAGTCCAAAAGTAAAATAATGAGAGAGACCTTGTTAGAAGTAGTGGCTGCAGGGGTTATAGATTAAGGTAAAAAATGAGGTCTGCAGATGCTGGAGATCACAGCTGCAAATGTGTTGCTGGTCAAAGCACAGCAGGTTAGGCAGCATCTCAGGAATAGAGAATTCGACGTTTCGAGCATAAGCCCTTCATCAGGAATAAGAGAGAGAGAGCCAAGCAGGCTGAGATAAAAGGTAGGGAGGAGGGACTAGGGGGAGGGGCGATGGAGGTGGGATAGGTGGAAGGAGGTCAAGGTGAGGGTGATAGGCCGGAGTGGGGTGGGGGCGGAGAGGTCAGGAAGAGGATTGCAGGTTAGGAGGGCGGTGCTGAGTTGAGGGAACCGACTGAGACAAGGTGGGGGGAGGGGAAATGAGGAAGCTGGAGAAATCTGAATTCATACCTTGTGGTTGGAGGGTTCCCAGGCGGAAGATGAGGCGCTCCTCCTCCAGCCGTCGTGTAGTTGTGTTCTGCCGGTGGAGGAGTCCAAGGACCTGCATGTCCTCGGTGGAGTGGGAGGGGGAATTAAAGTGTTGAGCCACGGGGTGATTGGGTTGGTTGGTTCGGGCGGCCCAGAGGTGTTCTCTGAAGCGTTCCGCAAGTAAGCGGCCTGTCTCACCAATATAGAGGAGGCCACATCGGGTGCAGCGGATGCAATAGATGATGTGTGTGGAGGTACAGGTGAACTTGTGGCGGATATGGAAGGATCCCTTGGGGCCTTGGAGGGAAGTGAGTGTGGAGGTGTGGGCGCAAGTTTTACATTTCCTGCGGTTGCAGGGGAAGGTGCCGGGGGTGGAGGTTGGGTTGGTGGGGGGTGTGGATCTGCCGGGGGTGGAGGTTGGGTTGGTGGGGGGTGTGGTTTCAAATTGTTGAGCTCCATGTTGGAACCAGTAGATTGTTTAAAGGCTGGGCTGCACGATAGCTCAGTGGTGAGTACTGCTGCCTCACAGCACCAGGGACTAGGGTTTGGTTCCAGCCTCAGGCAAGTGTCTGTGTGGAGTTTGCATATTCTCCCTGTGTCTGTGTGGGTTTCCTCTCACAGTTCAAAGATGCGCAGGTCAGGTGAAATGACCATGCTGAATTGCCCATAGTGTTCAGGGATGTGTAGATTAGGTGAAGTAGTCAAGGGAGTTTCGGGGAAAGGGTAAGGAAATGGGTCTGTGTGGGTTACTCTTCGGAGAGTCTGTACGGACTTGTTGGGCCAAATGGCCTGTTTCCACACTGCAGGGATTTTATAAAAATACTTGATGATGAACTTGCTGAGGGCTGTCCTGCAACATTGCAGAAGGCAAAGCACAACAATATCAGTGTGATAGATGTGAGAACCCTCCTCACTATTTCACAAAATGGTTATATTGCATGCAAAAAAAATGTGATTTCCTCAACTTTGGAAGCCAATTGAATAAATAATTTATTAAACGGAAGCATAGTTTGAGAGCTGCAAATAATCATTCAACAACAAGTGGATAAGTGAACCGAAGCAATGATAAAATTCAAGTAGATGCAGGTTTATCTACTCCTAATGAAATGGAAAACCCTTTACTCCCTATCCAAAACTGGAATGTAAATTTGGACATAAGGAGTCCAAGCATTAATCCCTCCATGGGGATTGTTGCTAACTGTTCACAAAGTCTCCCTGTTAGAGGTGGACTACTCAGCTTTAAAGCAAAAGGTCAATTTTAACTTGTGCCCTGTCAATTTTGTTTTAGTGCAACATTAATGGGCGGCACGGTGGCACAGTGGTTAGCACTGCTGCCTCACAGCGCCTGTAGACCCGGGTTCAATTCCCGACTCAGGCGACTGACTGTGTGGAGTTTGCACGTTCTCCCCGTGTCTGCGTGGGTTTCCTCCGGGTGCTCCGGTTTCCTCCCACAGTCCAAAGATGTGCGGGTCAGGTGAATTGGCCATGCTAAATTGCCCGTAGTGTTAGGTAAGGGGTAAATGTAGGGGTAGGGGTATGGGTGGGTTGCGCTTCGGCGGGTCGGTGTGGACTTGTTGGGCCGAAGGGCCTGTTTCCACACTGTAAGTCTAATCTAAAATCCCTCTCTCACACAATGTGCACTCATACAACAAAGTAGCAATCACAATTTGTAGCTTTGAGCATAATTTCTAGTTTCTAGCTGCTTGTTTTTACATTTCTAGTATACTGTAATTGAAGAAAGAGGCCGAAACTTTACAGAGTTACTTCATTTTTTTGTCTTCATTGTGTAAAGAGGCAGAACCTCCGTTGTGCTCTCCTCCTTGATGTTTCTGTCTTGACAATCCACAGGTAGCAGCAAACAAAGCTACAGCTACATCGTCCCCCATACTAAAAAGATTTCCATCCTCTCCTAGTTTCTACTAGCCCCCTGTACTCACATATGCACATTATCATATATCCGCTACGTGGTTATTGGTCATCCTTGCTTCTTTAGTAATTCTGGTCATCACCTTAACCATTGTGTTCTTGTCCTGGTTTGTTGGGTTTTTTTCTGGAAGTCCACGCAATGTTAAGCTCTCAAAACTGTCACCTCCGAACTTTCATTTGAAACCCAATCCAAGGTCTCTACCTACCCTGCCATTGTTTTCCTTTTTCCTGGGTTTTTTTCCTTACTTTTCCATCTAGCATGTGGAAGAAGGTTGTGAAGGAGATGTAAGGAGTCTGCTAAGGAATACACACAGATTAAGTGAGTCGGGGATAAAACAATAACGTGTATTTTAATGTAGGAAAATGTGGACTTGTCCATGTTGGCAGGAAGAATGGAGAAGCAGCATATTATTTAAGTGGTGAGTACAGAGGGATCTGGGTGACCTGTCACATGAATAACAAAGTTATTACACAGATACCTTCCATATGCCTTTCTAATCACTTGCTGTATCACTAATTATAAGGGGAATGGAACCTAAAAGTGGAGGTGTCTTGTTACAGTTGTACAAGGTGTTGATGACGCTACATCCGGAATACTGTGTATAATTTTGGTCTCCTTTATTTAAGGAATCTTATGTCTGGATCAGAAGAAAGGACAGACAAAGTTCACTTGACTGAATCTTGACATGAGGAAATTATCTTATGAAGAAAAAGGGTGATACGTTGAGCCTGTACTCATTGGTCTTTAATGAGCTGACCTTATTGAAATACATAAGATCCTCAGAAGACTTTATTAGGTCGATGCTGAAAGGACGTTTGTGGGAGGGACTGGAACAAGGCGGCACAGTAACAGATTACTGATTTAAAATGGCAGTGATGAGAATTTGCTTCTTAGAGTGTTGAGAGACTTTAGAATTCTTTGTCCTTGAGTCTGAGTAGGTAGGGTCATGAAATATTTTTAAGGAAGATGTGAATAGATTCTTGCTTTATTCATTCAAGAGATGTGGCTGAATTTGTTGGCCATCCTTAATTGCTCCCGAGGGCAGTTAACAATCAACCACATTGATAGCATGGTAGCTCAGTGGTTAGCATGCTATCTCACAGCACCAGGGTCCTGGATACAATACCAGCCTCAGGCAACAGTCTGTGTGGACTTCGCCCTTTCTCCCCACGTCTACTCCAGTTTCCTCCCATAGTTCAAAGAGGTACAGGTTAGGTGAACTAGTAATGGTAAATGTGGGGTTATGTGGACAGGCTGGGGGTGATTGGTCTTGTAGGATGCTGTTTGAAAGATTAATGCATACTCAATGGACCAAATGTCCTCTTTCTGCACTCGAATCACGCGTAGGCCAGTTAAGGACAGTAGCTTCCTTCTGTAACGGATATTAGACAACCAGATGATGTTTTAGTAACAATTGAAATTGGTTATCATTAAACTTGTAATTCCAGATTTTTACAATAGAATCCCTACAGTGTGGACACAGGCTATTTGGCCCAACAAGTCCACACCAACACTCCAAACAGTAACTTGCCCAAACCCATTCCCAGACCCGACTACTCTACATTGCCCCTTACTATACCACTTAACCTACACATCGCTGAGCACTATGGGCAATTTAGCATGGCTAATTCACCTAACCTGCACATCTTTGGATTGTTAAAGGAAACCAGAGCACCCAGAGGAAACCCATGCAGACATAGGGAGAATGTGCAAACTCCACACAGACAGTCACCCAAGACTGGAATTGAACTCAGCAGTGCTAATCACTGAGCCACCGTGCTGCCTCGATTTTTATTGAAATCAAATCCCACCATCTGTCAGGATTTGACCCTAGATCCCCAGAAGATTGTATCTCTGGAATAATAGTGCAGTGATAAAACCAGTAGACCGTCATCTAGCTTTTTTGACTAACAAGAGTCAAACGTTATTCATGATAGGTTGGAATATGGGGATAATGCTGCAATTGGATCAGCCATGATCTTTTTAAATGTAAACCTAATTTACAAGTTTATCTTTGTTGTACGTAGGAAATACAATTTGTTCAAAAGTTCTCACATGAAATCTGCATGCAACTAGGATTCTGTCAATCATTGGCTCATGTGAAAAGCTACTGGGAAGTGGTTTTAATTAAAGGGCAGAAGTGATCAGAATATATTTTTTTCTCAACATTACCAGTAATCCAGGATCACTGTGAAAGTTTGCAGAACTTTATTTAAAAAAAACAATAACAGGAACAATAGCAGTAAATAGAGAGAGAATTTAGGAAGAAATCAACATCTTTCTACCAATCATTGAAATCTTCTTTCATTTGCCTGAAAGGAGAATCATCATCATTGTAAATTATTTGAAAAAGGATTTGATGGGAATTCTGCAAATAATGTCAAATTAGAATAGTCATCAAATTAAAAGCAAAAAAAAAATGGCTTGCATTGACATTTTTTTTCAAAATTATCAGTATTTCAAATCAAACTCAGCATTGTTGAACCATGGTCACAGTGCACTGTTGGAAATGTAACACCCTACTCGCACACAGTAAATTTACACAAAGAGAAATTTGATGATGACCAGATTAACTGTTTGGAAATTTTGATTCAGGGATAAACATTGATCAGAATATCTATAATGACTCTCCTACTCATTTGAGTTTGATTTATTGATGTCTCACAGACCAAGATACAGTGAAAGGTGTGTGTTGCATCCTGTACAGGCAGATTGTACAACACAAAGTACATCAGGTAGCAGGACAGAGTACAGAGAGAGAGAGATCATCATTAACATTTGAGAGGTCAGTTCAAAAGTCTGATATTTAGCAGGGAAGAAACTGTTCTTGAATGTCTTCATACCTGTATTCAAACTTGTATATCTTCTGCCTGATGAAAGAGGGTGGAAGAGACTTTACTCAGGGTGGAAGGGGTCATTGATGATGTTGGTTGTTTTCCTGAGGCAGCAGGATGTATAGATGGAGTCAGTGGATGGAAGGCTGATTTACTTGTCTTCAAAGTAGTACCAATGGGATCATTTATATCCATTTGAGAGGGGAACATGGCCTAAGTTTAATGCTTCATCCAAAAATCAGCAGCCCTGATATACCAAGGTCATCCTGTACTATCAGTGGGGTGTCAACCTTGCTTTTTGTACTCAATGCTGATGTGAGATTTGAACCAAGAATCTTGTGAACCTGGAGCAAGATTGATGCCAATTGCTCCACATCTGACAAAGAAAAACATCTCATTTCTCCAGAAAAATGGGACAAAGCCAAAGATAAGAAATTAGATTTGAAGGGCTCTCTTTGGTTCCTACAGGTTGACCCTTAGATTAGATTAGACTTACAGTGGGGAAACAGGCCCTTCGGCCCAACAAGTCCACACCGACCCGCCGAAGCGCAACCCACCCATACCCCTACATTTACCCCTTACCTAACACTACGGGCAATTTAGCTTGGCCAATTCACCTGACCCGCACATCTTTGGACTGTGGGAGGAAACCGGAGCACCCGGAGGAAACCCACGCAGACACGGGGAGAACGTGCAAACTCCACACAGTCAGTCGCCTGAGTCGGGAATTGAACCCGGGTCTACAGGCGCTGTGAGGCAGCAGTGCTAACCACTGTGCCACCGTGCCGCCCCTTCTCTCCACTCATTATAGTAAGTTCCAAAATCATGTGTTTCAGGTTGTACAGTTCTAGATTGAAGCTGCGCACATGGTTAGAAACAGAAATTGCTGTGTTGCAAGATCTTTCTGCAGTTTGATGTGGAAACGTGAATGATCTATCAATGTTGCTATGTCTTCAGCCTTGGTTGAACTCCACCTATTGAGCTAGGCTTACCAATAGTTCAGTGCGAACATTTCAGGTCACCTTCACAAACTGTTCATGCACTATGCAGCACATTATGAGGAGAACGTTGTGATCCATACATTTTTTAACTCCAAGGATAACCAGGATAATCAACCTATTAGATTATAAAGAAGTTAAAGTGAAAGCCAATAAATAAATAAAATCATTTTCAGAAAAGGAGAATTGAACAATATATATCTGCATTGTGTTAAAATTATTGGCTTGAATTCTACTGCCATCTGTTCCTTTGTTATATTGTCAGTAAAACAAATTGCCAAATCCACTGACTGAGGCGTATAATAGGTTGATGGCAAATAAACCTATAATGCAGTCGTTTTACAATGCATACCTTGTAGGGATGTGATCCATGTGCCTTGAAACCTTGGTGCAGGGCTAAACCTTACAACGCAAAACACAACTGAAATTGAAAAGTGTCAGTGAGAACATCAGATAGGAGGCAAGAGTTAGGGGATGTTAAACTTCAGTTTAAAGAGTGGGGGAAGACCTTTTGAAGATTTGGAGATGACATTGGTTCAACAAAGTAGAGACACACAGAGGGAAGCGTTGGACATTTGTTTATTTTTATGAATTTAATCAGTTTGAAATTACTCTAGGATTACGAATTAGTTTTAAAGCGATGTATCCACTTATAGAGCAGATTACACTGGACTACGTCTGTGTCCATATGAGTGAGATTCTTCGTGTACGTGAGTGCCTGCACTTATGTTTGTTTTCAAATCTCGAAGTTGATGGACAGCTGTCTTCATGAACTATTGCAGTCCTTGTGATGTAGGGACAGCCACTGTTCTGTTAGGAAGGAAGTTCCAGGAATTTTACCTAGTGGTGACATGTGGCTTAATGGTTAGCATGGCCACCACACAGCGCCAAGGACCCAGGTTTGATTCCACCCTCAGGTGGCTGTATGTGCATTAGCCATGAGAAATGCAGGGAAAGGATAGGGGGAATGAATGTGGGTGAGATGCTCTTCAGAGAGTCAGTGTGAACTCGTTGGGCTGAATGGCCTGTTTCCAAACTGTAGGGATTCTATGGCAAAGTAGAGATGACAATGTAAATCAAAGCCACAGCGGTGTGAGACCTGGATGGGAATTTAGCTTTCACATTTACTTAAACAACAATACTAACTTGCTTGGAAAACAAGACTGAAAAGAGCATCTTGAATATCTGCAGCACTTCGATTTAATGAAAGAGTTGTTTGCCTCTGATGTGGCTCTGTATCATTTGCCTTGAAAATGTTAGGTACTAACACTGCTTTTAAAATGTGGGGAAATGTTCCATCCACTACCAGTCATATTATATCCTTCATCTTAATGACTACAACATTTCAGAAAGAGTGGCTGTACTGAGGAATGAGTTATTTTAGAGCAGCATGTTACCAACTGCAGGTATAAAATAAACATTATAGTTGGTCACTATCTGCAGCTCATGGGAACAGTGTGTTGCTAGAGGAAAAATGATTAGCAGAAATTTATGGCATTTAGACGACTAGTGAATTTAGCAGTAAATAGGTTCTGCAAGGAATAATAATGAGCAGTGCATGAAAACAGGCAAGATCAATTATACACTGGTTTTCTAACTTTTCTTGTGGCAATATCTGTTGGAACAAACACTTTGAACACATTTGAAATAGATGTAGTTCTTTGATCAGATTTGCAATTTTGTGATAATCTGTCAAACTGAATCTAATTGTTTGTTCAGACGCTTGTTGTCTTCGACAGATCAATTATCTACTGGTAGTTGCATCCAGTTATAAAATCTTCAAATAAGATGTTTTGACAGACCTGATACAACTGTTATCAAAATAACATCCTAGAATTAACATGCATTATTAAGTGTGTTGAGTTAAACAACAGATTAGTTGGCTCCAGAATTAAAAAGCAAATGGATGTTATTCATATAAATCAGGATCATAAGCAAACTACCCTTTCTCATTCAAAAATGGTTTTAAATAAGTTGTACAAAATGGAATTTTGTAAGGTAGACACTTGTGTCCGGAACCTATAGCTTGAAAGTTGGTCAGTTTCCATGAATGGCAAGCAGTTCATTCTGTACGATTTGTCATACACACCAATATACATATGTCAAATAATGCAGCCAGACTTTCAGAGATTTACAAAGGTTTTGTTGTAAATCTGTAGTTTAGTCCAAACATCAGTTTTCATCTTTCCGTTTTGGACCTTTTCACTATCCAGGACCCAACTCTAAAGTGGGAAAGAGCTCTACTCTTTTTTTTCAAATTGCAGAAACCCAACCACCAATTCAATTGATTGCTGAAATAGGTCCAATCTCTTTTTACCTTTCTTTCCATTTATTTTTCTTTCTGCCCACTTTTCTCCAAAAGCGCTATGACATACAACGGAACACTTTATTTGCCATCACCAAATCATTTAGGTTATATTTTCATCTATTAACCCCCACTAGTAAGACACCGATGTTTTCCAAATTATTAATTTACATGCAAAACAAATTACGGGCAAAGCTCAGCTCTTTTTTCTTCTTCATAACAACTCAGCTCTTAAATTTAAAACGTCAATGAGCATCAAATGCTCTAAGACAACTCAAGAATTGATTTGTTTGAGCCTTCAAAGGTTCTGTATTTCTAACTCTGAGAACAATTAGCTGTCAGCTGATACAGAACATATCAGTAGAAGGAAGGTGATGTTCTTCCCTTTTCCAACTCTATGTTGAGTTGCCAAGATGGCGGCAGAGTAGTACTCCAAAGCTGGAGTTCGTCCACGCCATCGTTTCTTTCCTTTTTTTTCTCATTCTTTTTCTCGTTTCTTTTTCTTTTACTCCCCGTCACTGGGCAGCATCGGCAGTATCTGGGGTGAAAGCTGATGTGCAGACTTGAAGCCTGCTCTCCCTGCCTCAAGGTGAAGCTTGGTGTGGTCTGGGTTGGATGGACTGTTACTCTGAACTCTTATTTCTCTATTTTTTCTAATTTATTGCTGGACTTCTTTGTTTTCCCCCCATGAATTTGTACTTAGGAATCTTCGTGAGTTTTGAGAAGATTTGTAGCTCAGGTTGAGGTTTGCTCACTGAACTGGAAGGTTCATTTCCAGACGTTTCACCACCCTACTAGGTAACATCTTCAGTGGGCCTCCAGGTGAAGCACTGCTGATGATTCCTGCTTTCTACTTATATGTTTAAGTTTCTTTGGGTTGGTGATGCCATTTCTTGTTCTTTTTCTCAGTGGGTGGTAGATGGGGTCTAACTCGATATGCTTTTTGATAGAGTTCCAGTTGGAATGCCATACTTCTAAGAATTCTCATGTGTGTCTCTGTTTGGCTTGTCCTCGGATAGAGGTGTTGTCCCAGTCTAAGTGGTGTCCTTCCTTATCTCTATCGCTAAAAATGTGTTGCTGGAAAAGCGCAGCAGGTTAGGCAGCTTCCAAGGAACAGCAAACGTTGGTTCTCCTGTTCCTTGGATGCTGCCTGACCTGCTGCGCTTTTCCAGCAACACATTTTCAGCTCTGATCTCCAGCATCTGCAGTCCTCACTTTCTCCTTCCTTATCTCTGTGTAAGGGTACTAGTGAGAGAGGATCATGTCAATTTTGTTGCTAGTTGATCATGTATCCTGGTGGCTAGTTTTCTACCTACTTGTCCAATGTAGTGTTTATTACAGTTCTTGCATGGTATTTTGTAAATGACGTTAGCTTTTGCTTGTTGTCTGTATAGGGTCTTTAGGTTCATTAGCTGGTGTTTTAGTGTGTTGGTGGGTTTGTGAGCTAGCATGATGTCAAGTGGTCTGAATAGTCTGGCAGGAGAAAGTGAGGACTGCAGATGCTGGAAATCAGAGCTGAAAATGTGTTGCTGGAAAAGCACAGCAGGTCAGGCAGCATCCAAGGAGCAGGAGAATAGACGTTTCAGGCATGAGCCCTTCTTCAGGAATGAGGTAGTCATTTCTGAGATGTCTTTGATGTAGGGGAGAGTGGCTAGGGTTTCTGAATGTGTTTTGTCTGCTTGTTTGGGTTTGTTGGTGAAAAAAAGGCCCTCTGGTAACTTTAGAATCATGGAATCCCTACAGTGTGAAAACAGGCCCTTCGGCCCAACAAGTCTACACTGACCCTCTCTGAAGAGTATCCCATCCAGACCCATTTCCCTATTCCTCTACATTTACTGAATGCACTAAAGCACCTAACTTACACATCCCTGAGCACTATGGGTAGTTTAGCATGGCCAATTCACCTAACCTGCACATCTTTAGTCTGTGGGAGAAAATATGGAGCAGCCAGAGGAAAGCCACGCAGACACAGGGAGAATGTGCAAACTCCACACAGTCACCTGAGGCTAGAATCAAACTCAGGTCTGTGGTGCTGTGAGGCAGCAGTGCTAATCTGTGAGGCAGCAGTGCTAACTTCTGAGCCACCGTGAAACCCTGTGGTGACACCACATAAGTAGTTTAGGCCTTGGCCTGTATGAGAGTGAGCTGGCTTGGATACAATGTCAGTCACGATACTTTGATTGATGGCCGCCAGCTCTGATTCGCCACCATTCTCTGACCCTGCCTGTTCCCCTGATTTGTCAAGTTACTGATTGAACAGCTAACACTGGGCGAGTGGAAGTTTCCTCAAACTAAATGTTGGAAAGAGATGCTTCAACACAAATCGCACTCATTAGCTAGCATCCTGCAAAGGCTGAGTCAGTTTGTCTGGACAGTAGAGCAATGGTAGGATGGTTTCCCCTTTCTGCTTCACTTAACTGGGACAGGGACATTTTAAAAGGAGAAGGGTTTTAACCCTTTCAATGCTGCATTTCTCCACATTGCCCACAGGTCAGTCAAGTTTAAACAAGAAAGGAAAAGATGTTTATTTGTCAACAGCCAAATGTAATGACACCATCCCACGCCAACACCAACTGAGACCCTTAAGCGGAGCAATAAATATCCACTTAAGGGCCTCAATCCACTACTAGAGGAATTCCATCAGCAATGGGTTGGGCAGTGGCCATGCAAGGAGTCCATGAAGATCACTTGCTGATTCTCAATGTACAAGGAGATGGGGTCCTCATTGGAAGGCACTCAGTGTCTGACTGACAGGCCTGACGTTAGGAAGAGCAAAGAGGAGAGTTATACACTGGTTAAGAGTTGCCCAGGCCCTTACCCTTTGCAGCCATTCATCCTCTCCCCAGAACCTCACCGGTCTGTAGGTTTCTCTCTGATTCTGAGGTCTTTGGGAATATTGCAGGCAGCTGTCATCATTCCACCTGGTGCTATGCTGGCAATGAAGAGCCAGCATCTCTCAGAGTAGGGGTTGGTGAGGAGGGATTTCCGCCCTGTGCTCTGTGATTGCAGGGAAGGCTGGCCACCGAAGTGTCTGACTTACACAAAGATGATGAGCCCTGCCTGGAGGAGGTGATGCCAGCTCTCCAGTCAGCAGGTGAGGTCTCCCCACTCTTCCTCCATCACCTGGATTAAATCCTGCCCCAATTCTTCCAAAATCCCCTTTTGGAATGGCATTACAAAGTTCCCAGCTGGTAGGGGACAATTACCTCCAAACTCCTGCTTTGAGTCAGCCCTCCTCCTCCTATCCTGTGCGTTTTGACAGGTTTGAATGTCCGCAGGGAGCTATTTCCCATTGTCTCAACAAAGAAGGCTCTCAGGTGCACTACCAACTCTTGCTTTTTGAAGCATAATTGTAATGGCTAGAATGACTTGGTAACGTATTTGGGCTCCTGTGCAGAATTTACCAATACTGGCATCTGCTTATACATGAAACAAATTATTGTTACATTTTGCAGGATCCAACCAATATATTGGTGGTCCAGCTAAACTAAATATTTAACATAATTGTTTCACTGGCACAGACTCAAGGAAAACACCAGTGGGTGGCAATAAAAACAAAAACATTAAGATTGCTCAACCCAATTCTTGTCTTCCAAGTTAAAGAAGGTTTGGGATTACAACATAGTGGTGTGAATTACATTCACCCCAGAGTGAGCTGAGGAAACAGTCAGATCTGGAAAAATGTATGCAAGCAGTGCCATAGGGTATTTGTGTCAGTGTACAGGTGGTGGAGAGGAAGGATGTTTGAGATCAACTGGTTCAGCCCTGAGGGCATGAGGAAATAGAATTACGATGGTAACTATGTAAAAAAGGGAAGTTCAG
Organism: Hemiscyllium ocellatum; assembly: GCF_020745735.1. Taxonomy (NCBI): domain Eukaryota; kingdom Metazoa; phylum Chordata; class Chondrichthyes; order Orectolobiformes; family Hemiscylliidae; genus Hemiscyllium; species Hemiscyllium ocellatum. The sequence continues at coordinate 127,455,595 of NC_083401.1, forward strand.
GGCAAAAGGAAATGGAAACAACACTGAAACAACTGGTTTTAGTTATTTAACCTGTTCATTGCAGGTGCCAACGTTTTACTAACATCTGGTGTGTGTATTATGCCCAGATTTGTACATGTGCATTTTCCAACATGCACACAGGCACGTGCAACAAAGCAGGAAGCTGATTGACAGGTTTAAAGATTTGTGCATCAGAACAATCGGATTATTTCTTAACAAAGTCCTGAATGTTCCTGATATAAAAATGAGGAAATTAGGGTTTACATTAACTCCATTTGGTTATACTGTGTGCATTGAAACCCTTCATTGCAATGAAGCCCTTTCTCATACAACTAAATGCATTAGATAGAAACTTGGCTATGAAGAAGTAAAATTGTAAAGACTAAAAGCAGTCTGAAATATAAATTGTCCGGAAGACAAAGTAACAGACAAATACAGCAGTACTGGAGTCATATTACCGAAGAATAACGTTAGTGCTGAAGGTAGGAGCTATATTTGGGCGGGGCCTGGGGCATCCTCAAAAACCTTAGCACTTTATTTGGTTCATTTGTTAACTCACAGTGATGCTATCTTGAAGACATGTAGAGGAAGCTTTAAAAAAAACTAAATCCAGTCCAAATCTTACAATATAAGCTAGAGGGAGAAGGTCTCATTGAGGCCACAGCGATGGAGTTGATAGAAAGAGGTGTTTGCAGAATGTAAGCAAGTTCACCGGCTCAGTCAGAAATTCGGCTGTTACTGCAACCATGGTAACAACCATCCATCTAAATGCTTTCCTTTTTAGGTCAAAGTACTATGGCGGTGGGAAACGGGGTCAGGCCCAGACAGCATGCAGGAGCAGAAAAACAGCAATGCTCCAAGCAGCAATCAGGCTCCGGGTTAAGGTTGTGGAAGGTCGAAAGCTAGTTCAGCAGTACGGAAATCCTCAAATGCAAATATAACATGTATGGAAGCAGAAGCTGATGTTGCTGAGCAGGAACTTTAAGAGTTTTACTCAGCGTGCAAGAAGAACAGATCGAGGAGGATGAGAGGAGTAAGATTTCAGATTTCATTCCACTGCCAACAATCGAACGTTGAAACTTACAACAGACTTTCAGCATTGATAGAGCTATGGCAGTGTCTGTTATTTCAGAAGGAGAGTAAAGATGTCCCTAAGTGGCATTCCCTTACATTTACTCAGTAAAAATCAAACAGTTTTTCTAGTATTTTAATGTTTGATCAAGTTTGTGTTTGTGTGGATTTGGTGATGCATCGTGTTACTCGCTATTGGAACTGAAAGAAGGAACAAAATTCCTCTATTGGGAAGATAGAGGATGAAAGATACAATTAAACAGGGTCAACTGACTTGTAGTTAGTATTATTAAGCATACATTTGTCAAGTAAAAAATGCTAAATGAGCAGCGATGTGATCATTGACAGGGAAGATCAAATGGTAAAATTAGACATCTCTCGGCTGAAGTCAGGATAAAGGACAACATACAGCCTTCAATTTTCAAGGCTGGGTTAGTACCTTGTGCAGCATTAGAAGCAATAAGAGAACTAGCTAAAGCCAAAAGGCAGGAGCAATTGAGAAGGTGAACAGCGAATGGGCTGCACCCATTGTGGTAGTTCAAAAGGTAATCCGATCTGTTCGGATTTGTGGAGATAATAAACAAACAATAAATAAATTGATTGAAAATGGTATTTCCCCACTTCTTAATAAGTATTTTTCTAATTTAACTGATGAAAAGATGTTCAATAAGACAGATTTGTCAAATGCATATTTACAATTCAAACTAACTGACAAGAGCAAGGAATTGCTTACATTCATATACACAAGGTTGTGTCAGTACAAAGGATTACTGTTTGGATTGTGTACTGCTCCTGCAGTTTTCCAAAGTATCCCAGATCAGGTACTAATAGGATGAAAGTGTGTTGTTTCTTGTCAAGTTGGTCAAAGCACAATGTCAGTTTGAACCAAGTCCTAGATCAACTTAAAGAGTCAGGCATCAAGTTTAAATAGTTTTGTGTTGTCAGCTGCTTCATACCTGAGTCACCGAATAGCTGGTGGAAGTATCCACCCAGTGCAGGAGATGGCTAAGAGGATTTTGAAAGCAAAGTGGCCAGAGAACAAAGAACTGAGAACTTTCATAGGAATTGGTGTGTACTATTCCAAAGTTCATCCCTGACTTAGCTGGCACATAACTGGAATTGCTTTGTGAGTGGTCTGTAGAGGGTCAACCACATTTGAAGAAGTGAAGAAAGTATTGGCTGTTAACACTACTTGACCGGCTACAATATGAAGGAGTATTTGTTTTAGTAATCAACTCCACTGGAGTGGGCTAGTGGGACAGAATTCTCTCATGTATACCAGCCTTGGGTTTAGGCATTAGTGTGGGATGAAGATCACAGCCAAAGTACTATCCCCGGTCACCCTTTGTTGCAAGTAAGGGAAGGCGCACACTCACTCCAAGTGCTGCAAATCAAACAAAAGGAAATAAAACAACAAAAGGACACTCCGTATGCTGAATCCTGAAATTTATCACAGTGGATCAGAATCAGAACTACTGAATTTCAGCTAATCTGCAAAACTAAAGATTGTGAACTTGATTGCTAAACTGAGTATTAACACAACCAATAATCTCTACTTCATTGGCTTTAATGTTCAACTGTCTCCTCCTGATGAACAATTCAGTCACTGCTCCATTTATGTGTTTTCTTTAACCTTTTATCCTTTTGGACCTTTGGGTGGGCTGATCTTTGGAAGGTTGGTGCAGATTTGATGAGTCGAATGGCCCCTTTCCATACTGTAGGGATTCTATGAACTCTCCTGTAGTTTCTAAGATGTGTGATCCATTACTAATTCTGCTCACATTGAAAATTCCAATGAGCAATTTCCCTGTCTGTGGAACCCCGGGAAAGGTCCCTTTGAAACCAGACAATTTTGGAGAGCTCCAATTCACTGAAACTTAGTTGCATACCTCACCTAGTTCCATCAAAAACATTCCCACAGCAAGGATTGGCTAATCTGACCTCCAAAGGGTTTGATTATAACCAGATTCTTCATTCCTTTTTGAACAAAACTGAACTAGTGTCTTCCTTCAGACAGTCTACCAATTTAACAAGGAATTAGCAAAACTCAATAAAAGACGAATGAGTTTGCAACCCAGTGTCATTTTGCTTGGGGGGGGTGGGGGGTGGGGGGTGAAGTAGTGCTTGACTGCAGAGAAACAAAGCCACATGAAAACTCTTACTTCTGGTAAATCAGTTATCGACCTTTTTATTTTCAAAAGCTGTCATGTTCATCCTTTTTGCTATCAAATACATGTTTTTTGTTCTAAACCTACCTCTGATACAGTTAATTTAGTAGCACAATGAATGAAAATGAAATCCTCCTCATGATCAGCAGTGACAAGTTTCTCCACCGTTGCAATGCTGTGAAAGGGCTACTTTCCAACGTTTGCTAGAAAGATTTCCGAGGATCAGTAGAAACCTTTATAATGATTTATTTTTAAAAAGTGCAACTTGACTTAGTTGTAGTGGTCCATGGCTTTTGACACTAGAATTTATATCTAAAGGAATGGATGGCATGTGAGATATATAACTCAAATGGATTTGAGAAGTGTTGAAAAGACATCTTCCTTCCCTCCAGTTTAACAGCGCGTTCTTTGTATGGAGAGATGTTTAGCTGTCAGCTTTATCAGGTAAATCCTGTGATTAACAAAGGTAATAACATTCTTTTACAAGCCAGCAGTCATGAAGCACCTGCACCCTGTAATTACCTTATTGGAATAGCATGTTTGCATGATTCCAACAGATGACGGCTTTTAAACTTGAAAGTAAAAAGACGATGAAGTGTAACTCTCGCATTTTGAAATGTTTAATTATGGGACGTTTTGATCCTATTGGAATAGGAGCAGCTCCTGGAGAAAAGAATGATATGTGGCATCTATACTGACAGCTTTTAACAAGAAAAATCAGAGGCTGTGAACATGCCCATTTGTAAGCAAGGCAACAAACCAGTAGTCTGTTGTGATCATCCATTTTTACTGCATCTTTCGGAGTTGAAATGCCATCCAAAAACAATTCTGATGCATCCAATCCTCAAACTGAGGCTGTTCTGACAGTAACGATGATCCCCAGTGGGGTTTACATGCTTCAGACAATAGTGTTAAAGTGGTCATCGCTTTAGAATGTGGCCTGGGACAATCCTAACCTTGAATATTCTTTCAAGATATACTTCCATTTCATTTAATAATGGCTGGGACCAACATGCACTTGAAAGGTTCTCTTCTCAAGTTGAAAATTACAGAAATTTACAAGTACCTTTTGAACAGTTAGAAATTGGTTCAGTTTGACTTTCCATTGGATTGAAATCAAACTAACTGTTGCAGTGTGATCAGTACACTGGCCTTACTCCGGAGTCACGTTTTTGGTTATGTACTGATACATGCTTAGCAGTCCTTCACACATTCTAAAGATATTCTGGAACCACACCTTTAACCTACCAACCAGTAATTCAGCAAATAGCAAGCAATTTAACTCATGGGTGGAACGCAGGAGAGAGGCCATGGATTTTCCATTCAGAATTTGCCCTGGGAAGGGCAGGCAATTTTAAACATCTGGATGTTATTAACATTTCATCAACCTGCTTAAAATGGGTGTAGAGACGAATTTGGCTAGCATTCAACTCAGACACAGTGCTCAGTAATTTTCTGTGGCAAATATTGTAGTTTGCTTTTTCTCTGTCAAAGCACCGGTGGTGGAGACTGTGATCCATAATCCATTAAACTGCCTCGGAGCCAGTTTTAACATCTGGCCCTGTTAGAACAAAAATAACAAGCTTCGACCAAAGGAACAGGCATCCTAATGAAGCTTGCAATTTGGGGGCCTAACAAACTCTCGCCAGATATGACAGCAGGCTGGCCCAAAGGTTGGTCCAAGGGATGGGAAAATTAAAGCAAAGGAAGGGTGGGAAGACTACAAACGGCAATATTTATGAGGTACCAGGAGCGCCATTTTAAGAAATGAAAACAGAAAGAGCTGTAGAAATTCAGCAGGTCTGGCAGTCTCTGTGGAAAGAGAAACAGAGTTAAAGTTGAGTATAAGTCTTCATTGAAGTTCCATAGAAGCATCATACTGAATTTGAAATGCTGTTTCTCTTTCCACAGAGGCTGCCAGACCTGCTGAATTTCTACAGCTTTCTGTTTTTGTTTCAGATTTCCAGCATCCGCAGTATTTTGTTTTTTTTTGAGTGCCCCATTTTAAGAACTGCTCAACCTATTAGTACTTCAGTTTTGCACCAGCGTCTTACAGGCAAGAAAAGAGCTCGGTTCGCAAAGTATTCCAGTACTGTGCTGGCTTCTCGTGGGTGTGCTGCACTTTGGTGAATCTGTATGAACCTGGAATCGGGGACATTTTGGGTATCAATAGGACGGTCACGATGCCTTCCAATACTTCGAATTATTAGCCATATCCCCATATTTTCCAGGCACAAAATAAACAGTGTGAATTGAATTCTTCCCACAAAGATTATGTGAGGGCAATTTCTTTCCACCTTGGGGAACCAGAAAACATGCCTTATTTGCGATAAATAGTATGGAGAAGAGTGTAAGCATTGGAAAATTGATACAGGGTTACTATCTTATGAATTAGGACTTGAATCTGGAAAGGGAGGCCCTTTTAGCATTCATTAACTGCCAGGAAGGGGATAGTGAGACCCCCTGATCTCAGCCTCCCCAGTTGGTTGCTGCTCCAATTGTATAACCAGTTGCTTGACAAAGATTGAATGTGGGTTAGTTTACTTAAAGCAGTAAAACTCATATTAAGTTATAAAGCAAACTTCATTGCAGACAACTGATTTCCATATGTGCAGTTTGCACATCCCCCAACAGACTTATGGCAGGTAGATTTATACAACGTTGTATGCACAGAACCTGAAAGGTAAACTCTCTTCAAGGCAAGGCATCCAGGTAATATAAAAAGTTCAATATATCCAATAACAAGTCAGCCTTTGAGTATCTACAATATATAGGCAACTTGCTGATGTGTGATCTTGTGATGGTGACATTGTCAGGAGTTACTCATGTTTTTCTTTCATGGAGTGCAGTTGTTGTTCCAGAATTTGTTTGTCCTGAAGAACAACAGCCAGGCTGCGCTCCAGAATATCTATTGGCTGATCTCATTCCTCAGCGATTTCGTCTGGTTGCCTGGTTACCTCTATATCCTGCTTGAGTTCTTTCTCTGGAGCATCATTCCTTGCATTTATTTCTGTCTCATGAGTAATTTGCAAATCTTTATATGCGCTTTGTAACTGCACTGGGTTTTGCCATTTTTGTCTTCTTTTGCCTAGCTCAGACTGATGTTTCTGTAGCTGTTTCAGCTGCACAGCTTGTAGTTCCTCCCTCTTACTTCCTTTTTATTTCTTTCAACTCTTAGTTCACCTTTGTGAGCTGACCAGAGATACCACATAAACGCTTTACCATCTCTGAGAAGGGAAGCTCAAGTTTGGATTTACTCTTAAAATGATTGGTCAGCCTTTACTGATGACAGTTACGTTTTTCACTCCACAGCAGAGTTGAGATTTTAGCTCCATTATTTCAGGATAAAATTAAGTATGCAGTTCTTCTTTCATATTCAGTTCTTCCAGTGTTTCTTGAATCGTTTGCTGTAGCTTCTGCTGTGTCTCTGATATCTGACTAATTTCATGGATTATAACTCATTAAAGTATGGATTAGAGTGGTGCTGGAAAAGCACAGCAGTTCAGGCAGCATCCGAGGAGCAGGAAAATCGACGTTTCAGGCAAAAGCCCTTCATCAGGAATTCCTTAAGATTTTCCTGCTCCTTGGATGCTGCCTGAACTGCTGTACTTTTCTAGCACCACTCTAATCTAGAATCTGGTTTCCAGCATCTGCAGTCCTTGTTTTTACCTCATTAAAGTTTGCTGATATGCTTGTGAATGCTGGTCTAACAACATCTACGTTGTCCAGGCGGATTGATTGAACATACACTCTCGCACCATTGAACGTACACATGGAATGGGTGAATCATTCTGTACTCAAGGTTTTATGGTTGTAGGTCTGTTCATGAATTCCCATATCTGTGGTTATGTGTTTCTTGGAAGTCTGAAGCAGTTTTTTTGGCTCCTATTCCATTGTAAATTTTAGCCAATGACAAATGTCACCAGTGTTTGAATAACGAATCATTTGTTTTTGTTTTGCAAGCACCTTTTCAGGCTTGGTGACATTGATGTTTCCTACAAGATGGACAGCATAGCAGATGTGTTCACATCTTGTATTGTTGTGTACGTAGTCATTCTCTGGTTTTCGTAAACCACTTCATGAATACCAAATGGTCTTTATTGTAAGCTTCAACATACACCTTATACAGGGTATGCTGTTTGTTTGGGTTGGGTGTGGCTCTTTGTAGCTGCATCACTGGTTTCTCTAGTACACTGCCTCTGCTAAAAGCCCTTTCTGCTAGGCATTTTCTTGGTACATGCAGAATGCTATATTTTCCAGATGTCTGTTGATTTCATTGAATGTGTCAACAATTTAATTTGCACTTAGGGCTTACAAATTTTGTTAGACTTTAAGGTTCATGCTTCCTTCAATACCTCTTCGATGTTATAGTCTTTGGTTTGTTTAGCAAATCTTTCAGGACAATTTGCATGGGGTGGATGCAATCAGTAACTTGAAAATTCTAGTTGCTAGCTCCTCGTCTGACTCATCACAAAGAGTTCCTTTTTTCCGCATCATCCTGCAAAGTGATCTAGGGATTATGGAGATTTGGTTTCAATGATGTGAATTCTAGTTGATGAATACTGAAGTTTAACTTGCCTCTGAATTGGTCTTCTCGTGTGGCCCATAAATTTTAGCTCTTTGACTAATAAATCTGATGTGTTAAGTCTGTACAGACCTTCATTCCCAATTGTTGACCTTTCTTTACTTGCTGTCGACCTAGCACACATCTGAATTACACACCTTTTTCAAGTGAATTAATTTGCCTTCTCAATAGGAATTTGTCTGATTACCAGCAACACTAAATCAAACAACGATGTCAAAGGTTGTCTCCTACTCTTTAGTATGATTTAAGACTGTCAAACACATGTTTTACAACTAGATTAAAATTGCTTGCTGGCACATGCACATACATATGCAAAAGACCTTCCCTGTCACTTCTGCAGGATGGCTGTCAATGTTGACCTGTCATCAGCTGAAGGAAATATTTTCCAGAAGATAGAATTAATATGGTATTTGTTAACTGTCCCTTCCTACCTAATCGGTGCAATTTTGAATTACTAGCAGAACTAAAATCTCAATATCAGAATATTCAATTTAGTCAATGTGTTCCAGATATTGACTGGGAGCTGCCCTTAGAAAATTTGGCTACGGTTCATTGTTCAGTAGACACAATTTTCCAAGCAAATTACATCAGTTTTTTAGGGGTGGGCATGGAAAATTAATGGGAAACTGTACTGTTGGAGTGCTGCCCATTTTTGTACCAATCTTCCACCAGACACCAGAAGAACTCAATTAAATGCGAGCAGATGTGTTCATGTGGTAAAGAGTGATACCAGGTGTTACTTTTCCCACATTGACCAGCAATGTTCAAGTCGTAATAGTCATGTAACATTTAAGTCATTTAACTCTGATTCAGTGGTAGAAGGAGATTTTAATTTTAGTGGGGTGATTCTAGAGCAACAGATGGTGTTAAATTTTAATCCTTCATTCTGGAAAATATAATGAAGGTATGTGCTCAAAAGTACTATCTCTCACCATCAGGTATTACACAGAGGTAAAGAGGACTCATGTCATGATCATTTTTTTTTGTTTGGAGATATAAATGCCAGAATTCAACACTAGCAGTGAATGAATATGATGATACAAATACTATCCCAACAGCCTATAACTCTACCATGAATGCCATATAAAGTAATACAGCAACTATTAATTAGCGGGGCTCAGAGTCTGCCAACTGTAAAGCCATATTTTTTGAGTTAAAATTATCCCCATATGATCATCATACAGACAACAGTAAAATGCCTGTACTGGGAGGTTCAGTTCACATCAAGGTTGACTAGAATAAAAACAAAGTATTGTGCAAATTTGGACCAAACACTGAGAACATTGGAAAAACTCAGCAGTATCTGCAAGAGAGGAACCGAGTTAATGTTTTGGATCTGGTATGATCAGTTCTGATGAAGAGTAACACCAAGATGGACTAGAATATAGACCACAACCCCTCAGCCTTACCACTTACAGATGTCCACCGACTTGGTTTAATTCTCGAGAATTTCCCAGTTAAGTGTCTGTATTTCATTCCCATCCAGAATAAAATATATTGCTTGCCAGGTTGGTACCAAGCTCTCAGTTCACAATCCTGTTCACTGTTAAAACAGAATAGAGGAAAGGAAAATGTAAGACAAGTGGAAACCCAGCAGTTTATATTGGGATAAAAACTGACCTGGCCCAGATTGAATGGAAGGCAGCAGCTGGTAGAATTGTAGCTCAGTAAAGGAGAATATTTGAAAAGGAGGGGAAAGGACGTAACAGTGTTCACTGAAGAAAAATAAAAAAAAATGCATCAGAATTCCAGAGCTGAGTAAGGTGATCGGTCCAAATTTCAAACAATCAAATGTATTTAACACTTAGAACAACATTGACAAGGAAAGCCACAATAAAATGAAGTATTCCAGAAAACCATGGAAGTGGTGATTAGTCACAGTACCAGAAAAATAATTAACGAGAAACCAAGAATGAAATATAAAAAAAAGCTTCCGTTACTATCAACCACATCTTCAATAAACTTAGAATGTAAATCATCATCATTTTATTTGGAATTTTAGTAAACTGTGGTACAATTAAGGGAACACTCCTTTAGACATTTATTGTGTAGTTTGTGTGTAATAGAAATGTTTTATGAGCATGCTCTTCATGCATATTTCATGGAGAAGCTACATGTTCTGACTGCGTAGTGACAGTAAAATTGCATTGCTATCTAGACGTCTTTGCACTGAAAGAAATATCTCTTACATCAACAAATAATTGTCTGTAGTTTGCCAAATATTGTTCTCCTTATTGAAATCCATGCAGGCTGGTATTATTCTACCTTTATCTGAACATGTGGTGATTTCGTGGTGAATAACAAACTCCAAATCCTCATTGCCACAAATCAAGATAACTTCTGCAATCATCTAGATTAGATCAGTCTTTATTTTTTTTCCCACTTATTCATTCTTGGGATGTGGGTGTCTCTGGCTGGGCAGTATTTGTTTCCTGTTCCTAGTTTCCCATGAGAAAGTGGTGGTGGTGAGCTATCTTCTTGAACTGCTGCAGTCCATAAGTTGTAGGTAGAGCCCAATGCCCTTCGGGAGGGAATTTCAAGATTTTGACCCAGTCACTCTGAAGGAATGGCAATATATTTCCGAAGTTAAAAATCACATAACACCAGGTTATAGTCCAACAGGTTTAATTGGAAGCACACTAGCTTTCGGAGCGACGCTCCTTCATCAATATATTTCCAAGTCAGGATAGTAAGTGGCTTGGAGGGAAAATTGAAGGTCATGGTGTTCCCACCAATTTAAAGAAATGTGCTTCATTAGTCATGTTCCAGTTCCTAGTTTTCTATCACTGATCTCTGAAATATAATTTCTAGACACATGCATTTCTTTTCCTAATTTTCCCTAGGATCCTACAATCTGGTTATTTGGATCCTGATACTTTGTCTTAACTAAATTATCGACTTTTTTTCTATTTATCTGTTATAATATCATTCATCCAATGCTTCATCAAATTTGTCTGATTTCCCTCCATATTGGATAGCATTCCCTTCAGGAAAGACTCAACTAGAAAGTAGTTATTAAATATACCAACATTTTTGAGCAATTAAAAATCAATATTTTCCTTTCAGGAGAATAAATGTAATTTCACTGAAATTCTACTGAAACAATTGCTTATCCTTTCTATTTTTTTCTCATATTGTCCTTTATCCTTTTTTTAAAATCCTACCTTTAACCTTTTATTGTGCCATATTTATTTTTTGGTTTTTCCAACATTATTACTAGATCTCATAGACTCTTACACTTGACTGAAAATTGGTTCCTAACTGTGGCATCCTCAAACTATTGGGAGTTCCCTTTCTTTCTCATGAAATGTATTTAGTTTGTATTTTAATAAGCATCTTGACAGCTCTGGGTCAGTCTCCCCTTCCACCTCTTCTCAGCCAGCTCTTTCTTCAGCTTCTTATTTCCCAACTCCAACCTGATATTTTAGGTTTTTTTAAACTAAGATTTCTCCTTTTTGGAGATGATGAATTTGTAGGATGTTAAGGATAAAGCCATGGATCTAAGGTGAATAGGTCTTTCAAAGAGCCAGAACATGCATGTCAAGTGGAATGGTCTTTGCTGCAAAAATCTTTTTCATTAGACCTAAACACACTGTGGAATCAGTCAGACCCAATACATATTTAGATCATAACTCATAGCCATGTCAACACCTCTATACCTCCGGCCAACTAATATACTGGTTGACAAAGAAGAACATTTTAGAAATATTAAGCTCCCTTTTCAGCAAATGTGGAAAGCTATGACTCTTACTGTCCAGTAATTTTAGTTTATTAATTTTCTTCTTTTATTATCCTTCTGTAGCCTCCTATTGTACATGCAACTTGCAATGTAAACAGTAAAATAATAAACCTTTTTTCAATTTGCTCCACCAGAAAATTGAGCACCAGAATTTTCATAGGGAACTTCTTTGTATTGATATTGTTTCACTCATTTTATTTAAATTTCAACCTTTTTTTGAAGAACAAAACAACACATAATTCTTTTGTCAATTGGCTGTAGATCACTTTATCTCTGGTATTGCTGTGAGTACACCCAGGACCATTATTTTGAGGACTATCAATTTATCTACCAGTATTTTTCAAAGACAGCGAGCAAAGTAACATTCATAAAGTAGGTAATGGAAGTTGCCCTGTTCTGTGTTGCAAGATATGGAACAAAGTTACCTCTTCATTCTGAAACTCAGTCTCTTCACCATGATATCAGAATTTCATCAGTATTTGTTTTTTAAAAAAAAAAGAATCTCAGACCGAGGTAAAGTAGATGTAACAATTTGAATTCGGAAGTTGTGGACATTAAAGAAGGGATTTCTTTTCAGTATTCCATGATAATGTGCAATTAAATCCATTAGCAATGCTTAATTATAATTCCTCAGGTACTTCTGAAAAGACTTTTTTTGTACCAATGATCATTAAACCTGTGGAATTTCAGTACCTATGGCCGATTACACAAAAGATTAAAGAGTATTATGTGTTTATCCTCCATGTTAATACCACAATGTCATTTAAAAAAATACCAATAAGAAACAATGCTTAAGGATTGCTTTCTTTCTTATTTCCAGTTAACAATGAGCATATACATTACTGAGCAACAACTAAATTTGATTCTGTCATCTCATTATAGGTCCTCCAGGAAAGCGGGGTAGAAGGGGCAGAAATGGAGAACCCGGTAAGTATTGACTGACTTCAAAATGTTGTTTTTCCCCACATCGTTCTATAGTCATTAAAGTACAAAGTTAGTCATAGCAAGATGTTTCAGATTAAGTCCATTATTCCTAGCCAGGCTTCTACTTTATTGATCATAAATAGTTGGTATATTCTATAGTGATGTAAAAGCACCATCCCAGCATGACTTGGAGTACTGGAATTGTGTTTTCTGTGTGCCAATCTGGAATTGTTAATGCATTGAGCAAGACAGCTGTAATCCTTGGCATTAAACCTCCGTTTTTTTTTTATATAGAATGCTGCACATTTAAGGCAGACTAAGCTAATGAGGGGGGAAAGATCTTAACAAAACCCACCTGTGAATTTTTCAAGTGTTCAAAGCAAAAGGTGAAGATTTTCAAAATGTGTTTATTAAAGAAATGGATATTAAAATGTAAAAGAGGGCCAGGTGTGTTAATATTGGAAGACAAATGCTACAATAAGCATACAAATGAGTTAGCCTTGATTTTTTTTTTAGCATTTTCATGAACTGAATTCAAAGAAAATCATTAGGAGGCTTTCCAACTTTTTAAATCATTTTAGCATTTGCACTAAAGGCATTTGTATGTACCAGTTTTGTCAAAATATTATTTAGGAGGTCACTTGTTTCCTATAATTGAAATTGATCTTCTATATTGAATGAAAAAGTCAACCTTTTTTTTTACAAATTAGACTTGGAAATTTTGATTATCCCAAATATCTGAAAGTTTTGTTTTAGTCTATTTACTCCCATATTGCTGCATGGTGTTAAAATTTCTTTATTCGCTAACCAAATAGGAAACGTTGTCAAGGATCAAGAGAAAGCATCATGACCCACACACAATATAGTGAAATATAGAAAACCAACCAGTTTAAGAGAAAATAGGCCAGCTCTGGTGGTGTTGGAGATTTACAAATCAAAACGAATTCTACCCCAAGCATCTCAGAAAATGCACTGGTAAATTGTGTCTTATTCCGTTAACATTTTCTACACCAGTATCTAGCTCACAGCTGGTTTATCAAACTTGATGACATTTATTATGGTCAAGGATTTCCCAGATGCTTGACAAGCATCAATGACTCATTATTTTAGGTGACTTCTGAGTGATTGATAGCTTTTCATTGCTGCTGGCAAAATCACATTCTCACAAATCACACACTTGAGATGCATATTTCCACAATTTCATTAAAAGTTCATTGACATTAATATAAAGCTGACTTTCCTGCCAATTTCTTCCATAAATACTGAGGCATGATTTTTTTAAGGATTCTTATTTACCTTCCCTGTTGAACCCTCCATTCCACAACTATCTTTCTTTTATCAGATTGCTTATGTAGTTTTTATTCATTCATGGGATGTGGGCAACGCAGGCTAGGCCAGCATTATTGCCCATCACTATGTTTCATCAAAGTATGAGTAAAACATACGCTTTCCAATTGATCATCAGGAAACAGAGTCTTATTCATCTCCTGCCAAAAATTCCATCCTGTTGTATTATCTCCACTTGCATATCTCATTGATAACTCACAATGTTATTGAAGTAACTCATCCCCCACGAAAGCTGCACTTTAAATCACATCTCATATTCAACTCTCAAACAGCATCCCTCAATCTTTTACCCATTATTTGGCCACCTCATGGCTCAACTTCACAAATGGATTCCTGAAATCCAACTGATCCAAATTCGATGACTCTTAATCCAGTCCCAGTTTTAAGAAAAAAAATTCAACATTAAAATGAACATTCCTGTCGTTATTGTCAAGTTATAGAATCATAGAGATGTACAGCATGGAAACAGACCATTCGGTCCAACTCGTCCATGCCAACCAGATATCCTAACCTAATCTAGTCCCATTTACCAGCATTTGGCTCCCAGCAGAGCGCTTTGGGGAACATCTCTGGAACACCCGCACCAATCAACCACATCGCCCTGTGGCCCAACATTTCAACTCCCCCTCCCACTCAGCCGAGGACATGGAGGTCCTGGGCCTCCTTCACCGCCGCTCCCTCACCACCCAACGCCTGGAGGAAGAACGCCTCATCTTCCGCCTCGGAACACTTCACCCCAGGACATCAATGTGGACTTCACCAGTTTCCTCATTTTCCCCTTCCCCCACTTCACCCCAGGTCCAACCTTTCAGCTCAGCACTGTCCCCATGACTTGTCCTACCTGCCTATCTTCCTTTCCACTTATTCACTCCACCCTCCTCTCTGACCTATCACCTTCATCCCCACCCCCATTCACCCATTGTAGTCTTTGCTACCTTCCCCCACCCTCCTCCCCGACCTATCACCTCCAACCCACTCCCATTCATCTATTGTACTCTATGCTACGTTTTCCTCACCCCACCCTCCTCTCATTTATCTCTCCACCCTGCAGGCACTCTGCCTGTTTTCCTGATGAAGGGCTTTTGCCCGAAACATTGACTTTCCTGCTCCTCGAATGCTGCCTGAACTGCTGTGCTTTTCCAGCACCACTCTAACCCATATCCCTCAAAACCTCCTGTTCATATACCCATCCAGATGCAATTTCCTTCACAGGATTTCATGTCAGCTGAGCCTTTGACTTCCTCCTGATGTGTATCTCACATCATGTCGTCTTATCTGCCATTTTGAGAGCTGATAAGCTCAGTTGATTAGACAGTTGGTTTGTGATGCAGAATGTGCACCAACAGCATGGGTTAAATTCCTCTACTGGCTGGGGCCATCATGAAGGTCCTGTCTTCTCAACCTCTCCCCTTGCCTGAGGCATGGTGACTTTTGGGTCAAATGCAACACCAGCAGTCTGTCTCAGATGAATGCTTTCGTTCCAGGGAACCATTCTATGTTACTTTTTAAAGCTGTGTTAGCTCAGTTGGCTGGACAGCTGGCTTGTGACGCAGAGTGATGCCAACAGTACATGTGCAGTTCCCACAGTAACTGAGGTCACAGTATAGATTCTGCCTTCTCAACCTCACCCCTTGCCTGAGGCATGGTGACCCTAAGATTAAATCACCACCAACCATCTCTCTCCCTACTGAGACAGCAGCCTGTGGGACAATGGCAACTTTACTTTGTTTCCCTATTGCCGTAACGCTGTCAAGTGTATCTCAGTTGGTGACAGAGAATTCAGAAATTTGACACTACCATTTGAAGCTTTTTCTCCCTTCAACTGTCCATCCATTCCTGCCTTAAAAAAATTCCTTAAAATGCAGCAAATGTTTTACTAGTTGGCACTGATGGGACAAGAGTGTATTGGTTGATTTAAATATTCCAGATGATCAACAAGTCCATGATGAAAATCAATGTAAAAACACACTAAGTAATAGAACCGTAATGCAGGGGGTATACACATCACTGTTATACTGTATTTGCAACATAAATTATTGAAATAATAACTTAAATAAAATGTACCAGCAGAGAGCCTTCTCAATTACACCCTCAACTGACTACATTGAGGAGATTGCAATAATGCAGTAATCTTGCAACGTTTCAGGTGTATAACTTTTGCTGGTTTACTGAGAGTGCCTGTTTATTAGGTGCTGATTAAAAAAGGTTTACTGTGTATAATTTTGACCATGCTTTTGCTCAACTAATTCTTGTACTGCTCCTCACCTCGTTCCAGGAGAACTACATTCCACGTTATGTACTGTCTCTTGCCCCACCCAGCTCTCACACCCCACCTGAATTCACCTCTGTGGATATGCCAGGGCTATTTCCTGGACCAGGGCAGAAATTTTTCATTGAATGTCATTAGGTTTTGTCTTCAGGCTGAATTAAGAGCAAATACTGGATAAATATTTGTGAGGACACAAATTGAGCATGTATCCAGATTTCTGAAAGATTAAGATTGGCCCCTATGAAGTTAGAAAAAAAATATTGTCCGCATCTTATAGCATACAGTACTTGATTCTTGAAAGAAGAATACCCCCTGCTCAGCTTGTATTTTGAAATGACTCAAACTGTAACTATTGAGTTTCCTGCATGGAAACATTGCCAGGCTGTAAGAGCTGATGATTTCAGGCCAATGTTTCTAAATTGAAGAGCAAAGGCGGTAAAGCAGGACATTGACAGATAAAATTACTGAAGCACATTAACTGGGAACCTCATCCTCTCCATAATTAGTGCGTTATTACCCTCCCACAGTTTTATTAAACTAATAATGTGGGTCACTTGGCTTATAATTAGATTCCAGTAATTTTGCTTTCTTCCTTAGAAGTCAGCAGTTCTTTATAAAATCATTGAATGTGTGAGTAAAAACAGAGCAGATGGGATGCCCAAAGCAATCTTTTCACATTAAAATAAAATCTAAATTCTTGATATTTTCAGTCAACAATATATTTTAATTGAAGAAATTTAAAATTAAAACTGCACATTGTAACCACAACTAGGAAGCAGTTATTTCACTTGACACAATAACAACTTGCTTTTATAAAGCACCATTTTACATGCACTAGTTCTGCTGCTGTGGCCTTAGCTGTGAGCTTCAATGATTTAGAATCCCCACAGTGCAGAAAAAAGACCATTTGGCCTATTGAGTCTACACCAACCTTCACACCCCCTATCCTATTCCCATAGCCCTAACATTTATCATGCTGATCCATCATTCATGGATGGTACAGATAATCCACCTAACCTGCACCTCTTTGGGAGGTATGGGAATGTGGGAGAAAACCAGAGCACCCAGCGGAAACCCGCTTAGATATGGGGAGATTGTGCCAATTCCACACAGACAGTCACCTAAGACTAGAATCAAACCTGGGTCCTTGGCACCGTAAGGCAGCAGTGCTAACCTGTGTGCCATCATGCCACCTAGCTGTAAACTGTGGTACACAGTTCCGGGGCATTTCATAGGATCATTAGCAAACACAAATTTGACAGATAGGACAGTTTGAATATTAGGTAAACATTTTGTGGAAGTAGCCACGCACTTTCAGAATAGTAATTTTTCACCCAGGTCTTGTGTGGTTTTTAAAGTTCCAGAGGTTCTGATTGCTATGGCAGAGAAAGTTGATCGGAAAGGAACTTAAAATGAACAGATTGCCTGGGCCAGAAGATGTACATTCTCACTTGCTGAATGCCCCCAGGAAGCAACTGTAAGAAATCATTTGCCATTGGTGATTTTTTTCAGAACTGGAAATAGACAAATGTTGGACCGAAGATTTAAAAGGAGCAGGTTTTCCAACCTAGGCAACTGGAGCTCATTGGAATTGATAATGAGTGAAATAACAAAATCTAGTTCGAAGGCCAAAGGACTATGTTATGACATTCACTTAAGAAATAGAAAGAGAAGTCCCAGAAAAGTTATATGACTTCATTGAGGATATTACAGAAGAAGTAAATGGATCACGATGATTTATTTGGTCTTTAGAAAGTTGTGCAACAGAGTTCCACATGACTTAGTTTAATTAAATGTCAGAGAAAAGAACAGGGGATTGCATAAGAAACTGGTCAATAGGTAGGGAGGAAAGAGTAGTTGCAAGAGATGTCAGCATTCCAGATATTGATGTGCAGAAGTTGCCTTGCAAAAGTTAGGCAGATCGCTGAGAAAAATAGCTGCATTGCAGCACTTTATGCCATTTCTCTGTTGGATCCTCCATGGAGTAATAGTCATAGAATCATGCAGCACAGAAACAGACCCTTTGGTCCAATCAGTCCATGCCAACCACAATACCAATATAAATTAGTCCCCCGCCCCTGTGCTTGGCCTATATCCCTCCAACAGCCTAGCAGAGAATTATCTAAGGTTTGTTCTATCCAACATTCTGGATCCGTGACCTGGGCACCTTAATCAAATGTAGCCATGTGAAGTTTGTTGGCTACGCTGGAATAGGAAGGGAGGTTCAGAGAGAGGTTGTAGTCAAAGAATTGGTTGAAAGAATTAGCCAGAAATGATTTTGGAGTCATTCCCAGTTCACCATCTTAACGTGGGCAAAAATTTGACAGAAACCCCACCTTCGGTGTGTAAGTGGGATTTTTTCTGCACTGCTGGTAAAGTTAAGATGGCGAAATATGTGCAAATTTAAGAAAGTTCCTGGCCTTGGTTTGGGTATGTAAATATAAGCAGACATTGTAACAAAATGAAACTTCTTACACAAATTTGGCATCTGTATATAACTAGAACAGAATCTGTCACTAGGAAGAATATGAGGATTCTAGGCCCAAGACTAGCCTGTCATTATAGACTAGGCGGAGGTGGGTACTGCAGATACTGGAGATTAGAGTCAAGATTAGAATGACGTTAGAAACTTAGTAGATCAGGCAGCATCCAAGGAGACAGGAGAATTGTAATAGACTGGTGAGATTTCTATCTTAAATTCTGACAAAGCAATCAGAAGTTTCACAGAGTGCTGAGATGCCCATCCAGCAGATCAGAATACAAGTCTATAAATAATGTGGAACCTAACATAAAAAGGAGTTGGACTGAAGTAGGACATCCCACTCCAGCCTATTTTGCCATTTTATAAGACGCTGCTAGTCTTTCCAAGACCTTAAATCCTCTTTGTCATGTCAGCTGTTCGAAGCAATCAACTCCTCAGTATTTCAGAAAATCTACCTCCTCTTGAAAGTCTTGCAGTAATTTAGCCTTTACTAAACTCTGGTGTTGAGAATTCTTGATGCTGACTGCCCTCTGAGCAAAGACATTCCTTTGCTTGTCAGTTTGAAATGAGCAAACCCTCACATGGACAGAATCTTATAAAGGTCTGAGCAATGTGGACAATGGAAAGGCATTTGACAGAGTCAGACGAAAAGGCCGGAAAGGCCCGTTTTGATATCACCATCATCTCTCTCCATCCTTTATGCTTACCACAAGCAGCCTGAGAAGATTCTGTGTAGGCAGCAGCAAGATGCCAATTGACCGGGATCACTGCTCGTTAAACATCTTATTAAGGCCACACCTCAACTCATTAATATTCAGCCCCCTGTTTTACCAAAGTCAGGCAAAGAAATAAGTGCATGTATCTGGTGAACTCAGCTTGCCACTTGCTTCAAAGGACCTCCTTGTGCTTGCAACCAAATCACAGCCCAAGGTGCAGCCAACAGGCACTAGGTGCATGCACACTTTCTCCACAGACATTGGCAATGCCAACCCATCGCGACTTCTCCTCGGCACTGAGCGTGCACTCTGGAACCACATGACATGCGCTGCACAGTATACCAGCAACGAGCACTGAAAGGCTGCAGTGGGGTTACTTTATGCACGAAGACTGGGCCAGGCTGCTCGCTTGTTCTCTTAGCGCTCACTCATTTAGCACGTATTTGCATGCTCACAACATCCCTGCCTTACCATGCTATGTTTTGTCAGTCAGTGCAGTCACAAAAACGGGCAGCCTGCCTTGCCACTAAGCAGTCCTCTGTCTGGAGGATGCACATTTGTTGAACGGCAGTGTGCTTTGTCAAATCACACTTGCACCATATGCCAGCAGCTTATGTGGCAAACACACTGCAAATGCCACAGCCTGCAGCCACATCTCAAAGTCTTAGCAGAAGACATCATTGAAGCTAGCCAGGGAGTCCTGGCACAGGTTAACCTCTGATGCCACTGTCAAGAGGGGTTCTCAGCCTGTGAGCCAGAAGTATAGAGAGAGAGAGGGTAATGGTCAGTCACTTGGCTCCACAGCAGCAAGTGCAGGGAATGGAGCAAAGGTGGTAGTGGAGATGCATTAATGCCTGTCAGGTCTCTCAACGTGGCTTGCTCAGGGCTGACCGATCTCGTTGGTTGATAGTAGAGGCAATAATCAGTCCACAGAAACCAAGAGGGTGTGTGGCCATAGTCATGGGACAAAGCCTTGGCTGATTAGTCTTCTGGATGGTTGGGATGGGATGGCTGCAGGCTTTTGCAACAACATAGTTGTGAAAGTGGATGGGATGGGTGGTAGCCATAGGGTTTGCCAAGGAGGAGAATGGTAAAGCAGATTGAAAAAAGGTCATGTGGAGGGAGAGGTGGAAGGGCCTTCCATGTTCAGGAGCACACTGGCTTCAAGAAGGGGGACAATGAATGACCACAGCAGGCATGGTCACCTCACACCCTAGCAGCTAGGTGGAGAATGTAGGCACATATAGATGTGATGGGTGGGAACTTGGGGAATTAGAGTCATAGAGATGTACAGCACGGAAACAGACCCTTCGGTCCAGTTCATCCATGCTGACCAGATATCCTAAACTAATCTAGTCCCATTTGCCATCACTTGGCCCATATCCCTCCCAACCCTTCCGATTCATATACCCATCCAGATGCATTTTAAATGCTGTAATTGTATCAGCCTCCACCACTTCCTCTGGCAGCTCATTCCATACATGCACCACCCTCTGCGTAAAAAAAAAGTTGTCCCTTAAATCTTTCCCCCTCACCCTAAACCTGTGCGCTGTAGTTTTGGGACTTCCCCCCACCCCAGTGAAAAGACCTTGTCTATTTATCCTATCCTGCCCCTCATGATTTTATAAACCTCTACAAGGTCACCCCTCAGCCTCTGAAGTTCCAGGGAAAATAGCGCCAGTCTATTCAGCCTCACCCTATAGCTGAAGCCCTCCAACCTGGCACCATCCTTGTAAATCTTTTCTGAACCCTTTCAAGTTTCACAATATCCTTTTATATAGCAAGGAGACCAGAACTGAACACAGTATTCCAAAAGTGGCCTAACCAGTTACTATACCGCTGCAATATGACCTTCCAAGTCCAAATCTCAATGCACTGACCAACAAAGGCAGGCAGTCCAAACGCTGCCTACATTATCGTATTTACCTGCAACTCCACTTTCATGGAACTATGAACCTGCACTACAGATCTCTTTGATCAGCAACACTCCCCAGGACCTTACCATGTGATGTCTGTGGCGCTACCAGGAAGGGGATGTAGATGTTTGGGAGCACACCAGCATGTTCAGGCCGAAGCTACAAGTCACTGGCTGAGGAGGGCTCACTGCTGCCCTCCATCATGCCAGAAATCAGAGTGCACAAGGGGGAAGAAAGTGGCTGTGATCACTCACATAGTGGTCAGGCTCAGTGGAGGAAGGAGGACATCCAGCAAACACTAACAATGGGGCTTTAAAAGGAAAAGAACACTGGCCACAGGCACGTACAAAGTATTGTGCAGTAGGGTATCTATGGCCTGGTCACCCCATAGCATTAACCCTGACCGGATCATAGAGTATGAGAGCACAGAAGGATGTCATCATGTCTGTGCTGACCATCAAACACCTACCTACTATTGTATCATTTTCCAACACTTGTCCCATAGCCTTCTCTGCTATGGCACTTCAAGCGATCCTCTCAATACTCTTTATAAATTTGGAGATGCCAGTGTTGGACTGGGGTGTACAAGGTTAAAAGTCACACAACACCAGGTTATAGTCCAACAGGTTTGTTTGGAAGCACTAGCTTTCAGAGTGCCGCTCCTTCATCAGGTGGTTGACAGGAGGGAGAAGAGTTTGAATGAGAGTTGTGTGGAGTCATCCATAATGCTGTTAGCCTTGTGGATGCAGCTTGTGGTGTAAATGTCTGTAATGGAGGGGAGAGACACCCCGATGATCTTCTCATCTGTCCTCACTATCTGTTGTAGGGTCTTAATGATCTGAGATGGTGCAATTTCCAAACCAGGCAGTAATGCAGATCACCAGGGTACTCTTAAAGAACCCTCTGTAGAATGTGGTGAGGCTGGGGGATGGGTTTTTCTCAACCGATGCAGGAAGTGGAAACAGAGATGGAGTGAGTGTGAGCTGGCAGAGGGAAGAGTGTGGCACTTACCTGGGTGCAGCAGGGAAGGCCACTGATGGTTTTGTTCTCTCCAGTGCCAGCCTTTCCTCCACACCTTGGAGAAAGCAATAAACTTGGTGGTGACTTTAGACCTGATTCTAGTGGCATAGCCTCCTCTGCTGATGCTGTGGGAAATGAATGCCTCTCCACAGGGCTACCCCGTTCTCCAGGTCCATAATGGAGAATTGCAGAGCCTTCTTCCTCTTCTCCACCATGTTTAGACTCTGTCTTTGACCAAGCAGGGCAGCTTTGAAATGCCAGTGCTCATCCAGGGGCAAATGGTGCAGGCAGCAAGGATGCCGATGTTCCAGTGGGCATCTGCTAAGTGGCGAGTTGTTCTGGAAATGGTGCGTAATAACATGGAACTAAAATCAGACCTGAGATATACTATAAGGTCATAACTGGTAATTAATGAAGCGAGTTTTGTAAAATGGCTTTAGGTTGAGAGAGGAAATATTTAAAAGGGACTTAAGGGGCAACCTTTTCACGCAGAGGGCGGTGCGTATATGGAATGAACTGCCAGAGGAAGGGGTGGAGGCTGGTACAATTACAACATTTAAAAGGCATCTGGATGGGTATATGAATAGGAAGGGTTTAGAGGGATATGGGCCAAGTGCTGGCAAATGGGACTAGATTAGTTTAGGCTATCTGGTTGGCATGGACAAGTTAGACCGAAGGGTCTATTTCCGTGCTGTACATCTCTGTGACTCTACATGGTGAACTATCAATGCACTACAGGCGAAAGTGAGGACTGCAGATGCTGGAGATCCAAGTCTAGATTAGAGTGGTTTTAGAAAAACTCAGCAGGTCAGGCAGCATCCGTGGAGCAGGAAAATCGACGTTTCGGGCAAAAGCCCTTCATCGATGCACCTTAGCTCAACCTAACCCGGGCCTAGCCAAAATAACTCTGTCCCCTAGTCTGAGACTCCCCCATGAGTGGAAACCACTTCTCGACCCTTATCCTGTCAAGCCCCCCACTTTATGTTTCAACAGATCACCCATCATTCTTCCAAACACTAATGAATAAAGGCCTAAACTATTCAGTTGTATGTGATAAGTCAGATCCTGTAAAAGAATCATCCAGTCATACAGCACGGAAACAGACCCTTTACTCCAACTTGTCCATGCTGACAGGTTTCCCCAAACTAACCTGGTCCTGAATTGCCTCCAATGTCAATATATCCTTTTGTAAATACAGGGACCCAGTGGTACGCAATTCTCTGGATGCTACCTCACCCAGACCTGTATGGTTGAAACAGAACTTCTCTATTTTTAAGTTTCAACCCTTTGCAACAAAATTTGCCTCCCTAACTATTTGCTGGACTTGTTTATTAACATATTGTGTTCAATACACAAGAACACCCAGATCACTCTGCACTGTTTTTTTTATCGGAATCTCTCTCCATTTCATAGTCTGCCTCTTGATTCTTCCTAAAGTGCATGACCTCACAACTTCCTGCACTAAATTCCATTGCCAATATTTTGCCCACTCACTCAACCTATACTAAGTCTGTGTTACACTTCTATTCTCAAAATTTCTTAAATAAAAAGACAAAATCTGTATCAGAGGTTCTAATTTAAATTACGTGCAAGAACTGACAAAGGAGATCGCAGAAACAGAACATAAGACACACCAACTGCTGTGAGAGATACACTTGCATGGGCAGAATGGCCTTTTCTTGCATTCATGTATAATATGTATTTCAAAGAGAAATTACAAACTTAGCATGCTGGCTCTGTACAGTCCTGTCATTCCTCAGTGTCCTCAACTGCGCATTTGAAAATGGGCCTGGCCGAGATTCAATACATCGTGTGCATTTGTGAGTTTACAATACTTGCATGCTTGATGGTGAGTCTTTGTTGATGTTGATTGATACAGTCTGTGACGCTGGCAGTTCTGTCTCCTGTGTCAGATTGCAGATGGTTTTAGTTGAAGAAATTCCAAGATCTACACCAGAAAGTGAACTGGATTTGAGCCTTTACTTCTCTGCTAAAGTGCCCCAACGGGCAAGAAGCGTAGGTGCATTTTAACTGAGAAATGCACTACACACCCCAGTGAGAAAAAAGGCAGAGAGGATAGGCCAGGCCTGAAAGAGGCCTCCAGCTTTTTGAATATCTAAATAAGGAACCTAACATCTGATCGCGGACCCTATTGTAATTTTTCCCCAAAATCGGAGGCACCAGTTCTGCATGTGTTGATGACACCAATCCTTGAGATCACCTTCTGTCTGTGCTTCGTCTCTGTGGAGATGTGGATCCAATCATTGGTGTCCTCATGCCTCGGCTTCTTTAACAACGTGGTACCTGTGTGAGTGCCTTCACCCTCTCCCTCACTGATGAAGAAGGAGCAGGAGGACAAAAATGAGGCATGATGGAAATTAGATTCCCTACAGTGTGGGAACAGGCCCTTTGGCCCAACTAGTCCACACTGAAGAGTAACCCACCCAGACCCATTTCCCTCTGACTAATGCACCCAACACTATGGGCAATTTAGCATGGCCAATTCACCTGACCTGCACATCTTTGGATTGTGGGAGGAAACCGGAGCACCCAGAGGAAACCCATGCAGACATGGGAAGAATGTGCAAACTCCACACAGACAGTTGCCCGAGAATAGAATCGAACCTGGGTCCCTGGTGCTGTAAGGTAGCAGTGCTAACCACTAAGCCACCATGCCACCCTAAATTGCTGGAGCATCATTCACCCAAACCTCTGGAATGACCAGAGAAGCTGACAAAGAATTCTGACCTGGAATAGAAATGTTTGATATCATTATCAAATGAAAACTTCTGGCTCCAGTATGAAACAGGCCCTTTAATATCATTTGAAATGTTCTTCGTCTTTAAATGTCCAATCCATAAGCTTGGTTTCTACCCTTGGGGAAAGTTGTGGAGAGGCCAGGATGTCATTGTTGTCACTTAATACGTTACAGCATTGGCTATCTATAATGGGCTGTACAGCCAGGGGAGCAAATACAGCTTTTACTTTGTGGGAAGGGTTTGGACACCCTACCTCAGAAGGAAACTGCACAAGCTGGCTCAGACCAAGGGTAGATAGCTCCTGACTTAGTTTCCAAACTTCTGAATCAAATTTGCAATATCAAGTTTTTTTTCTCTCTCTCACTGTCTTTGGAATAGAAGCCATGTTAATACTGAAGTGGAAAATCACAGAATATGTTCTTTCCATCTTTGAGAACATTGCAGACCACTTACAATGTAAGGGCAGTAGAACTTTGTAGCTCCAAGAAATACTTGTGTCCCAGTTGGTATTTTTGAATCCAAGCGACAACTTTCACTCATCAACAATATTTTTGGAGGCTTTGCAATAAGAGATGACTGTGCCATAATGAAGTAAATTATTTTGTAAGTAGTGATTACATTTTAGAGATCAATAAGAAAATAATCATGAACTTTATTTTAGTTGGAAATCTCAGTCTGTAGTAAGAAAATGGCCAGTGACAATCACAGGATGTGGGGGTGACTGGCCAGGCCAGTATGTATTGGTCCTCCCTAATTGCCAAGAGGGAAGTTGAGAATCTTGTGTTAAGGATGTTCCTGTATAACTACTTTGAAGGCACAATATGAATGCAAGATACTGTTTTTGTTTGGACATCTCAACATGGCAAAAAATGAAGAATTTAACCAACCCCAGTGCCACTTTCAGACTCCAGTTAAGTTAGAATTAGTTGCCAGCTCTCAGGTTGGTGGCCCAGACCATAGGAAGATGTCTCAACATTACAAAAAGGCATGTTCATGATGCCAGCAAAAATGTTTAAATATTGTTGTATGACATTCTCCAGAAGCTGAAATAAATTTTAAAACGTAATGAAAAATGGAAGGTTTCTTTCCTTCAGTCAATAAGCCTGAAATATTAGCTACAACTTGTCGAAATTTGATAATGTCCAAAAGGAACAACAGATTAACTAGCTTGAAAATGTAAGTTTTTTTTAAAATGCCATATATCACCTCTCAAAGTGTAAGACTTAATAAAGGAGGGTTTTTATTAGCTGAAGTTGAAGTACTTGTCACATAATAATAAGGTTCCAGGGGGTCAGGTGACTACTGTGCTCCCTCCACACCCTCACGCCCTCCACTTTATCTCCCCTGTGCCCTGCAATAGGAAAGAAGGGGGATGCAAACTAGCTTTCTGTTTGGTTCAATGGTTAAATCCACAGTTAACAACACAACTGTAATTTTGGATAAAATATTGTCTTGTGTATTAATATAGAAGAAAAATGGATGATAATCAAAGTTGAAAGGAAACCGGTTTGATTATTTTGGCTAGTCCCCAATTTGTATGTGTGTGGTGGGAAAACAAACTATTCAGACAAGATGTCTCATACTTACCACTGAATACCTGCACCAGAATCTGATGTTTACAATTAAAATGATTGTTTGTTTTATAAGATTCAGATTTTTTGAATCAGATTTTCCCTGTTTTATATTAAGGGGGAAAAATCAACAACTCTGGCATTTTTATATGTGCAGGTTTGTGATGATAATTTGATAATTTTCTTTGAGAGGAGAAATAATAGATTTGAAAATTGATCAAAAAAAGACACATTTCTGTTGAAGCTGATTGTTTTGCACACATGAAGACATATTTTAAAACAAATTAAATTAAATAGAAATCAGTACTTGAGGGGAAGAGTGTGGATTGGTTGAGGTGTTGCCATGGAACTGTAGTTAGTGATGACAGACAGTTAACTGCCAAGCCTTTTAATCAATGAGATATTAAGAAATGACTGAAGACATTGGATTCTGCAAGAAATGGCTCCTGACAACATTTTGGCAATATTACTGCAGACTTGAGCTCCAGAACTAGCTGCACCCCTTGTCCAATTCTCCTTGTATAATTATAACACTGGCATCTTCCTGGCAATGTGGAAAATTGCCCATGTGTATCCTATTCACAAAAAGTAGGACAAATCCAAGCCAGCTGACTATTGCAATACCAGCCATTTTTGTTTTTATTCATTCATAGAATATGAACATCACTGGCTAGACCAGCATTTATTGCCCATTCCTAATTGCCCAGAGGAAGTTAAGAGTCATTGCTGTTAGTCTGGAGTCATATGTAGGTCAGACCAGGTAAGGGCAGCCGTTCCCTTCCCTGAAGGGCACTAGTGAACCAGATGAGTTTTACCTGACAATGAACAACAATTTCATATTCATCATTGAACCTTTAATTACAAATTTTTATTGAACTAATATTCCATCATCTGCCTTGAAATTCAAACCCAGGTCTCCAGTGCATTATCTAGTCCAAATTAATAGTCAAGTGATAATACCACCGTGCCATCACCATCCCCCTTATTCTCTCAATTATCAGCAAAATAATGAAAAGTGTTGTTGACAGTGATAGCAAGCAGTATGCATTCAACTGACTTGCTGTGGGGAGGTGTTGGGAATGGACCAATGTGTCCCAGAGGGCAGAAGGCAGACAGGGTTGTTGGGGGGAAGGAGGGGGTTATGTATCTGGTGGTCACATCCTACTGGAGGTGGAAGAAATGGACATGAATGCTACTGGGCTGGTAAGTGAAGGCCAGGGGACACCATCTATGTTGTGAGAAGGAAGAGAAGGGATGAGGACCAAAATGTGGGAGACACATTGAACACTGCTGAGATATCTGTCAACTACAGGGGAATCCTCAGTTGAGGAAGAAGATGGACATTTCAGTGACCCCCTTGTAGTAGCTGGCATCATTGGAACAGATATGACAAAAACTGAAAAGCTGGGAGAATGGATGACAGTCTTTATAGGAAGCAGTGTGTGGGGATTTCAGTTGAAGTAACCATGTGTGTCAGGAGGTTAGTAGTGAATATTGGTGGCCAGCCTGTGCCCAGAAATGGAAACAGATTTTGAGGAAAGACGGGGAGTCGTAAGAGCAGGGTGAAAATTGCAAGTGAAATAGATAAATTTTCCAATTCTGGGGAGGTGGGGGAAGCAGCACCAACTATTGATGTACCAAACAAAAGAGTTGTGAGTAGACACCCAAGGAGGATTGGAACAAGGAATGTTCCACCTACCCAACAAAGAAATAGCCATAATCGGGGATCCCATGCTCTTGCCCATGACCACACTTTCAATCTGAAGAAAGTAAGAAGAGTTAAAGGAGAAGTCATTCAAAGTGAGGACATTATCTTTGGTGAGAAAGCAAAGTTACTGCAAGACGTGTTGAGTTTCTGATTTCCAGCATTTGCTGTTCTTTGCTTTTTCATTTGTTTCTCTTCTGCATTTGTTATTGATAGCCTCATAATAAATCTTTCAGCAGCAAGCATGGGAGAGAATCAGTCTGTGATTGGAGAAGCAGCTCAACATTTTCACAGAATTTCATGGAATCCCGACAGAATGAAAACGAGCCATCAGGCCCAATAGGTCCACACTGACCTTCTGAAGAGTAACCCAGTCAGACCCATTTTCCTACATTAACCCTTGACTAATGCACCTAATCTATACATCCCTGAACATTATGGGAAATTTAGCATGGCCAATCCACCTAACCGGCACATCTTTGGATTGCGGGACGAAACTGGAGCACCCATTGGATACCCATGCAGACACTGGGAGAATGTACAAACTCCACACAGACTGTCGCCCAAGGAGGGAATCGAACCTGGGTCCCTGGCACTGTGAGGCAGCAGTGCTAACTGCTGAGGGACCATGCTGCCCTATTTTATGAGGGCAAATTTTCTCAAATTGACCATCCCCATGAGCGAATTTTCTGAAGCAATATGGGAACTTTGAGGCTGAGGTTTCCCCTAACAATGTATATGCTGTGCATTGTCATGATCTCATTATCATATCCATTCTCATTATTAAAATAGACGTTAATTTTGCAAAAATGTCCTTTATGTGGTACTTTATCAAGTGATGATTTTAAAATACATAAATACAAATCAACCATAATCATTACTTCAAAGACCAGGAACAGATCACATTATGCTCCCACATAAATTGAAGATTGTTCTGGCTGATTCTAGGGGCCTTGATACCAGGCAGCCAGGGGCTTGCAAACTGTTTAAGATTGCAGGTTGTACTCACGTTTAGCACGTGATTACTGGAAGCTGCATGTATTAATGCACAACACCCTGTTCTTTGCACACAGAGAGAACATACATAGATTGCATTTTAATTCAACAAATAGATATCGACCACTCACTGGCTCATTTCTCAGGGCGACACGCTGACTAATCAGAGTCAACCAAAAGTTTAAAGTCTGGGTGTTTACTGTCAATCAGTGCAAATGGGTGCATTCTCCATGGTGACACATCTACCAGATTCCACTTACCAACCAATCAGCACGCTCCTCTCAAACAGTATAAATGTTTTTTTCCCCTTAAGTTTGTATTCATGTGAAGTGTTCTGATCAATGCAAGACAAAAAGGTTCAACAAAATGTCACATTTTATTTTAAGCAATAATCAAGTTCTATAATACCAAATTAACTACTTGGGGAAAAAAATCCGGTGCTAGTCAAGAACTGACTTTGTCTGAATGTGGTTGATTGGAACTTTGCAAGTGTTAGACAAGTGGCACGGTGGCTCAGTGGTTAGCACTGCTGCCTCACAGCACCAGGGTCACAGGTTTGATTCCAGCCTCGGGTGACTGTCTGTGTGGAGTTTGCACATTCACCCTGTATCTGTGTGGGTTTTGTCCGGGTGCTCGGGTTTCCTCCCAAAGTCCAAAGATGTGCAGGTCAGGTGAATTTGTCATGCTAAATTCTCAATACTGTTAGGCGCGTTAGTCAGAGGGAAATGGGTCTGGGTGGGTTACTCTTTGGTGTGGACTTGTTGGGCTGAAGGGCCTGTTTCTACAGTGTAGGGAATCTGATCTAATCAACAGGGAAGTGCATTAGTGGGGGGGGGGCATGATTGACCATAAAACTGCAATAGACACAAAACTCCACAGAGGATCCCTTTTTTTAACTAGGTCCGTTTCAGTATAGTGTGGTGGGAGGAATCCAAATTGAATGAATTCAAAGAGAACATTAAAGGGCAAGGTAGAGAGCTGAAAGGCAGGGAGATACATGAGAACCTGAGTGTAAAAGTGGGTTAGGACTGGGTGGTTGAAAAGTTGAGCAGATATTGTTTTGACTGTGGTGTGATGGCAGTGGTAAAGGAAGGGTATATGATGTCAGCAGCAGCTGTTTACTGGGCAGAAGGGGTAGTTTCATTGCTTTGTTTTTATCTTTAGTGCATTTCTCCTTGATTAATATGAATTTCTCGATATTACCTTTCAGATAAGTGGTAATA
The DNA here is from genome assembly GCF_020745735.1 of Hemiscyllium ocellatum. Lineage (NCBI taxonomy): Eukaryota > Metazoa > Chordata > Chondrichthyes > Orectolobiformes > Hemiscylliidae > Hemiscyllium > Hemiscyllium ocellatum. Next base: position 127,486,086 of record NC_083401.1, read on the forward strand.
CAAATGATTATCACCTCCCTTGAAGATGTAGCATAAGTAGATAGTGTATAGTTAAGTAATGAGTTGCAGTGGGATATTGAATGGCGTATATCCAGGATCAGGGAATTACAGGAACAGAACATTCATTTCTGGGCTTCACAATCCTTCTCTTAACATACCTGTGACCATTCTCTGAACAAGTTGGAGTCTCCATGCTCAAAGCTAGGAATTTGAAGCAGTAATTCTCCATTCGGAGCAATGGGAACATTCAAGGGAGCTGACAGCACATACAGTATACATGTCTATCACTGTAGCTACTCACTGGTGTTAGCATGTCAGGTAAACAAGCCTTTCTGCAGCTGTGTGTAAGAGCATAGAATGGTTACAATCCAGGAGAAGGCTGTGCCAGCAAGAGGAGAACCCTGCTAATGTTCCCACCCTTTCCTGGGAGTCCTGAATATTTTTCATTCCAAGTGCTTATTTATTCCTTTTGAAACTCTTGACTGTATCTGACTCCACCATATTCTCAAACCAGTCACTCAATAAAACTATTTTTCTTCATGCTGCTAACAGTTCCTTTGCCAATCACCTTAAATCAGTACCTTCTGGTTTTTGACCATTTTCAACTATCAATAGTTTCTAACGTGACCCTTCATGATTTTGAATATCTCTGGCAAATTTCAGCCTCAACTTGTCAAAGCAGAAAAGCTCTGGCTTCACCCATTCACAATATAAAGAAAGCCTATTATCTGTGTAGTCATTCTTGTATTTCTTCCTGCTGCACACGCTGTAAAGTTTTCAAGTTCTTTCAAGTTCTTCCAAACATGGAGGGGGAATTGGACACAATAATCCACTTGAGTCTGAACCATAGCTTTATAAAAGGCTCATCATAATTCCTTGCGTTTGTATTCTCAGACTATAGTTATAAAGCCCTGGATCTCTTTTGTCTTTTTAACCACATTCTCAACCTGCCCTGCCATCTTCAACAATTTATACATATATACCTCAGGTCTCTCGATTTCTTCATACTGTTCAAATTGTACTCTTTAGATGATATTGCCTCTTCCAGAAGTATCACTTCACACTTCTCTGCGCTAAATTTCACCTGCCACGTGCTCTAACCTGGCAATATTCCTTATCCCCTGCAGCCCACAATGCTTCTAAGTGATGTGTTAACTGCAAATGTTAAAATTGTGCCCTGAATGTACAAACCGAATGCAGGTCATGAAAAAGCAGTAGTCCTCATAATTGCCTTCAAGAAACCTCAAAGTAAACCCGCCCTCAGTCCAGAAACAACCACTCAGCATTACGATGTTTCCTATCTCTCAAATCCGTACTGTGTCTGTCTCAGTTTTCCCACTGACTTCAGCTTTGCTGGCAAGTCTATGATGTGGCACACTATCAAATATCTTCTGGAAGTCCATCAACTACATTACCTTTAACAACCTTCTCAAAATAAAACAAGGGTCCTGATGAAAACAATTTAAGTAAGAAACAAAATAACCCTGAAATTACTGGAGAAACTCAACTGGTTTGGCATTATCAGTGGGGAGAAAGCAGACTTAACTATACAAAACAAGATGTGGTACCAGTGTTGGACTGGGGTGGATAGGATCAGAAGTCACACAACACCAGCTTACACGTGACAAAAGAGCACTGCTCTGACTGTTTGTGATTTCAGATAGACCTGTTGGACTGTAACCAGGTGTTATGTGACTTCTGACCTTATGGAAGACAGATGGGGCATTATTAAAACAGCAGCTAAAGGAGGTGTCTAATGACAATTGGCCGCTAGTGGACCTTTAGTGTCAGCATTACTCTGGTTAAATGATGTGTTAGCTGCCTGTGAAGAGTTGAAGGATCACTGTTTGCCGCAGGTGTAATATCATTGGCTGCTCTTTCGCTAACTGCAAAGGAAAATTGCATTCGAGGGAATCTCACATTTCCAACCACGTACTGTCATCGACGACTCATAAGTTATGAAGAAAAACAGATATTTCTCCTTTTTATCCCTCTCACTCCCACCAAATGGGGAAATCTGACTCTTTGGTTACCTCAATACCGCAGGGAGGAGTAGCATCGACCCTGAGAGAATCATTGCAGAAATTTGGATTTCAGAAGTTGCCCTGAAGCGCTCGAATGTTATTCACAGCTTTTAAAACAAGCTCTCTCACAACAGCTGGAATAATGCTTGTTGGTGAAAGTCAAATACTGGACTTGGTACAGACAAAGACAAATGTAGGACACAGCAGATATTTCTTCATCATATTATTCTTTAAATCAGCTGAAATAACATCATTAGATTCAGTCATTTTTAACCATTCTTCACATTCTGATTTATTCTAAAACAATTAAGTGTCCTGATGGTTAACCCTTTGCCTAACCAGCAGGGTTCTTTTTTTGTTTAGTTTTAATAATGTAATTACCAGTCCACATACATAAAAATAGCAGGACTTTTTTTAAACGTTTCCAAATCAACTTATTCAGAGATATTGTTATACACGTGTGTAGGAGGTGGAATTTGAACCTGGGACATTCAACTCAAAGTTAGGGACACTAATACTTTTCTTTTAGTAGTGGGCCCTTTAATAACTTCCTAAATATGCTGCACCTAGTATCCAATCCAATATGGAGCTTCTCTGAGTGAGATGGACACAGCCCGCTTGGTTCACTCCGTTAATAGTCATAGAAATATGCAGCACGGAAACAGACCCTTGGGTCCAACGCGTCCATGCTGACCAGATATCCTAACCTAATATAGTCTCATCTGCCAGCACTTGGTCCATATCTGTGTACAGTATACCCTTCCTATTCATATACCCATCCAGATAACAGCCTCCATCACTTCCACAGGCAGGTCATACCATATGCGTTCCACTCTCTATGTGACAAAGTTGCCCCCTAGGTCCCTTTTAAATCTTTCCCCTCTCACCCTAAACCTCTCGTCCCTGAGCCACATTTCTGTGATTTCTCTGATGTCCCAGTCCCATGTTCCTAGCTACGGCCTGAGTTCATCTGCCTTCCCTGTTAGGCCTCTTGCATTGAAATAAATTTAATTTATCAGTCTTACCTTATTCTTTGTTTTGTCCCTACGTGCCCTGACTGTTTGACTCGTTCTTTTTCCCAACTGTACCAGTTTCTGATTGATCTCTTTCTTCACTATCTCCCTGGGTCCCACCCCCTCACTTTACTAGTTTAAATCCTCCCAAGCAGCTCTAGCAAATCTCCCTGTCAGTTTATTGATTCCAATGACCCAAAAATGTGAGTCCTTCTCCCCTGCACCAGCTCCTCAGTCATGCATTCATCTGCTCTATCCTCCTCTTCCTACTCTCACCAGCTTGTAACACTGGGAGTAATCCAGATATTACTACCCTTCTGCTGATATCCCAACTGAACGATCAGCCTGAATCAATGCAAAATGACATTGCTTTTCAATAGATGTCCAATTTCACAGCGGTTATGAAAATAAAGATTTTAGTTTTTGTTTTTAAAATGATCAGCCAGGTCAGCGATAGAATTTCTACTCCCAAGATAAAATGTTTATTCATCAGTTCATAAAGTTGACAGGGAGTGGCACTTCTGCCACAACTCCACAAGTTACAGTCTGAATAGGAACAGGTTGAACAGACTGCACTGTCTTCCCTGCTCTAACTTGCAACCTGATTACATTTACTGGGCAAAACAATGCACAGTGATTCATTTAATTATTTGCAATTTCTTTTGTCTCTCCTGCTGATTTGAACTGGAAGTAGAGATAACAGTTGGCAATAAAGCAGATGATTCATCTTTAAAAGAAAATTGAGTGTGCAATGGTGGTGAAGAATCTCGCTTGACTCTAGTGAAATATAAAAATGACTGTAATACCCACTGATGATTGTAAAATTGTTCCATATGAAATGGTAGTGGCTGGATGATGCTTCCCACAGCCAGCACATATTTGGAGAATGAATCTTTTTGGGGGAAAAGTTTGTAGATCTTGAAAGACTCTCCAGTGTATTGAAGAATACTAATAGAAAAAGTATTAGTTCATATGATATTCCTGTCTACGGTGCTTTCACAGGGATATTAATCCAGTTCAAATAAATGGGTCAACACCTGCATCTTAATAATGGACAGAGGCACATCATGAACACATTAAGCATTAGTCCACTAGTATTGGCAATCATAATTTCTTGGATCTCGCTGCAGCTAAATTTTAAAAAAGAGTCTATTATAAAGAAAAATTTGCATTGATATAGAGCTTTTCATAGCCACTGGACATTTGGATATGCTTTACAGACAATGAATATTTTTTTGAAGTATAGCAAGTGTAGTAATCTAGGAAGCACTCAAAAACATGTAAAATGTATAAATACTATTTAAAATCTGATTGAAGATTTGTAGCTCGGGTATCCGTTGTTGTGGTTCTGCTCGCCGAGCTGGAAGTTTTTGCTGCAAACGTTTCGTTCCCTGGCTAGGGAACATCATCAGTGCTGTTGGAGCCTCGTGTGAAGCGCTGCTTTGATGTTTCTTCCGGTATTTATATTGGTTTGTTCTTGCCACTTCCGGGTGTCAGTTTCAGCTGCAGTGAAATTATATACACCATATACAAACCACTACAGCTGAAACTGACACCCGGAAACGGCAAGAACATCCATCAACAGACACATCGACCTGGACCCCACATACAAATCACTGCAGCTGAAACTGACACCCGGAAGCGGCAAGAACAAACCAATATAAATACCGGAAGAAACATCAAAGCAGCGCTTCACACGAGGCTCCAACAGCACTGATGATGTTCCCTAGCCAGGGAACGAAACGTTTGCAGCAAAAACTTCCAGCTCGGCGAGCAGAACCTGTATAAATACTATGAAGTGACTCATTTTAATTTGGATTTGCTGTCGAAAGAAGAATTTGGATTTAATCAGCACTAAAGAAACAGCATTGTACGCTTTAGTAATTAACAAAACAGGGAAGTTCTCAGTTTTTCTATTCTGAATGTTCTACTTTTGAAATAGTCTTTATAGTTTTGATGGCTTTTCATAACTAAGTATTTTTGTCTATCTCTTTCCAGGACCTCCTGTAAGTACTATTGCTGTCTGAACTCTCAATGAAAATCGCCAAGATAAGAATTTCTTATTTTTATTTTAATGAGAAATAGATTGTTTAAAGTCCATTAAACAAGTTGACCAACTTATTTGAGTGAAATAGAAGATATAATTGCAACAGAGATGAATTGTGCACTTAAAAGTTTTTTTATTTACTGAAACATCAAATTCAATTGTGACATTCCAATTCTCAGTTGTAGCCATCTTTATAGAAGTCTAATGAAATGATCACAATGATATTTCTGTATGACTATTTTGTTAATGTAATCAATATCAAAATATACATACTTTAAATGACCAGCCTTGCTATTCTTGTAAATTTATATTTACAATTGTTTATAATGTTGAAACATGTATATTTTGTGATGAGAGGATTGTATTTCGTTGAAAGATTTGTGGAAGTGTTTTGTACTCTTAAGTGCAAGTATTATTTGTCAATACTGACTCATTTGTAATTGCCTATTTAATTGGCCTTTTTACCCACTGTGATGGCCAATTATTAGATCCTATATGGAGTAATTTTCATATGAACATATATCTCACAGGTGAGATTATTCACTGATTCTCAATTCTAAATATCTACATGAAAGAAAACGTATTTCCAGTTTTGTACTAGAGTATGAACAAAAAAATATCCCTGGCCCCTAGGTTATTCAGTGACTGCAGTTTTCCATAAAAGGTGAAAAAGTAGTTGAATTGCCAATGTCTATTGATGGAAAGTGCATAAAGATCAATATTCAAATGTAGTAGACTGCAGTAATCCTCTGTCTTCGCTGAAGTGTTTCGATTGCTTTGTGTAACTTGCATTGCTTGGAGTAAAGGTTATTTCCAGTTCATCTATAAAACTAACGCACTTAAACATTTCTAGTTCACTAGAAAGTGGTTGCTCAGTGAGACTGTTCTACTTTGTGATGTCACTTACTCTTGTTTTTTCAATAAGCCTTCATGACTGCTCTATGAGGTAATCTGCTTTCCTTGACGTAATCTAACCTGACCATTTCTAATGTAGACAATTTTCTTTTTGATCTGATACCCAAGAGAAGGCCTCAGAGCAAAAATAACACAGGTATTCAATATTCCAGACGAACGGTATTCAAAGCTACACAAAAGGTTCATACAAAGTTACGTTGAAAGCTTAATTATAGAATCAGAAACAGCAAATTGGATACTCTGGAAGCTACATTAAAGGATTTGGAAAGTAACATACACCATTGTCAAAAAAAAACTGGACAATGCAGTAAGATCAAAACCAAAAACTTGGTCAAAGAATTAGGTTTTAAAGGCTAGCTTTCAGAAGGAAACCGAGCTGCAGAGTTGAACATTTTCCAGAGTTTTGGGTCTTGACAGCTGAAGACACAACTGTCATTGAGAGTTTGATTTCAATCAAGGATGCTGAAAATGTGTTGCTGGTTAAAGCACAGCAGGTTAGGCAGCATCCAAGGAACAGGAAATTCGACGTTTCGGGCATAAGCCCTTCATCAGGAATGGTTGGTGCGACGGGAAAGGAAGAAACGGAGGGCTTTGAGTCCTTCGTGATGGGGGATGGAGGTGTACAGGGACTGGATGTCCATCAATCAAGGATGTTCAAGCAACCAGAATTGGAGCAACACGGATACTTTTAGGCTAGAGAAAATCACTGAGAAAACAAATTGTGGTTGAACCTGGAGCACATGTACATTGAAGAGAACTGAAGTAACGGTTGAGCAGAACTTAGGTAACAGAGTTTTTAATTGACCTCAAGTTTCCAGAGGATAGAAATTGGGAGGGTGATCAGCAGTGCAATAGAATAGTCAAGTCTAGAGGTGATAAACTTAATGATCATGATTTCAGTAGCAGATAAGCTGAGGAAGGGAGGCTTCAGATAGTGAAATTGATGGCCTTATCAAAGGTGGAGAGTTGTGCAAGGAACCTCACCATGGCATCAAGTGTAAGATGTCAGCCAGGAAGTGCTCATACATCAAAACAGCAGCTTGTGCACCCCAGCCACTGGCTTGTACTGGATAGAACCAGTTGGAACTGACGTGACTCTTAAGAAAACAAAGGAAGTGACATAAGGTTCAAACCTTTATTTGGTGGAAGAGTAATGAGCTAATGCTGCCAGTGCCCTTGGGCTGAAGCTTATAACAAAAGGACACAAACTCGGAAAATGAGTCAGAGCCAACGAAAGTAAGACATCACAGTTTGGGAAGATAAGTAAAAAGAATAAAAATGAAGGATTTTGGGCATGCAGCCTGAAAAAAAACTCCAGAGATTAACCTTCGCAAAAGCGAAGGACCCTACATTGAAAGGGAAGACCCAAAGGATATCCTGACCAATGTGAACCCATATTCTCAGGTATTAGCCTTTATATTCTGTGATTGTTCAGGGAACGTCAGAGAAACCTAATGAGGGTGAGCATTGATTTTTGTCTTGTATGAATTGCATACCTGTTTTTAATCTTTCTTAACCAAATGGTGTGAATTGCATGTCTGTTTTAACTAACCAACAAAGTCAATTGTTGAAACAGACGTGACTCTTTTCCTCTTTGTGCTGAGCCAATAACTGGTATCGAGGGTGGTAACAGGCAACCAGATGGAGGATACAAACCGTCTCATTCAACCTCAGACAGGGGAAGATTGGAGTCGGTATTTATGCAGTTCATTGAGAATGATGGTTTTGGCTTTTCCACTATCCAATTGGAGGAAAGTTTGGCTCAACTGTATGTACGATACGCAGCCTGGCAATGTGGAAGTGGTGGAGGGTTGAGAGAGATGATGGTGAACCGAAGGTTAGATATTACCAGCACACATATGATGATTACCAGCACACGGGTGATGTGGCTGAGACCCAGTGTGTACATGAGAAATGAGGAGTAGGGGACCAAGGAAAAATCCTCTGGGACACCAGAGGTAATTGTGTAACAGCATACGGAGAAGCCATCATCAGGGATTCTGTGGCTTCAACTGAACCGATAAGAATGGAATCAAATCAATCCAGCCCCACCCAGCTGAAGGATCATGCTGTGGAGTGTTTGGAGCAATTTTAGTAACAAATACAATTATATTGGTCTCTTTTTATTTCAGGATGGTTATAACTGTGTTGGCAGAAGGTTTATCAGACTTAACACCTGAAATGGATGGGTTCCCTCCTGAGGAAAGATTGGAGAGGCTTGGCTTATATTCATTAAAATCAAAAAGAGCAAGAAGCAACATTATATAAACATGTAAGATCCTGAGCAGTGTTGACAGGATAGATGTGGAGAGGATGTATCCTCTCATCAGAGAATCTAGAACTAAGGGTCACTGTTTAAAAATAAGAGGTCACCCATTTAAGACAAAAGTAATGGGAAATGTTCTGTAAAATCTTTTGAAAACTCTTCTGCAAAATACAGGGGATGCAGAGTTTTAAAAATACCTAAGGCTGATGTAGCTATATTCTTGATATCCTTTTACCCTTTTGCTTATCAGGGGTCAGAGGGAATGTGGAATAATTGGATCAGCCCTGATCTTATTGAATAGCAGAGTAAGTTACAGGTCTGGGTTAACTCCTCCTGCTCCTAATTGATATGTTCATATCTGTGTTTGTATATAATATTGGACAGCCGTTTTTACTCATTCATGGGATGTGGGTGTCACTGGTTGGACCAGCATTTATTGACCATCCCTAATTGTTAAGAGTCAACCAAATTGCTGTAGATCTGGAGTCACATGTAGGCCAGACTAGTCTAAGGATGGCAGTTTTCTTCCCTAAAGAAACTAATGAACCAGGTGATTTTCCCGACAATTAACAATGGATTCTCAGTCATCTTTAAACTTTTATTTCCAGATTATTACAGAATTCAAATTACACCATCTCCATGGCAGCATTTGAACCCAGATCCCCAGAACGTTGCCTGGATTAATAGTCTAGCAACAATACCTGATGAAGGGCTTTTGCCCGAAATGTCGATTTTCCTGCTCCTCAGATACTGCCTGACCTGTTGTGCTTTTTGAGCAGCGTGCTCTTGACAACAATACCACCTCGGCCTAGTTTAGCTAATATTCAAATGAAATTCCTTTGATAAGTATTTAACAAAAAATAAATTGCTGCCTTTGTCAGGATAAAAAAAGCACTGACATAATTCCAAGCTTCGCACTGAATGGGAAAGTCAAATATCGTTGAACAACTTACAATTATTATTATAAGTTGTCATTCGAAATGCAGATGATAGAGATTGCCTGTAATGCAGGGTGTTTGAGAAATATACAAATTAGTGTGGAGAATCCAAAGTGTTTTTACAAATACATTAAGGCCAAAAGAGTAACTAGGGAGAGAATAGGGCCCCTCAAAGATCAGCAAGGCAGCCTTTGTGTGGAGCTGCAGAAAATGGGGGAGATACTAAATGAGTATTTTGCATCAGTATTTCCGGTGGAAAAGGATATGGAAGATATAGACTGTAGGGAAATAGATGGTGACATCTTTCAAAATGTCCGTATTACAGAGGAGGAAGTGCTGGATGTCTTGAAATGGGTAAAGGTGGATTAATCCCCAGCACCTGATCAGGTGTACCCTAGAACTCTGTGGGAAGCTAGAGAAGAAATTTCTGGGCCTCTTGCTGACATATTTGTGTCATCGATAGTCACAGGTGAGGTGCCAGAAGACTGGAGGTTGGCTAATGTGGTGCCACTGTTTAAGAAAGGTGGTAAGGACAAGCCAGGGAACTATAGACCAGTGAGCCTGACCTCGGTGGTGGGCAAGTTGTTGGAGGGAATCCTGAGGGACAGGATGTACATGTATTTGGAAAAGCAAGGACTGATTAGGGGTAGTCAGCATGGCTTTGTGTGTGGGAAATCATGTCTCACAAACTTGATTGAGTTTTTTGAGGAAGTAACAAAGAAGATTCATGAGGGCAGATTGGTAGATGTGATCTATATAGACTTCAATAAGGTATTCGACAAGGTTCCCCTTGGGAGACTGATAAGCAAGGTTAGATCTCACAGAATACAGAGAGAACTAGCCATTTGGATACAGAATTGGCTCAAAGGTAGAAGACAGAGGGTGGTGGTGGAGGGTTGTTTTTAAGATTGGAGGCCTGTGACCAATGGAGTGCCACAAGGATTGGTGCTGGGTTCTCTACTTTTTGTCATTTACATAAATGATTTGGATGCGAGCATAAGAAGTACAGTTAGTAAGTTTGCAGATGACACCAAAATTGGAGGTGTAGTGGACAGTGAAGAGGGTTACCACTGATTACAACAGGATCTGGACCAGATAGGCCAATGGGCTGAGTAGTGGCAGATGGAGTTGAGTTCAGATAAGTGCAAGGTGCTGCATTTTGAGAAAGCAAATCGTAGCAGGACTTATACACTTAATGGTCAGGTCCTAGGGAGTGTTGCTGAACAGAGACCTTGGAGTGCAGGTTCATAGCCTCTTGGAAGTGGAGTGGCGGGTAGATAGGATAGTGAAGAAGGCGTTTAGTATGCTGTCCTTTATTGATCAGAATATCGAGTACAGGAGTTGGGAGGTCATGTTGCGGCTGTACAGGACATTGGTTAGGCCACTGTTGGAATATTGTGTGCAATTCTGGTCTCCTCCCTATCGGAAAGATGTTGTGAAAATTGAGAGGGTTCAGAAAAGATTTATAAGGATGTTGCCAGGGTTGGAGGATTTGAGCTGTAGGGAGAGGCTGAACAGGCTGGGGCTGTTTTCCCTGGAGCGTTGGAGGCTGAGGGGCAACCTTATAGAGGTTTACAAAATTATGAGGGGCATGGATAGGATAAATAGGCAAAGTCTTTTCCCTGGGGTCGGGGAGTCCAGAACTAGTGGGCATAGGTTTAGGGTGAGAGGGAAAAGATATAAAAGGGACCTAAGAGGCAAAGTTTTCACGCAGAGGGTGGTACGTGTATGGAATGAGCTGCCAGAGGAAGTGGTGGAGGCTGGTACAACTGCAACATTTAAAAGGCTTTTGGATGGGTGTATGAATAGGAAGGGTTTGGAGGGATATGGGCTGGGTGCTGGCAGGTGGGACTAGATTGGGTTGGGATATCTGGTTGGCATGGACGGGTTGGACCGAAGAGTCTGTTTCCATGCTGTACATCTCTATGGCTCTAAGTCAAAAGAGGAAACAATACGTCATTGATGGCACTGTGAGTGCTCTGCAGATACTCGCTCTGAAATCTTGTCGTGTTTTCCTGCTATGCTGTCACAATTTCAACAGGTCACTTGAGAACATCTGCAAAAAAAAAAGTTTGTGTCGTTCTTCTGGGTTTTGCCAGTTTTCCTCACCTCCCGAGTTATATCAGGACATGAATGGAAGTCCTGCAGAATGTTCAGACTGTTATTTGTTTTTGCAGTTGATAGAATGGAATATTCAAGATCCGTGGGTAGAATTGATGCAGCAATTCCCTGATTTACTGCTGTAGCTTTCGTGGGGAAAGTCTGGCTGTTGCCTGTTTACACCATTTCTCCCTTTTCTTTTAACATTACCATAGGTTTCAGGATCTCACCCACAAAGATTCCCAAAACTCCAAAGAAAATGAAAAGGATCTTTTTAATATTGTAAAACTTCCTGTAAACAGGGGTTGCATGTGAAGAATATCAAATCCCAATATTCAGAAAGGTATGAATTAGGAGATTGGTTAATCCAGTGGAAATAAAGATTAAACAAATGGAGGAACTTTGATTTTATGTAACACCTAAAAGGATTTCCAAAGCACACAACCAGCAGAGATGTAAATAAGTAATTATCTAAGGAGCATGATGCCTGGGTGTCTTGGAACTGATATCATTGATAAAGGATTTTGGCATATACTGAGTTCCTGAAAATGAATTTTAGTTCAAAACGTTTACTTTATTTGACATTAATTCAAATGGAGTTGGCTAAATTGAAACCTTATTCACAATTCAGTACAGATTGTAATGAATACTATTCTGTCTCACGAGTGGAGTTCCACTTGGTCCATTGTCGATGCCCTGCTGTTTTCAGTATGAGTATAACATATGGAAGAGAGGAATTCCAGTGATGTGAAATTTGCTGATGATGCCCATCTGTGTGGTAAGGTAACTAAAGTAGGGAGACAGATAGCAGTGAAAGCAATCTGAATGAAGTAGCAGGATGAGTTGAGAAGTGGCAGAAGGATTTAATATTGTTCAATATAAAGCAATATCTAATGGTGCACGCTTCCATTAGCACACGTGGAACTGATGAAGGATTGACATACGATTATTGACGTTTGACTGAATGTGAGCTCCTAATCAACAAGGCTCCTGGGATGTCTTTTTCAAGAGTCTTAATGATAACTATGATAACGTAACTCTGTGATTTGGCTAATTCTATAATAATGCATGCAGTTTGAGACAGCCTACCGCACAAAGAACATTTATTGAAGCTTTCGTGAGAGATCATGGAAGTGTATAATAGATTATTTTGGAAAATGAGACAAGCTAAATAGAACAAAAGTTTGCAATCCCTATGTCACTGACAGTGCCATACATGTAGTGGGCTGACTTTTCCTGGGAGGAGGGGGGGCAGGGCAGGGCAAAGTCCCTGCCATGAAAGTGCATGGCAGGGTCATCTCCATTTCTTTGATCGGCTCTGCAACCATTTAACTGACTTGAAGCAGGTGCCTTTGCAGGCTTGGGATATTCAAATGTACTGTAAGCTCACCAAAGTTGGGAATAATGTCATACTGACCTAGAAGGAGCAACTTACTAATACAGCTCGGGTACCAAAGATTTGCCATTGATTCTCATATTTAGAGTGGGGTCAAATGACTGAACAGTGGTACAATTGTACTGATAATATTACTGTTACCAAACACAAGGTGTGTATTGCAAAGATGCTGGTACCCCCTTTTAAATCCAATTCAAATGTGGACTCTACTAATAATTGTTAGAAAATAATGGTTACCTGGAAATGTATCAGGTGGTACACATTAACAATTGGACACAAAATGCACTGAAATACAAACAACATCGCCACATTAAAATTTCAGCTGTGACATTTCTCCACAATATTTATTTCTTTTTTAAATCAAATTTAAATTTTGTTGATCAGAATATTGCATTACCTTTGGTCAGAGCAGGGCTCTTGGCTGTGGAAAAATATGTTCATGAAAACCCCTCTGTCCAAAATGGGTTGTTTATGTTGACCAGTGCATGCTGAGCCTGTGTCACCTATTCGCTGCTCATACTTAAGGCAATGTGAGGTAATAATTCCCAGTAGAATTTGAGCCCCGGGAATTAAAGGTGAACCATAGTATGGAGCATGTAATTGCCAGCAGTAAAAATAAATAAGGTGAGACCTATGATCACGTTTTGTTACAGTTTTGATTTGTAGCATAGGATTTCCATTTAAACGCACTGGGGGATAACTTGTTGAGCAAGCAGTTATCAGTTAAGCCCACCGTCATACACCCCATTCACATTTCCTCTTCATAGAGTTCAATGGACGGAAAATTGGGGGTGTGTACATGTGCAGCTGGTTTGGAAAGATCAAAATTCTCTCTGTTACTGATCGTTCTCCTTTTTTTTAAGACTGAGGGAAGCTTTAAAAAGTAAGATAAAAACAGAAACACTGGAAATGACAAGCAGGTGTAGCATAATCTGAAAAAAATAGCGTGGATCCGGGCAGGAGGAGGTTAAGGTTTTTCTCAGATTGTCTATGCAGAATTGTCATCTGAAACATTAGGCTGTTGTTCATTTTATTTTTCAGCGTGTGGCAGGTCTGCTTATTATTTCCTGTATTTTCTGTTTTCATTTAAGGTATGTCTGCTGCCACCAACAATCCAATGATGAGTCCCGAATGTGCATGCTCGCCTCTGGTTGTGTTCAGACTGCACACAAATTACCTTGTTTTCTCTTAACTAATATACTCTTACATTTTGTTTTCATTTTGACCTTTTTCCTCTCTTGTTTAAATATATTTCAGATTTTGCACGTGCCCCTGAGTGTTAGTAAGCATTTCCTTTTGTTTATCGGGGTTTATCTTTCTTAAAATTGCAGTAAGATTTACAAAGACCAGAAATTGTGAACAAAGGGGAATGTTTTGTCCAAGTGTACTAAACAAACTAATAGAAACATAAGGTGATGCACAGGGAAAGGTACCTGAAACCTGTAGAAGTAGAAGACCCCATTGAGACCGTTGCAATGGTTTTTTTAACCAGGGAAGAGTAAGTTAACATTTTGGAACAAAAGAGGTTATTATGGACCGAATACTAAGATTCTATTTTGATTGTTTGAGCTTATGCCAATTTTATGCTGCCTACTGATTTGAATCATTGAAGCATCCAATCAACACTAAGCATGCTGATCGTTGATGGGATTCAGCAATGGGGAGCAATATTGAATGGCTAGCACCATTTAAAACTAATGCTAATCATTAATTTTGAAAGGAAGGTGCACTATGGCTGGAACAGGTCCTGGAGTTTCTGCAGGAAACCTAGGCAGTCTTGAACAATGGGACAAAATGGATAAGAATGGATTTCAAATCTTGACACAAGACAGTGGACCAGGAGAGCATTCAAACATCAGCATGAAGGATTGGGAACTGAGAGCTGTATGGATCCAAACCAAGAGTCAAGCCCCTTCCTGGTTGCAGTCATATGAAGTTCAATCACCCAACACGAAGTTAAAGCAAATTCAAAGCCGTTTTCTACCCAGTGCACCGGTAACCTGAGGCACTGCTTGGCTCGCTGCACCACATTAATAATGAACAAAAGATGAAGGGCTTATGCTCGAAACGTCGAATTCTCTATTCCTGAGATGCTGCCTGGCCTGCTGTGCTTTGACCAGCAACACATTTGCAGCAGCGAAAATACCCTGTCAATCAAGACTTGTCATTAACAGTGAATTGCTCCATTGCACCCTCTGATACTTTGAACTGGTGCAAGCTTCATGGCTCATGGACCTGCCAGGGTCACTTGTGTGTGTTTGTCACTCATCCAAACAAATTATATGACACTCACTGATACACTTGATTATATCTCCATGAGAGCCAATGGCCTAATGCCTAAGCTGGAGAGGCAGCAGCAAGCTAACTGGAAGACTGTGTGGTTTCAGCTGTTCAAATTCAAGCATTACTCCTGCAAACAGCAGGAGGTTGTTAAGCCATCTGAGCTTAACCAATTAAGTCCGTTCCTATAGGAAGAGAATGTGTCAGACAATTCAGAACCCGACCTTTGTGAATTGTTCAGAAGCTCAGACAGTTTATTGAATCCCTGCAGAAATCCTAATGATTAAATAAGTTGTGCAACAAATGATACTCTTCCATAATGTTTAGCTGTTGCAATGCATTACCAAGGTCATCAAGGCAAAATATTATTCTCGAGAGCTGTTGAGTCTTGTTTATGTTACAGCATTACATTCCATTGGATAGAACTTGTACTCTTTTTTGAAAGTATTGCACGTAATTGAAACCAAGTAGGCCTCTTTTTAGTAGATGTCCCGAAGCATTTGTATGTTGTACTTAAGTGTAAATGATACCGTGTACCACATGTAGCTGAGCAGAGACATCATGTCAACATGAGATTTATCTTTTTTTTCAAATATATAAATTGTAAGGGCTTTAATAATTTTTAGCATAACCAATGCAGGGCTTTAATTGGCTGTGTGGCAAACTCAATTACATTCAATTCTCAAGAATGGCACATTTTCCACCTTTCGTACTGAACCAGAGGCACACAGTGAGAAGCAGGTTTCGTACTTCTTTAAAGAATTTCTGCTGATGGAGTTGAAATTGGATTAGGCTCATTTTCAGGTTCTGGGTCGGGGTCCCAGACAGCACCCAAATGTCATGCTGCCCAAGAACATGCTTGCAGCTTTCTGCCTGACATGAATCATGCTGCTTGCTGGCTGTATACCCAGCAGAGGGCCTGACTGACTGATATAGTGCATGGATAGCCTCCCCGTGTGAAGTGGAGCTGTACACATGTCACAAATGGAGCTGCTGCAACAATGCCAGCAAGCTGCAAGGAGAAAGGCAGGAGTGGAACAATGGGCTAGACAGTGAGAGCTTCCAGGAAAAACTTGCTGAAGTGATGAAGGTTCAATTGAAGAGAGATGTCATGCTCATTGTCGAGGTTGCAAAAATCTCAGTATTACCATAAATTAGGAGGTTGAAGGAAGAGAGTGCCTTGGTGAAGTTACATCACTGGTGAAGTGGTACTGACCAAATTAATGGAGCAATGGTCTGACCAGCCTCTGGTTCCTGGTGAACTGTATCCTATGGTCTTAAAGGGGGTGGGGAGGGGTGGGCTGAGATGCTCTGGTGCTAATTCCCCAAAATGTGTTAGTTTTGTTTTATTCCTTCGTGGGAGGTGTGTGTTCCTGGCTGGCCACTATTTATTGCCCATCTCACGTTGCCCTTGATAAGGTGGTGGTGAGCTGCCTTCTCAAATTGCTGCAGTCCACCTGCTGTGTGTTAACCCACAATACCATTAGGGAGGGAGTTCCAGGGGTTTGACCCAACAACAGTGAAGAAATAGTGATAGATTTCCAAGTCAGGATGGTGAGTGGTTAGGAAAGGAATTTGAACTTTGAGCTTTCAGTTTACATGGACCCCAAGATCCCTCTGTTCCTCCACACTGCCAAGAACCCAGCCTTTAACCTTGTATTCTGCATTCAAATTCAACCTTCCACAGCGAACAACTTCACACTTTTCCAGGTTGAACTCCATTTCCACTTATCAGCCCAGTTCTTCATTCTGTCAATGTCCCATTGCAACCTACAACAACCCTCCCCACTATCCACTACTCCACCAACCTTCATGTCATCAGCAAACTTACTAACCCACCCTTTCACTTCTTCATCCAAGTCATTTAAAGAAATCACAAAGAGCAGAGGTCCCAGAACCAATCCCTGCGGAACCAAACTCCAGGCTGAATACTTTCCATCTACTACCACCTCTGTCTTCTATGGGTCAGCCAATTCTTTATCCAGACAGGCAGGTTTCCCTGTATCGCATGCCTCCTTACTTTCTGAATGAACCAACCATGGGGAACCTTACCAAGCGCCTTGCTAAAATCCATGTACACCATATCCACTGCTCTACCTTCATCAATCTGTTTTGTCACATCCTCAAAGAAATCGGTAAGGTTTGTGAGGCATGACCTGCCCCTCTCAAAGCCATGCTGACTACCTCTAATCAAACCATGATTTTCCAAGGAATCATAAATCCTGTCTCTCAGAATCCTCTCCATTACTTTGCCCACCACAGATGTAAAACTGACTGACTGGTCTGTAATTTCCAGGATTATCCCTATTCCCTTTCTTGAACAAAGGAATAGTATTTGCCACCCTCCAATCATCTGGCAATACTCCAGTAGACAGTGAGGATGCAAAGATCATCGTCAAAGGTGCAGCAATCTCTTCCTTCACTTCCTGTAGTAACCTCGGGTATATCCTGTCTGGCTCAGGAGACTTATCTGTCCTTATGTTTTCCAGAATTTTCAGCACTTCCTCCTTCCTAACATCAACTTATTCTAGCATATCAGTCGGTTTCACACTGTCCTCAGATTTGTCAAGGTGCCTCTCAGTAGTGAACACTGAAGCAAAGTACTCATTAAGAACCTCCCCTACTCCCTCTGACTCCAGGAGGATGTTCCCTCCACTATCCCTGATTGGCCCTACCCTTCATAACGCTGGCCATCCTCTTGTTCTTCATATAAGAGTGGAAGTATCTGCTCACATCTGCTGCCCTTCTCCTTCTAGATGGGAGTAGTTGGAGGTTTGAAAGGTGCTGTCTGAGGATCTTTGGAGAATTTCTGCAGTGTATCTTGTAGGTAGTACATACTGCTGCTACTGAGTATCAGGGTGGAGGAAGTGGATGTTTGTGGATGATGTCAAGCTTCCTGAGTGTTCTGGGGGCTGCAGTCATCCAGGCAAGTGGGAGTGTTCCATCACACTCCAGATATTGTCTTGTAAATGGTGGACAGGTTTTGAGGAGTCAGGAGGTTGTTACTTGCTGCAGTATGCCTAGCCTCTGAACTGCTCTTGTAGCCGTTGTATTTATACAGCAAGTCCAACTGAGTTTCTGGTCAATGATAACTACCAGGATGTTGATAGTATGGGGTCAGTGATGGTAACGCCATTGAATGTCATGGGGAGATAGTTAGGTTGTCTCTTATTGGTGTTGGTCATAACCTGGCATTAGTGTGGCATGAATGTTACTTACCACTTGTCAGTCCAAGCCTGGATATTGTCCAGATCTTCTTGCATTTGGACATGGACTGCTTCAGTGTCTGAGGAGTTACAAATTATGTTGTTCATTGTGCAATCATTGGTGAACATCCCCACTTTTAACATGATGGAGGATGGTCATTGATGAAACAGCTGAAGATCATTGGGCCAAGGACACTACCCTATGGAACTCCTACAGAAATGTCCTGGAGCTGAGAGGACTGACCTCCAACAACCACGACCATCTTCCTTTGTGTCAGTTATCAAAGAATTTACTCCCAGATTCCCACTGATTCCAGTTTTGCAAAGGTTCCTTGATGTCACACTCTGTCAGAGCTTTGATGTCAAGGGCTGTCACTCTCTCCTCACTTCTGGATGAATCTCTTTTGTGCATGTTTGTGCCAAGGCGGTAATGAAGTCAGGAGCTGAGTGGTCCAAACTGGGGATCACTGAGCAGGTTATTGCTGAGCAGTGATACCACTGTTGACGACACCTTCCATCACTTTACTGATGATCAAGAGTAGACTGACTGGGCAATAATTGGCTGGGTTAGATTTGTCCTGCTTTTTATGCACAGGACATACTTGAGCATTTTCCACTTTGTTGGGAAGATGCCAGTGTTGTAGCGGTATTGGAGCAGCTTGGCTAGCGGAGCAGCAAGTTCTGGAGCACAAGTCTTCAGTACTATTGCCAGAATGTTGTGAGGGCCCATAGCCTTTGCAGTATACAGTGTCTCCAACTATTTCTTGATATCATGTGGAGTGAATCGAATTGGCTGAAGATTGGCATCTGTATGTTGGGGACCACTGAAGAAGGCCAAGATGGATCATTCACTCAGCACTTCTGGCTGAAGATTGCTGTGTAAGCTTCAGCCTTGTCTTTTGCACTGATGTGCTGGGCTTTTCCATCATTGAGGATAGGCATATTTCTGGAGTCTCCACATCCTTTGAATTGTTTAATCGTCCAACACTATTCATCGCTGAATGTGGTAGGACTGCAGAGCTTAGATCTGATCTGTTGGTTGTGGGATCGGTTAGCTCCATCTATCACTTGCTACATTTGCTGTTTGGTGGCCTCACCAGGTTGACACCTCACCTTCAGGTATGCCTGGCGCTGCTCCTGGCATGCCCTCTTGCACTCTCCATTGAAAGAGGGTTGATCCCCTGGCTTGATGGTAAGGGTTGCGTG
Organism: Hemiscyllium ocellatum; assembly: GCF_020745735.1. NCBI lineage: Eukaryota > Metazoa > Chordata > Chondrichthyes > Orectolobiformes > Hemiscylliidae > Hemiscyllium > Hemiscyllium ocellatum. Next base: position 127,505,477 of record NC_083401.1, read on the forward strand.
AGGGCGATGAGGTTACAGATTATGCTGGAGTATAATTCTGCTGCTGTTGGTGGCCCACAGTGCCTCATGGATGTCCAGTGTTGAGTTGCTTAATCTGTTCGAAATCGTTCCTATTTTGCACATGATAGTGCCACACAACACGATGGAGGTTCTTCTTAATGTGAAGGCAGGACTTGATCTCCACAAGGCTAGTGCAGTGGTCATTTTTACTGATACTGTCATGAACAGATCCAAATGCAGCCAGCAGATTGGTAAGGATGATGTCAGGTATGATTTTCTTTCTCGTTGATTCCCTCACCACCTGCTGCAGACCCAATTTAGCAGCCGTGTCCTTTAAGACCCGACCAACTTGATCAGTAGTGCTGCTGCCGAACCAGTCTTGGTGATGGACATTGAAATGCCCCACCCAGAATACATTTTGTGTCCGTGCCATCCACAGTGCTTCCTCCAAGTGTTGCTCAACATAGAGGAGTACCGATTCATCAGCCGAGGGAGGATGGTGTGTGGAAATCAACAGGAGGTTTCCTTGCCCATGCTTAACCTGAGGCCATGAGACCTCATGGGACCCAGAGTCGATGTTGAAGACTCCCACAGCAACTCCCTCCTGACTTTACACCACTATACCAGCACCTATGCTGGGTCCGTCCTGCCGATGGGACAGGATATACCCAAGGATTGTGGTGTCTGAAATGTAATCATACTCATGGAAACAATCCTTACAAACAGCTCTCCTAATTTTGGCACTAACTCCCAATGATAGTGAGGAGGACTTTACAGAATTGACAGGGCTGTTTCTGCCATTGTCTTTTCTGGTGCCTAGGCTGATGCCAGGTGATCTGTCTACTTTGATTTCTTAGAAACTTTGTAGTGATTAGTACAACTGAATGGCTTGTTAGGTCATTTTAGAAGGCAATTGAGAATCAACCACATTGCTGTGGGTTTGGAGTCACGTGTAGGCCAGACCAGGTGAGGATGGAAGATTTCCTTCCATGAAGGGCATTAGGGAACCAATTGGGTTTTTCTAACAATCTGCAATGGGTTCATGGTCATCAGTAGATTCTTAGTTCCAGATTTTCTTTTATTGAATAAAAATTTCCACCATCTGCCATGGCAGGATTTGAACCCAGGTGCCTGGAAAATTACTTGGGTCTCTGGATTAATAGTCTGGCAATAATACCACTAGACCATAACCTACCATCAGCCAGAAAGATTACAAGTATGCCCTATCTATTCATGAGGGATGGAAGGCAGAAAACAGGAAGCTGTAGGCCAATTAGGTTAATCTCTGGTTTAGAGAAAGTATTAGAATCAATCATTATGGAGGTTCAAACAGGACATTTGGAAAAACTCAACATAACCAAGACGCCAGCATGATGTTTTGAAAGGAAAATTATGTTTAACGAATTTACCTGAGTTCTTTGAAGGAGTAACGTATGTTGTGGATAAATGGGTGCCCAGTGATGTACTGTGCTTGGATTTCCAGAAGATGTTTTTCAGGTTTCCAATAAAAGGTTATTGCGCAAAATAAGAACTCATGGAGTAGCAGGTAACATATTCCCATGGAGAGAAAATTAGCTGCCTGGCCGAAATCAGAGAGAGTATGTTAAGTAGGTCTGTTTCAGATTGGCAGCATGCGCCATGCGGAGTTCAGCAGGGATCAGTGATGGGCTCTCAACCTTGTACAATCTACCTCACTGACCTAGCTGAGGGGAACAGAGGCAGATGAAATTTATAGATGACACCAAGTTCGGAAGGAAGGTGTGTTATAAAATTGATAAAACAAGGATGTGGGCTGAAAATGTGTTGCTGGAAAAGCGCAACAGGTCAGGCAGCATCCAAGGAGCAGGAGAATCGACATTTCGGGCATGAGCCCTTCTTCAGGAAGAGACCACTATCCTTGGTTATATGAGTTGGCATAATTCTGGCAGATGAAGTATAAATGTGGAAAAATATGAAATTGTTCACTTTGCAAGGAAGACTAAAAGGGCAGAGTGCTACATAAATGGTGAGTGTCTGCAGAATTCTGAGATGCAGAGGAATCTAGGTATTCTAGTGCGTGAGTAACAAAACAGTCATCTGTTGCTACAGCCAAAGAAAATGAATGTTCGCCTTTACTACAAGAGAAATTGATCATAAAAGTAAGGTTATGGTTGCTGTTTACAGTGCTTTGGGAGACCACATCTCGAATGCTGTCAGCAGGTTTAGTTTCCTTACTTAGTGATGGTTATAAATGCCTTGGAGGCAGTTTAGAGAAGGCTTACTAGGTGAATAACTACAATGAACCATATGAGGAATAATTTGGTAGGCTCGTTTTCACTCGAATTTAAATGGGGTGACATGCTCACTCTCATACTCACTAATTCACTACTCATTCACGCATACACTGTCTCTCACACGCATACATTCACACAGGTTCTCTCATGCATATGCATGTACACACACTTCCTCTTTCTCTAGTCTGTGTTCTCTCTCTCTCTCTTTCACATACACACTTTCTCTCTCGCGCATGCACAAAATCTCTTTCCCTCTCGCACATGCACACTCTCTCTCACACACACAGATGCAAACCCTCTCCCTCTCACTCATAGACACACTCTCTCTCCCTCACTTTCACACACGCACACTCACCCCCCCCCCCCCTCACTCTCACACACACATAGCCAACATGCTTACTCTCTCACATGGACACACATGCTGTCAAAAATGTGCACGCACACTCTTACATCCTCTCTCTCTCTCTCTCTCTTACATATGTATCTTTTCCCTCATGTACATTCTTTCTCTGTCTTACATGCGCACCCTATCTTTCTCACGCACGTCCTCTCTCTCTCTCTCTCTCTCTCTCTCACTCACGCACGCCCTCTCTCTCTCATGCACGTCCTCTCTCTCTCTCACGCATGTCCTCTGTCTCTCTCTCTCTCTCACGCACGTCCTCTCTCTCTCACACACACACGCACGTCCCCTCTCTCTCACGCACGTCCTCTCTCTCTCTCTCTCTCTCTCTCACACACGCACGTCCTCTCTCTCTCTCATGCACGTCCTCTCTCTCTTTCACGCACGTCCTCTGTCTGTCTGTCTGTCTGTCTCTCTCTCTCTCTCTCTCTCTCTCTTCCTCTCATGTGCATCCTCTCTCTCACCTATGCACCCTCTGTCTCAACCTTGCACACTATTTCTTGCTCTTTCAGATACACGTACCACACTGTCTCACGCGTGCACACTCTCTCTCCTTCACCCATGTGCGCATACACTCACATCATTGGCAAACACTCTCTCTCTCTCTCTCTCTCTCTCTCTCTCTCTCTCTCTGTCTCTCTCTCCTATACACAAAAGCTCTCTCCCATGTGCGCGCACTCTTTCTCACTCGCTGACACGCGAACAGACCCCCTCACAAGCCCCCATGCACAAACTCACATGCACACATACACGCATGCACCCACACTCTCTCTCACAATCTTTCTCCTTATCTTTGTCACTCACTCACTCAGTCCCTCTCGCACACATGCACGCTCACTCACTTGCATTCATACTCACTCACTCAGTTGCAGTCAGTCAATCACTCATGAACCCATGACAGTTAGAGGGCATGCTGTTGTAAGTGTTCAGTCTGATGTTCTTTGACTATTGGACTTCAGTCATACAGCAACTGGAACAAATCTTCTTCCCAAGGTTTCTGGTTAGTCTGGTTTCTGGAAAACTGAGCTTGAGTGGTCAGGTTAATGTTGCTTGATCTTTTCTTTGAGAGGTCTGACAATGATTCTTAGTGAGGCATGGGGAAATATTGAAAAGTGAAATATGGAAACTATTGGCATTACTGTTCCAATAATACTTCTTGCCAAAGTGAAAATTCTTCACATCTGAAATGTTCTTTTTAAAAGAAAATATTTGTACATATCAAGTTCTGGTACATTTGATCATTGCCAAGGAACAAAACATTTTCTCACTCTTTTGCACACAAGATCAGCACCTGTATATCCAGATCAGGTGTAGCATACGTTACGTGTTAAGTAAATCAAAATCTCATTCAACACTGCCCTAGACATGCATTTTAAATCCAGCATCAGAAAAATATCCATACAAAATGAACCGTTGTTGTAGACTACTGCCAATAACACTACTAATATATCATTTAAGTTCCTTTGTTTCTCAGCTGCATGCCATAGAATCATAAAATTGTTACAGCAAGGAAGGAAGCCTATTGGCTGAACATGCGTGTTCTAGACCTCCTTTGAAGGAACAATTCTCTTAATACCACTTTCCTGCCTTTTCTCCAAAGCCCTGCATATTTTCCCCCTTTCAATTAATTGGAAAGCCACAGTTAAATCCATGACACTCTCAGATAGTGCATTCCAGATGCTAGCCTTATGCTTTGTGAAAAGGGTTTTCCATATGTCTCCAGCACTTCTTTTGACAATTCCCTTAAATCTGTGAGCTCTGGTTCTTGATTTTCCAACAATGGGACAATTTCTCCATACCTTGTTCCCCTTCCCCGCCCCTCATTATTTTGAATATCTCTATCACATCTCTTCTCAACAGTCTCAACTTCTCCAATCCTTTTAGATAACCAAAGTAAATAGACCTCTTTGGAGCCACTTTTGTAAATTGTATCTTTAATACACTCCCTTCTTTCATAAAGTGTGGTGCCCAGAATTGAACATAATATCCAAGTTAAGGTTAACTTAGTTTTAATATAACTTCCCTTCTTTCAAGCCCCTACTTCTAAAGCTTAGGAGACTGTATGCTTTATAATCACACTTTCAACTTTTCCTGCCACCTTTAATAACTCTCACACACCTAAACCTTCGTCCCATTCTTCCCGTGTCCTCTTTAGAATTGTAATCTTTTAATGTTTTTCTGCAAACTTCCAACTGGCCAGCACAGACACATTGCGATGGCCTCTCTCTGTGCCGTGTGTCTCGGTGGTTTCTAACATGAATCATTTCATACTTTTGTGCATTAAATCTCATCCACCCATTTCACAAGTTATGATCTTTCTCATTTCCACACTCCCCTCATGATTCACAATATTTCTAAGCTGTATGCTGGTCACACTGTTTGAAGTTTTGACTTGTACACATCATCAATGCATTTCAGGAAAAGCAAGAGTTCTCACACTGGTCTATCTGGAACTTCTCTATCACCCTTCCTGCTTCCTGAAAAGCTATCAAGTTCTTGCTCCTCTTTGTTTCCTGTCACTTAGCCAATTTCTCATTGGTTAATACTGTGCCTTTTATTTCATAGTTCTAATTGTGCTCACAAGTCTATTGTGTGGCTCTTTATCAAATGCCCTCTGAAAATCCATATGCACTAGGTTACCAACATTACCCTCAACACCTTCTGTGACACCACCTCAAAATAATTGCATAAGATTCCTTTGGATGCTATTTTAGCTTTGCCGTTAACTCGCATGAATTAAAAAATATTTGTGCATCTGTTGTCGTATCATTCAAAGGAATTTTATTCAAGTTAACCTCCTTGGGGTCAATCAATGCTGATTTCTTAGATTTGTTTTGTGAACTTGTACACACTAGAAGCTCAGTTCACAGTTCACAGCTCCTTCACAGCTATCAGTGAGAATGTCCCAGAGTTGAATGAAAACAGGTATTAATACCAAATACCATCCAATTCCTCGGACATCTGCTGTGCGACAGTACATGCATGCATCCTCATAGACTTAAACTAGAAATAACAAATTAGGATGAAAATGATCTGTGTTGCAAATAAAAAAAAGGTATTGGCAATTGTCGTCTTAAATTCAATTGGTAAATTTTGTTACATAGATCGTTTGTTCTGCTGCCACTATTTCCAGCATCCATAGCAGAAAAAACAACTATTAGTCTCACCTTCACTGTCGAGGATATTTGTAGGTTAGTGAGTGATTTTAACAAAAGAGAATGACACCGAGTGATGTTTGATATGGTCAAGACACATTAGGTCATTGATGGGGAACCTAAATGTGTGCCAAGGATACTCCAACCTGAGTTAATTGTACTGGAGAGGGAAATGTAAGAGGAATTATTGGGCAATAGCTAAGATGAGAGACAAGTAAATGTTTTTTTCTCTGGGGAAATGCAAACCAAGGTAGAGGTGAAGGGCTGGTTAGGTAAATCATCAACTACAAAGATATTGTGCTGAATGAAAGTTCAAAGCAGGTTGATTATTTCTCCCAAAATTATAATCAGCACTTGCAGCATTTGTGCCTCGTTTCTTTAGGTAGGTGGGGATTATTTTGTAGCCAGAATGCTCCCTGACCTCTCTGCAGAATAGCCTCTTCCTGTTGTCAAGGCTTAACTACGTCAGCTGTTTTAACAGAAGCACAAACATACTTTTCTCTCCTCTTAAGCGCATAAGTGCATTCCTCCTGTAAATATGCATATTCCTACACTCTTCACTGTCTTTGCCTCACTTTTACTCTGATCTTGATCCTTTAATTAGTGATAATTCTCTCTCCTACTTATTTACCATTCTTCATAATCACAAAGCATAGCCTTGACAGAGGCGAACTGTTGTGGAGGTTCTAATTCTCATAAAGATCTGCAAATATTATCTTGACTTTCTCAAGCTACAGGTTTCTGCCAAAAGGATACTTTCTGAAATATCATAAAATTAAACGTCATATGTAGTATTCTTCAAATATGTCTGTCATCAATAAAATATACACAGTAAGAAGAGGGGATAGGAACAAAATATATAAATTAGCATTCCCCAATTTAGGTTGAAACATACTGGATCAAGCTGAAGTAGAAGATTTAGTCCTTATTTTGGAACTGGAAATGTTTTTGTCCCTTGTATATTCTTTACCAGCTCCCAAGAAGTTTCAAGAAATCAGAAGCACAAAGGGCAGACATTGAAAACTCAGGAAATTCTGCCAAGAACATTGGTCAAAATATAATACAAACAATTGGCTCTTACAGAAGCATCGTGAGCAATGGAAGCGTTTGACCATTGTGGATCACTACCTTTATTCACGGACCATAATACCGAAGGTCAGAGGGAAAGAAATTCTTCAGAATTCTTAAGTTATGATAGGAATAACCAAGTGTAAGTGCAGAGCTTTCTCAACAGTGGACAGCAATTTCAGAAGAAATTAGATTTCACATCACCTTTTCATACTTATGCAACCAATAACCAGAAACCAAACAACCCTTATTATCTTCTAATCTTCCAGGTGTGGCATGGCAAAGTTTAGGCTAGACCACTTTGACTTTGAAGAGAAAGCATACTGATCTCAATAAACTACTGTTTCAGGTGGCTAGAAGTTACCAGACTTCATTGAAGAAAATCTTTTCAACATGTGAGTTTCCAGATGTGTTTCAGACAACAATCCACAAATTGTGAATGAATACTTTAAGACATTCACAACAGGAATCTGGAATTAATCATATCATTAGTTCTCCTCTTTCCACAGACCTATGGAGAAGCTGAGAAAGCATTGAATATCATGAAAATGCTAATGGCCATTAGGCCATAAGATGTAGGAGCAGAAGTAGGCCATTTGAATCAGTTAGTCAACTCTGCTAATCAATGAAATCATGGCAGATTTGATCATTTTTCAAATCCATTTTTCTGTGTTTTCCCCATACCCTTATTCCCTTACTAACTGGAAATCTGTACAGCTCAGATTTGAATATACTTAATGGCTTAGCCTCTACAGCCCTGGATGTAAAAAGAAAATTCAGTGCATTCATTGCCCTCCAGGAAAGGAAATTCATCTTTGCCTCTATCTTAAATGGGTGGCCCCTTATTCTGAGATAATGCCCTGTGGTCCTGAACTTTCCCAAGAGGAAGCAGCTTCTCCATACTAACCCTTGTCACGCCCCACGAGAAGCTTGTATATTTCAATAAGGTTTACCCTCATTCTTCCAAACTCAAATGAGTACAGGTCCAATCTACTCAACCGCTCCTCATGACAAAATCTCTGTATACCAGGGATCAATTTAATGAACCTCCCCTGGACTGCTTCCAGTGCCGGTATATCTGGCAGTACGGTGGCTCAGAGGTTAGCACTGCTGCCTCACAGCGCCTGGGACTCAGGTTTGATTCTAGCCTCGGGCGACTGTCTGTGTAGAGTTTGCACATTCTCCCAGTGTCTGCCTGGGTTTCCTCCGGGTGCTCTGGTTTCCTCCCACAATCCAAAGATGTGCAGGTTAGGTGAATTGGCCATGCTAAATTGCCTATGGTGTTAGGTGCATTAGTCAGACGGTCTGGATGGGTTACTCTTCGGAGGGTCGCTGTGGACTTGTTGGGCTGAAGGGCTTGTATCCACACTTTAGGGAAACTAATCCAATCTCCCCTTAGATAAGGGGAGTAAAACTGTTGGTCATGTTCTAGGTATATTCTGACTAGTGCCTTACTTAGTTTCAGCAAGCCATCCCAGTTTTTATATTCCATCCCCTTTGAAATAAAGGCTAACATTCCATTTGTCTTCCGTTGAACCTGGATGCTAATTTTTTGTGATTCACACTCGAGAATTCACAAATCGCTCTGTGCTGCAGCTTTCTGCAGTCTTTCTCCATTTAAATAATATTCCTTTCTTCCTGCCAAAGTGCATATCTTTACATTTTCCCACATGATGTTCCATCAGCCATATTTTTGCCCACTCACTTTAACCTAACCTGACTACAAACAATGACTGTGATTCAGATTTACCGCATTATAGAGTAACACCATTCTGCAATTGATGCTGTGCAGCAGAGTCACTTATGAGCCAAAAGCTAAAAATACAATTTTAATTGTGACAGGAAAACCTCAGCCCAAATATCCCTTCTCCAGTCCATAAGAGAGTAAGAACAACTAAAAGTGACCACAAGTGGTAACTGGTGCAATTCCAATCAAACAACAAAGATTTATCAGCTTTACAACCAGGCTAGAAAATAGGGATTGGTGAGAGTAAATCAGAAACCATAGTGCCACACAGGCAGAGCGACTGTGTCCTTACATTGTTCAAGCTTCAGAGGGAATGTTCAGATGGAGCAGCACATCATTGACACTACTTCAGGAAGAAACCCCAAACAAATGTGATTACTACAAACTTTGTAATACTGAGAGAATCAGATTGATAATTTTGGATTATGATAACTATGTTGCTGAAATGATTTGAAGACCATCACCCAAGTGACAGTGATCAGGACAAAATCAGAGCAAACTGTAAAAGTATCACAGAGACTCAACACTGGGAGACGGATAGAAGAGTTTGTGAGAATGTTAAAATCTTGAAATAATGTTAATGTAAATGTTGAGAGAAGCTTGGACAATGCTGTTTACTGATAATGAGAATAATATTTAGATGGTGATGTGAACCAGGTTTTAACACTGACATTAGTCATGTGCAAGAGTCTGTGAAGAAAGGATGGAATAATCTAGATAAGAGAGATATATCTACAGAGAACAGTATTACACTTAATGCTGTAAGTAAGACATTGCAGTGTGGATTAGAGTCAGACAGCAGTCAATTTTGGATAAGGGGAAACTATCACAACCCACAAACTACCAGAGGATTGTCATCTTTCCAATGTGCAGAATAGAATGCTGAGTTACAAGCCTTATGACTACATAAGTAATGAGGAGAAAAAAACGCATGGGCATTCCAGTAACACCAGGCTGTCAGGAGCAACTTGAATGTTAGTCCAATAGGACTAAGCTAAAATGTAAGACAATGAAATTTAAAATGAAAATGTTGAAACCTTTTGAGGTCTTTTCTCCCCACCAGTAAAATCATAAAGATTGGGCCATTGTATTAATATCTCCTTCAGCCTTAGGACACCTTTTGTTGAATACAGGAAATGAATTAACTCGTCTCTCTGACCTGGATCTGGATGATTGACAGCTGTTGAAACTTAGTTAAAACTAGCTGCACAATAAAGAGCATGATTTGTGATTTCTGATATTATTCTAGTTCCACGCTAAACTTAATAGGAAGTGCTTACAGTGTCAAGCTATTCTTGAAACTGGAGCTCGCTGCTCTCATTTTCCTTTGGTAGGAAAAGGTCTAACTTTAATTGTTTTAACCATAATTTGGCTTACTTTTTTTATGAGCTATAAATAACATTTTAAAAATAATCGGAACATTTTAAAGCATGCTGTAGTGTTAATGAGTATTCGTAACACACAAATGAATGAGAGACAGATTCCTGATCATGAAGATTGCGAAAACTGACCTACTTGAAAGGTTATGTGAATTTGAAATCAATTTAATAAGGAGGATAGTGGTACAGTGATAATGTCTCTGAGTATTCTAGAGTCCTAGACTAATGTGGACGCTTGAAGTGGAAGATGGTGAAGTTATAATTCAATAAAAACTGGGGATTAAAAGAAAGCCAGTCAATTTGCAACTATATAATTATTTTAATTGTCGTAAGAACCCAACTATTCAATACTGCCTTTTAGGGAAGGAAATCTGCTATGCTTCCCTGGTCTGGCCTAAATGTGACTCCAGACCCACAGAAATGCAGTCAATTCTTCACTACTCTCTGAAACAGCCTAGCAGGTCACTCAGTTAAAGGGCAATCTGTGAAGTACAATAAATGCTGACCCAGCCAGTGATACCCAAAACCCACAAACAAACCAAAAGTTCTTTAACTTGACATCAAGAAACCGCAGTTTTGCCTCCTCCACCACCCAAATAAGTCCCCCCCACCCGCCCTGTGCCTTTTGAAAAACTGCAGGCAGGCCTGAAAAATTCCATCACACGGTGAGGTAGAAGATAAATCAAATACATTCCCTTCTGCAGCAAAAACGTGCAGAGGAATTTTGCCACTTTCACACACACAGTCTCTGCGCTAAAACTCATCCACTGAAAACTAGCTGGTACTTTAAATCTGGGCCTTTGTGCATAAATCATTGCCACAGACTTACTTGTTTTCTGATAGTTACAGTAAATAGAAATGGCCAAACAAATTCATAAACAGCAGGATATTTCCAACTTACGTTAATGACCACTTGATTGGAATGTTGGTGTTATGGTAATGCATGTACAGCCTGTACGTATTCACTTTAAGTTTATCGACAAATTACAAATTGCCAATTGTGATTTTTGTTCACATTCACACTGCTATCTGTGAGATGTTAATCGGCTTCCAAAGGGCTTTCTTAGCTGTTACTTGACACATTCTCCAGAAATTTCAAACTGCTACTAAATGAAGCTCGCGTGCTATGGCTGAAGGTCTCACGGCTTTCGTAGACAAACCAGCAGGCATTTGGAGGTCACCTAGTTTAAATTTAGTGGTGTAATGTGCCTTCTTTCAATGTGTTTATATAACCACTCATATTACTTGCTTAAGCAGCTAGTGCTGCAGTGTTAAATGTTGGGAGTGCATGGAACTAATCAAGCTTTTGGTAGTGTACCGTATTTACACTGATTAGAGAATCCCAGACTTCATTGTAGCCTTAAAGGAAGCATGTCTGAAACAGACATTTCCTTTAAAAAGCTGCCAGCTCAGGAGATTTATTTTATTTCCCACTCTATTTGTATTATTTTAAGATATTCCTAAAGTACCATAATGAATTTCCAGGCCAATTTCCGTTAAGCATTAAGGAGTAATTCCATTTGCAACAATGATAGCATTAGCACTATTTATAACAAACTAAAATCCTTCCTTCATAATAGATTGTTTTATTAGTGATAATTGTAAAATGTGGAATAACAATTATGTGCTTGTAACAGTGTGTTTTCAGGTGATACTGGAGCTGATAGTATCTCTGTATGATGGATGCCTCCTAATATATAGAGAAATGCCACTTTCTAGCATGCTGTATCATTCAGCATGGAAAAGGCCATTTGGTCCATTAGAATTTTGCTAGTATTTTGAACAAGCTATACAATTAGTCCTAGTCCTCTACATTTCCACACTGTCCTGCTATTTGTTTCCTTTTGAAATATGTATTTAATGCCCTTTGAAAATTACTTTTAAATCCTCTCCCAGCAAGCTTCATGAACTGCATTCCTGATCATAAATAACAATATATCTTCATCTATCCTATGGTTCTTTTGACAGTGAACTTGAATTCATGTCCTCTGATGACTGGCCTTTCTAATCAGTTAGGTCGTAAGAACATTTGCAATGGCCTAGACTAATTTTAAGATAGAGGAGAGTCACTGTTAATATATATCTGTGGGAACATGACTATGTCATTTTATTTCATTTGTAGGCTATTGGCGTGACTGTTAAAGGCAGTATTGATTGTCCATCTGTCATTGCCCCTTGAGATGATGGTGGTGAATCACCTTCAGCCACTGTAGTCTGTGGGTGTAGATTAGATTCCTTACAGTATGGAAAAAGGCTCTTCGGCCCAACAAATCCACACCGACCCTCTAAAGAGCAACCCACCCAGACCCACTCCCCTACCCTGTATTTACCCCTGACTAATGCACCTAACGTTATGGACAATTTAGCACGGTCAATTCACCTGACCTGCACATCTTTGGATTGTGGGAGGAAACCGGCGCACCCGGAGGAAAAGCAGACACTGGGAGAATGTGCAAGTGTAGGAATCGAACCTGGGTCCCTGGCACTATGACGCAGCAGTGCTAGCCACCGTGCCACCCGATAGATACACCCACAAAACTATTAAGTCAGGAATGTCATAAATTGACCCAAGGAAGATTATAGTATCAAGTCATAGATGATGTGTAATTTGCAGATGGTAGTCTTCCATGTGTCTTCTGCAGTCATCCTTCCAAGCATTAGAGATTGTGGGTTTGTAAGATATTGTGTAAGAGGCCTTCGTGAGTTGCTTTAGTGCATCTTGTGGATGACAAATACTGCTATGATTGATTTGATCTGAACTGAAGCATATTGTTTGAAGGAGCAGTACAGTTGCCGGTAAAGTAGGCTGAATGGTGTTTGAGCTCCACTCCAGTGATAAATATTTGATCATGTTCCTGAATTGTTTATTGGCGATAGCAGATAGCAAGAACTGAGTCACTCAACACAGAATGTATAGTTCCTGGCCTTTTGTTGAGGCCACATTTATCTATGTTGCCCAGTTAAGTTTCTGACTAATGGTAATTCTTAGGATTTTGACTGTGGAGGATTTAATCTCAACTAGTACCATTAAATCAACATCATGCCATCACCTAGGAAACAGAGATTATTTGTAAACTTACTTCAGAGAATTGGCAACTGTTCACTGTCACTTTAATGTTATCAGTCATTCTGATGGTGTGAACTGAAAGGATTTGAAAGTAGGACTTTCACAACAAGGCAACTCTTACAATGATTTAAAAAGTTAGGGGAAGCTGAACTGAAATTTGAATTCAAAGTTAAAAATCTGGAATTAAGAGTCTAATGTAATAATGAAATCAACTGTTGGTGAAAACCCCATCTCGTTCACTAATTCCCTTCAGCAAAGGAAAGTGCTGTCATTTCTTGGCTTGGCCTACTGTCAGACCCAGAGGAATGTGGTTGACTCTCAACTGCCCTCTGGGTAATTAGGGATGGGCTATCAATATTGGCCTGGTCAGCAATGCCAGAAATTGAGAGAGTCCATGACAACAAATTTAATAGCTGAACACTTGGAAAACAGGGCAGGATCAGATTCAGATATATGAAAAAGAAATCAAGTTTACTAGAATTCTTCAAGGATGTAACTCATTGAGTTGAACAGGGGAGCCAGTTAATGTGGTTTATTTGAACTGTCAGAAGGCTCTCAACAAATTCTTATAGAAGAGATTAGCATGTAAAATCAAAGAATACCAGAATTGGGGGTAGTGCATTGAGATGGTTAGAAAACTGGCGAACACAGTACAGGAACATTGTGCAATTTTGGCTTCCTTATCTGAGGAAAGATGTTCTTGCTATCGTGTGAATGCAGCAAAGGACTAATTTCTGCAATGGTAGGACTGACATAGAGTCATAGACGAACAGCACCAGAAACAGTCCCTTCATTCCAATTCATCCAGTATTCCAACAGTGGCCTAACCAATGTCCTGTACAGCCGCAATATGACCTCCCAACTCCCAATACTCAATACTCTGACCAATAAAAGAAAGTATACCAAATGCCGCCTTCACTATCCTATCTACCTGTGACTCTACTTTCAAGGTACTGCACTCCAAGGTCTCTTTGTTCAGCAACATTCCCCAGGACCTTTATTCTTAAGTGTATAAGACCTGTTCAGATTGTACTATTGCAAAATGTAGCACCGCATATTTATCTAAATTAAACTCCATCTGCCACTCTTCAGCCCATTGGCCCATCTGATCAAGATCCTGTTATATTCTGAGGTAACTTCCTTCGCTGTCCACTACACCACCAATTTTGGTGTCATCTGCAAACCTACTAACTATGCCTCCTATATTCACATGAAAATCATTTCTGTAAATGACAAAAAGCAGTGGACCCAGTGCCAATCCTTGCAGCACTCCTCTGGTCACAGGCCTCCAGTCTGCAAAACAACTCTCCAACACCACCCTCTGTCTTCTATCTTTGAGCCAGTTCTGTATCCAAGTGGCTAGTTCTCCCTGTATTCAATGAGATCTAACATTGCTAACCAGTCTCCCATGGGGATCCTTGTTGAACGCCTTACTGAAGTCTGTGTAGATCATGTCTACCACTCTGCCCTCACCAATCCTCTTTGTTACTTCTTCAAAAAGCTCAATCAAGTTCAAGAGACATGATTTCCCATACACAAAGCCATGTTGACTATCCCTAATCGGTCCTTTCTTTCCAAATGCATGTAAATCCTGCCCCTCAGGATTCCCTCCAACAACTTACCCACCAACAATGTCAGGCTCACCGGTCTATAATTCCCTGGTGTTTCCTTCCCACCTTTCTTAAATAATGGCACCACGTTAGCCAACCTCCGGCACCTCACCTGTGACTATCGATGATACAAATATCTCAGCAAGGGGTCCAGAGATCACTTCCCTAGCTCCCCACAGAGTTCCAGGGTACATCTGATCAGGTCCTGGGGATTTATCCACCTTTTATGCGTTTCAAGACATCCAGCTCCTGCTCCACTGTAATATGGACATTTATCAAGATGTCACCATCAATTTCCCCACATTATATATCTTCCATGTCCTTTTCCACAGTAAACACTGATGCAAAGTACTTGTTTCATATCTCCCTCATCTCCTGCAGCTCTATACAAAGGCTGCCTTGCTGATCGTTGAGGGGCCCTATTCTCTCCCTGGTTACCCTTTTGTTCGTAATGTATTTATAAAATCCCTTTGGATTCTCCTTAACCCTATTTGCCATCGCTATCTCATGTCCCCTTTTTGCCTTCCTGATTTACCTCTTAAGTATACTCCTACTGCCTTTATACTCTTCTAAGGATTCATTTGATCTCTCCTGTCTATACCTGAGATATCATTCCATCTTTTTTGTAACCAAACCTCAATTTCCGTAGTCATCCAGCTTTCCCAACATCTACCAGCCTTTCTGTTCACCCTAATAGGAATATACTTTCTCAGGACACTTGTTATCACATTTTTGAAGGCTTCCCATTTTCCAGATATCCTTTTACCTGTGAACATCTGTCCCCAATCAGCTTTTGAACATTCTTGCCTAATACCGTCAAAATTGGCCTTCCTCCAATTTAGAACTTCAACTTTTAGATCTGGCCTATCCTTTTCCATCACTATTTTAAAACGAATAGATTTATGGTTGCTGGCCCCAAAGTACTCCCCCACTGACACCTCAGTAACCTGCCCTGCCTTATTTCCCAAGAGTGGGTCAAGGTTTGCACCTTCTCTATTAGGTATATCCACATAATGAATCAGAAGATTTTCTTGTACACACTAAACAAATTCCTCTCCATCTACACCCTTAACACTATGACAGTCCTAGTCTATGTTTGGAAAGTTAAAATCCCCTATCATAACCATCCTAATTATTCCTACCGATAACCGAAGTCTCCTTACAAATTTGTTTCTCAATTTCCCTCTGATTATTAGGGGGTCTACAATACAATCCCAATAAGATGATCCTCCGTTCTTATTCCTCAGTTCCATCCAAGTAACTTCCCTGGATGTATTCCCAGGAAAATCCTCCCTCAGTACAGCTGTAATGTTATACCTTATCAAAAATGACACTCCCCCCATCCTTCCTGTAGCATTTGTATCCTGGAACATTAAGCTGCCAGTCCTGCCCATCCCTAAGCCTCGTTTCTGTAATTGCTATGATATCCCAGTCCCATGTTCTTAACCATGCCCTGAGTTCATTTGCCTTCCCTGTTAGGATTCTTGCATTGAATAAAATGCAATTTAATTTATTAGTCTTACCTTGTTCTGTGCTTTGTCCCTGCCTGCCCCTGACTGTTTGACTCACTCATTTTCCCAACTGTACCAGTCTCAGACTGATTTCTTTCCTCACTATTTGAGGAGAGATTAAATTAGTGAGGATTATGCTCATTGGAGTTCAGGAGAATGAGAAGGGATCTCATAGAAATGTATGAAATTCTAATAGGAGTGGGCAGGGTAGATGCAGGAAGGATATTCCCAATGGTGAGGTTGTCCAGAAACTGAGCTCACAGTCTCTGGATGAGGAGAGATTTCTTCACCCAGAGAATGGTGAACCTGTGGAATTTGTTACCACAGAAAGTAGTAAAGGCCAAAATGATTACAAGAAGGAGTCGGATGTAACACTTGGGGGGGGTCAAAGGATATAGGGGAAAAGCAGGAGCAGGCTGTTGAGTTGGATGATCAGTCATAGCCATAATGAATGGTAGAGATGGTTCGAAGGGCTGAATGTTTCTGTTTCCTAAGTATCTATATTTCAATGTCCACATGATTAAAAAATAAGAATTTCTATAGAACTCTCATAATTTATTTTCCCTGCCGTTAAATTGCCAGAACTCCAATTGAGATATTGACTTACATTGCTTCTCTTTAAAGAATACTTTTTGAGGCAGCTCATACCTTGCTGTGCTGAGTGTCTGTGGATGGAGTCTGGAGGTTGTCAGGATATTGTCAGTCGCTGTTCTAACTTAAAAATGCTTTCTTTCCATTTACTCTTGTGTTTGGCAATATAACACGACTTGAATTCATATAACAGGTTGTGTATAGTAAGGATTACTCATTGTTTCATAGTTGTTGCATTTGGCTAATGGATAAAGAAAAAGAAAATTCAAACAGTACAGTTTCAATAATAAGCACAGAGAGCAATGAGGAAGATTTCGCAAATAAATTCATCATAACCACACTTGCAGTTTTACTATAAATAACTTACAGATGAAATCTTGTCCCCATGTGCATACTATTTAACCGCAGGAAGCTGATGTGAGAATAATGTTGGAATATTTGAGTTTAGATTTATATTCCCATCATTAATTACCACATCAAAACTGATGCACAGAAAAATAAAAGAATTGCACCCCAGATTCAGTTGCCATGTGTTTCTGCTTTATATTTATATAAAAAAATTATTTTTAATCAGGTATGCTCTGAATTAATATTTCAAAGCAGAAAAATGCCTAAGGTCAAAGTGAATTCACTTTGACAAAGTTAAGCCCAGTGTATTTTGAAGATGTAATTTGAGATCAGTTGTAATTGATATTTTTCCCCTCCCTGCTCTTTTTTTTTGCTTCTACTGAATATTATATATCTTCTAAAGGAAATGTACACAGGCCAAGAATATAATGTGACTAGGCTTTTCCATTGCTTTATGATAAATAGCCTGAATTTAAGTGAGTCTCTGGAGAAGGTTGAAAACAGCAAGGAGAGATTTGTGTTAATGTAATGTGAGGAAATTTATAGTTATAGCCCAAAGAACGGATGATCTCCTGATTATATTCAGAGAGAAATGAATAAGAATAGGTAATCCATGACTAATTAACTTGCTGCCTGTTCCTCAACAAGTGTCTAAATTAGTGAAAGCACAAAATTCCATATACTGTCTCAATATCAGAGAGGATATGTCTTCCAGCATGGTAGCTGAGTAGGCCATGGAGAGATTTTCCTCTGATTCCCATTACTTCAGTTTTACTGGGTGTCCTTGATGCTTTGCTTCAGCAAGTGCTGACTTGATGTTAAGGGCAATCATTTTCACCTCACCTCTGGAATTCAAGCTATTTTGTTCATTTTTGAACTATGGTTGTCATGTGGTCTTAAGGTGTGTGCTCGTGGCAGAACCCAAACTGAGATTCTCTAAAGAGCAGCTTTCATCATTATTGATTAAGAATGGACAGTTGGGTCGATAACTGGCTACGTCGTATTTATGCGGATTTGCATGGTCGCAGCATACCTAGGCAGATTTCCAAATTGTCAGGTACATACCAGATTTCATACCAAGGGTCGTTTGTGATACTGAAGATGTTAAAAGAAGGCTGAGCTGGATTATCTGCTCAACATTCTGGCTAAATGATGCCAAGCGCTTACTTTAGAAAAACATGAAGACACAGTAATGGGAGAAAAGCAACGTGACTTTATCTCTCCCAGAGCACTTAGAAATGGAGGGAAAGACCACTTCCCCTGTCAGCCCATCCCCAGCAAACTGCCTCCTCCACCCCCCACCCCCCCCTCCCCCCAGTCACACTGTGGTCCCCCCAGCCTCCTTGCTAGATGCCCATTTCACTCCAGCCTCCCTTCCTCAGGCACCCATCCATGCCCAGGAAGCTCAGAGTGCCACTAGCTGACCTCGATGGTTGCACAGCGAAGCTGAGAGCTTCTCAAAGGCCACCAAGCTACAGCTACTCACCTGCAAAGCCCGGCAGATAGAGTACCTCAGCACCTGTACCTCTCTTACACCCAGCCTGGAACTGGAGGGACAGGTATTGCTGATGTGTGCAGAACCAAATTGGAAAGGGGAGCCTAATTCTGGGGAACTGGCTTTTATGCTGAATGTGGATGGCACACAAAGGCATGTCAGGTGCCATCCTGCTGTTCGCTGTCGGGCAGCTGACCCTCTTTTAAAGATCCGAGAACGTCATTGCACCCTTTAATTTTGCCGTCAGGAAACTTGGTTTTGGCCTCTTGCTCAGTGAACGTTCCCTGCCGGCCTTGCTTTCTGCTCCTGAGACTAGCGCACGATTCTGCTCCTGTATGGAGCAACAGCTTACAGGCTACACTTAGGATGCTCCCTATCCCCTTCTTGGGCCTGGCCCAGTGGCAAAGGCCATGCTTTATTTGAAATGTGAAGAAGCTGAGAGAAAGACTGCCCCTATGTTGAAGCTGTGCCCCTGTCACTGATAAATGTCCGAACAGCCTTGCTGTGGCTTTTAAACTGGAAAGCCTCTGATTGGACCTTGAGATGGGAGAACCCACCACTGTTCTTGATTGGCTACATCTTGGATAATCCCCGTAAGTGACTGGTACCCATATGGTGCATTTTCCTGATTGACACTTGGGACCAACCTTGGAGTTCAAAAATGGTACAGTAACTCAATCCTTGATATCTAATTGGAGTTAGCAGTCTAAATAATTCAGAGAAAACCTGCAATAAGAGGACTTCGAAATTATTTTAACTTTTGGATAAATTCAGCCCAATGGATCAGAGACCACAAACGAGGATCCTAGTGAAATTGATAAGCGGATTATCAAACCAAGCGATATCGCGGAGGAGAAATTGACCAGGCTGCCCCAGAACTGATTCTCTGCACAGATGGCCAGAATGCTCTTCCCAGAACAGAAGGCGCAGGCAGGCTTTATAGGGGTACGACACCAAGGTGATCATTGTAAAGCATTTACAGTACAATGGAGAAAATTGTAAAGAGATTAAAACAAGAATAAACTGGATGGAAGTTAATCAAGGGTCTGGCAATAGCAATTCACTTGGAACTAACACGGGAAATTCCAGCCATCTCTGCAGGATTCTTCATTGCAGTTTCCATCTGCGCAAATATGTGTAACTGTCCCTTCTCCTGACATTCAGGTGTATCCTTGTGTTCCTCCTGCAAGCAAAGTCTTCCGGGGTCTCTCGTCTGCCTCTTTGTTCTGTAGTATTGCTTTCGATGGGAAATGAGCCTGCCCTTCGGGTGTTGGGACCGCAGTGCTAATCAGGGCTGGGAGCTTTACTGTGAAGGTTGTTTGGGAAGTGCATTCTCTGGCCTGGGAATAACGTGGCCATGTCTGGTTTCTATACTAGCCTGTTTGGCAAGGCTGGGGCATTGTGGGTGGGTTCTGTATGTGTTGACAGGCTTGATTTCTGTGTTTTTTGCAGGCCAGCTTCGGTGTTTTTTTATGTGGTCAAGCTGTGGGTGGGCAGTGTGGCAGATCTTTTTCCCCACAATAGCCTCTTTTTCTTAAGGGAGGGTTGAAAAGCGGGCAGTGTAGCCAGATCCGGGGGGATTTGTCAGGTGGTGGGGTTTGGTGTCAAAGAGGTAGTCGTTGGTGTCTGACACTGACAGAGGCTGTATCAGGGGTGGGGATGTCGCTCCAGCGAACTCGTACTAGCTGGATGGTGAGGGGGCAGGGGTAACTATATTGTATCCAACGAGGAGCGGCGCATACGGAGTGCCATTACCAGGACTACGATACCCGCAAGAGTGGCAATAGGGGTTATCAGTCCCTGCAGCAGGGCTGTGCCCCATGAGCCAAGCAGGAGGTTATCCAGCTCTACAAGTCCCAGTGGGACACTCGTCCATGTAGGACAGCAGCAGCCTGTTGGATGTGGTGCGTCAGGTCCATTATATTTTTGCTGGGGTCAGGGATGTAGGTCCGGGCCAATGAGGGGGCAAGTGTCACCTTTCTCAGCCAGCTTGTAGTCCAGGGCCATTCTGTTTTGTAGGGCAACAGTGCGAATGGTGACAGCCTCTGCATTCAGCTGGGCAAGCACTTCAGCTATGGTATTCGCTATTTCCTCTAGCGTGGGAGTTAGCTGATGTGCCTCTATGTCCAGGCGCAGGGTTGGGTAAGTGGGCACAACTAGGGAGAGTACCTTGTCCAGGGCAGTGAGAGCACATTTGCTGAGGGTGGAAAGCTTCCGAAAAGGAGAGGACCGGGAGTGGTAAATGAATGGTCCCACATATCCGATGAAGTAGCTCCCACTCCATGACAACAGCAGCCAGGGATATACCTTGAGGCCACAGACAAAATAAGTGCCCGTTGTATGTTTTTAAATGAGGGGTTTGGCAGCATCCTGTCCATATGGTAGTGAAAGTGGAATTGTGGGCAGACTTGTTGGGGGCAAGTAATTTCAGGATGCTGCCATCTGCTGGAGACCGGTGCGCTGCGGGGGTCAGGGGCAGTGAGTCAGTGCACTGGTTCTAGTCAGCCTCCCATCCAGACAGCTGGCTTCTCATCAGGCAGATGGTTCCTCTGGGCGATCCCTGTCCAATGGTGTCAGTGATGGTCAAGGCTGGGGGTTTGTGTGAGCGGTTCTAGGCTGGGTAGGACCATCCTGTGAATTTGTTGAGGCTGGGCTATTAGCTACGCAAATGGCCGGTCTGGTTGGCAGGCTGAGCGTTGACCTCAGGGAAACCTGCCTGGGACCAGCCACCATTCTGCCATCTTTGCGATGTTAAAAAGGACTGCAGCTTAGGGAATGCTCCGATGGGAATGGGCAAGGACGCGGGCGCAGACCCAGCAACCAGTCTGGTTCACCCTCTGTACTATCTGTGGGTCATGTGAAGGAAGGTGTTTGCCCACAGCAGATTAAGTGCCCCGCTCTGCGTCCCCTATCACCATTCCACGGTGATGTGCAGGCCAGACCGAGGGTGATGATCCCGATGGCTGCAACGAGCAGTTGGATCTCTCTGCATTGTCCGGAGCTGTATTCCATCCTGCTTGGTCATTCTTCTGTGGAGGTGGAGCCCTCTTACACCTAGTTGCGTGTGTCCATTCGGGTCTCCCTTGGAGCATGGCAGCTGTCCTGGCCGAGTGTAAGACCAGGTACGGTCCTTTCCACCCCTGGGAGAGAGAATCTTTCAGCAGTGACTGTGTTGTTACATGGTCCCCAGGTTTAAATGGGTGAAGTGGGGTGGGCAGCACAGCGTTTACCAAATCACAGTTTGAAGGATCACTTCTACTCAGGGCTTGAACGTAATCTAAGCCAGCCACCTGTGTTAGGAGCAGCGCTGTGTCAGTGGGTCATGTTGGGGGTCTGGTGGCTGTGGGCATGGGCCATCCCATTAGCACCTCAAAGAGCGTAAGTCCCGCCATTCGTTTTCCCTCCTGTTATTGTGTACAGCGCCAGTGGCGGGACGTCTGGCCAAGTCAGTCCTGTGTCCTGAGTGATCATGGGAAGGGTGGTTTTGAGGGTGCCGTTCATTCTCTCCACCATTCCTGATGACTGGGGCTGGTAGGCGATGTGGCGTCTCCAGGGTATCCCTAGGGCTTCACTGACCGCAGTGATGAGCTTCCCGGTGAAATGGGTCTGTCTCTATGTTCTCTGTGATCCCAAATCTTGGAATAACGTCCCACAGAAGACAATTTACCACAGTTTGGCCGTCATCTTTTTTTGGTGGGGAATGCCTCTACCCATTTTGAAAGCACGCCTACAATAATTAGGACGTGTTTGTATCCCTGTTTCTGAGGCATGTGGGCCAAATCAATCTGCAGGTGGGTGAATGGCCCCTAAGGAACTGCTAAGTGGTTGTACTTGGCCCCAGGCCTCCCATGTATTGTTCTGTAGACACGTGAGGCAATGTGACAGCAGGGCTTGGGCAGCTGCAGCAAATCCCGGTGCTTACCACACGGCTGACAGCATGTATCGTGCCTCTCTTGCCTGTGTGTCCGATTCCATGTGCCACCAGGGCCAGGGAGTGATAACAGGTATTGATGGTAGGACGGCTCCCTGTATGTGGTGGGTCGGATATTACCTAGCCTGCTGGTTCGAGTGCTGTGCCCACAGTGAGTTTGGGAGGTCAGCTAATAAGAGGGGGGGAAGGGGGTGTCTCCGAGAAGGGGTCTGTGTCTGGGCACTGTTTTGTAAAAGTAGTTTGTAGTAATGCAGCGCACACAGAACTCGTCCTGTCCAATCTGTGCAGCCTCTGCTAAAGGGGTCGGTGTGTTGCCCAAGGGGTATGAAATGTAGTGGTGGTTGCGTGAGCCTCAGTATCATGGTCGCTAGATCTTTGGGGAGCCATGGGGTCTTAGCAATAAGGGGAATGTGTGGAACTGCTGTTGGGTGGTTGTAGGCCAGCGCAGCCTGCTCTGCTGCAACACACTGCAGTCTGACAAAATACCTGCCAGTGATCGTTAGTGGGGAGATGTGAGTCTGCAAGAGCTGTATATGTTAATGCTGATTCCTGTGGGCCGGGAGCTGCACAGTGAAACTGACAGGGAAACAGCTTGTCAGCATCACCCACTGGAGGAAGGATAAGGTGGGGGACGAGGGGGGAGGTTGATAATCTGGAGAGGAGAGGGTCAAGAAGGGCACGGGTAAGTTCTGGTGGCACAACTAGGCGTAGAGGGAGTTTGCCTGGTTGGAGAGCTTGGGCTGTGGGAGTTGGCTGCCCGCAGCATAGAATAGATTGCTTTCGAGATCTCAAGCGTGAGTCCTCGTGGGGAGTAGGGCATTTAACTTGCAGTGTCTGGCAACCAGGGAGCGCTACTGGCAGGAGGCTAAGGTGATGGCAGTGCCTGGGACCGTGGCTGAACTGTACAGGCGTAGAGAGTGGCTCCACCATGGGTATTCCCAAAGCCCCCACGATTCAGATGGTTTTCAAGCTCAGGGTGGGCTCCGCTGAGGGAGGTGCAGACGAATGAGTGACCCCAGAGTCAACCAGGAAAGAAATGAGTTGTCCCCCAACCTGGACATCCATCGTGGGATTTTCAGACAGGGAGTGGCAGTGGCCGTACTAGTTGGGTTCCTGGTTATGGGAAAAGGGGTTTGTCAGTGTGTATTCAGCCTGTCGAGACTGCCACTGGGGAGCAGTGGTCAGTTACGGTACTCGGAGGGGAGGTGTGGGGATGTGCGAGCAACCCTGTTTAGCTCCTGATCTACACTCTGTAGCCCAATGTCCCACTGTCCCACAGTTCCAGCCTTGCTCTCTCGGGCGTCCCCTGGGCCGTTATGGTGACCTGATGCTGTGTGTCTGGTTGGGCAATCTGAGGGAACATCCCTTTCTGGCTGGGAGTTGGAAACAGCTGGTTTCTGTCCAGGTTGTTCAATGTTGTTAACGTGTCCCCCCCCCATTCTCTTGTTTGCCAGGTCAAGTTGTGTGGTTCATATATTTGGGCATAGTTCAGCAACGTGCAGTTTACAAGGCTCTGCACTGCAAGTTGTTGGTTTTCTACTAACGGGATCCCTGCTGAACAATCCCAGGCTGCTTTAAAAAGGACTATGCAGTCTGGTAGGGATGTATCTGCTTTTGGCAGACATTGAGTTACAGCACCAATGTCAGCGTGCTGCGTAGCACTGGTTTTGATGGCCTCTTTTACAGTGTTGTTCAGCCAGTGCTCCTGGTCCAGAGTGGAGTCCCAGGGTCCGGAAGGGAGTTCTATGGCAGCATGAACAGTTCCCCAGTGGGATTTGTATGCTACTTGCAGCAGGGTCTTGCATGTCTTGGGGCAGGCAATTAGAGATGGTCGAAATTTGCAGTAGCCAATTGTGGAATGGTATCAGCCTTTTAAAGGGGCATCCTGCAGCATGGTCTGGACCTCCGCATGGCTCCAGGGCTTGTCCATAGGAGTGGAGCCGATCATGATGTGAGGGACTTGATGATCTGTGCCCTGGTGGTTTTGGGCAGCAGCAGCAGCTCCGCTGTGAGTAACCCTGATGTTTCTCGTGGTGTCTGGTGGCAGTGTTGAATCAGGCCGCCCTGTGGCCCCTGTGTCCTGCTGTGACCCCTCCTGGGGCTGGCTGGTGATGAATTCAGCCACATCCTCTAGCAGCAGGTCTGATTCTGGAAGTGGTTGGGGTTGTTTGGGGTTCTGCAGGGCATGGGCGGCAGGGCCACGACCGGGGATTGTGGGGAGTCAGTTTTGGGGGTGGGGGCGGAGGTGGCCATCTTTCACTTTAGGGGGCTGGTGCCACTTTGCAACTTCCCTGAATTGTCCCAGACACTGCAGCTTGTAGGCAATGTCCCAGGAGGGGACCCCATTCCACCCTGCAATGGCCATGATCCAATAATCAATTTTCTCAAATTTGAAGGACCCCCCCCATATGGCCAATTTTTGTGGGACTAGGTGTACAGATCCTAGTCCCCTGTTTCCTTGAGCACTGTGTCTGCCAGGGATCCAGGTGTTACAGGAGGATCTCCTACCTTTGTCGTGAGGGTAACATATTTAATGTGCCTCTTAATTGTCTTTTTGTCCATGATTGGCAGCCGTGTGCTGTAGTCCTCACAAAGCTGGGGCACCAATGTGCCTGCGGGTGGCACTCCCTGGCAGAGTGTGGACATTCGTTCTCCCATGCTGTAAAACAGTTCCTGAGTCGAGCTTACAGGCTTTGAGTGCGGCTTTTGAGGAATTCAGCGAATGCACCTTCCTCCAGACCGCCCAGCTGTCAGTCACAGAGTCATAGAGATGGACAGTATGGAACCAGAGCCTTCACCTCCAGTTAAATAAACAATCGAGCGCAGGACGAGTTCATCGTCCCGGCTGCAGCGTAAACAACCGCTTGGCTGCCAGGTTAACACAGTCTACATCACAACGCAGAGGAGTACTCGTAAAACCACTCAGGCATGTAATGACAGGCCACAGACAAACACTTACAAACCACAAAACAAACACTGGAAAACCACAAGCGTGCAGTACAAACCACAAGACAAACAAACAGACCTGCAGCTGCTGCCTTTGTCAATTGCCCTGATCATTGGATCTTTTAAGTG
Organism: Hemiscyllium ocellatum; assembly: GCF_020745735.1. NCBI lineage: Eukaryota > Metazoa > Chordata > Chondrichthyes > Orectolobiformes > Hemiscylliidae > Hemiscyllium > Hemiscyllium ocellatum. Next base: position 127,531,127 of record NC_083401.1, read on the forward strand.
AGAATCTGATGGGCGGTCTTTCCTTATGTCTCAGTGGGAGCCCTGCCAGTCCGTCTTTCCCTTGGCTGGATCAGGCATGCGGCTGCTCTCCGGCTTAAGTCAGACCACGCATCTGCCTAAACGGGCACAATTTGGGTAGAATTTGGGAGCTCACTGGCCTGCTGCGTTCGAGCAGGGAAGCCAGCTCAGCACTGAAATGCTGCCATAGTAGATTATGGCTACCCCGTTCCCCAGACATCCAATCCTTGGTAGGTATGACCCACTGGGGCAGAGCTAGCTGGCAGGTCCTAGTTCGGCACAGTTTGAAATCTCAGGTTCGATTAAACCTGTTGATAGAAAGGGCCTGCTGACTAACACCAAACTGTCGGAAAAATTCAGCCCAATGGATCAGAGACCACAAACCAGGATCCTAGTGAAATTGATAAGCGGTTTATCAAACAAAGCAATATCATGGAAGAGAAATTGACCGGGCTGACCCAGAACTGATTCTCTGCACAGATGGCCAGAATGCTCTTCCCAGAACAGAAGGTGCAAGCAGGCTTTATAGGAGTACAACACCAAGGTGATCATTGTGAAGCAGTTACAAGTACAATGGAGAAAATTGGAAAGAGATTAAAACAAGAATAAACTGAATGGAAGTTAATCAAGGGTCCGGCAATAGCAATTCACTTGGAACTGACACGGGAGATTCCAGCCATCTCTGTGAGTGGGGAAGAATGTCTTCTAGAGGATTCTTCATTGCATTTCTGTCCGCCCGAATATGTGTAAATGTCCCTTCTCCTGGCATTCAGGTGTATCCTTGTGTTCCTCCTATGAGCAAAGTCTTCCGGGGTCTCTCATCTGCCTCTTTGTTCTGCGGTCTCGGTTTCGATGGGAAATGAGCCTGCCTTTAGGGTGTTGGGACCGCAGTGCTAATCCGGGCTGGGAGCTTTACTGTGAAGGTTGTTTGGGAAGTGTATTCTCTGGTCTGGGAACCGCTTGGCCCATGTCTGGTTTCTTTGTTAGCCTGTTTGGCCAAGACTGGGGCATGGTGGGTGTGTTCTGTATGTGTTGGCAGGCTTGATTTCTATGCTTTGCAGGCCAGCTTCAGTGTTTTTTTTTGTGTGACCATGCTGTGGGTGGGCAGGGTGGCAGGTCTTTCTCCTACATTCAATGTGCCAGACCATATTGTTAATGTTCTTTTCTGTTGGAATGTTGGAAAAAAGGGCTGTAATAGCAATGATTTAATCAGGACAAGTGACACGTTTGTATAATTTAATCACGAATTGTCTCAGCACAGAAGGGGACCTTTCAGTCCATTGTAGCTGTACTGGTTCTCTGAAGGAGCAATTCATCTAATGCCACTCTCCTGCATCTTCATTGTAGACCTGGAAATCTTCCTCATTACACAACAAGCTAATTCCTTTTTGAAAGCATCAATTAACCATGGTTTTGAACCCATCTGTCAAATCTCTTCTTATCCTTCAACTCTCCAAGGGCAGTATTCCACACTTTTCATGTCCAAGGAGAATGGTCTTAATGTCTCCGATCTGTGTCACTGAATTTTCTCATCCCTGGAACAATTCTGGTGAATCTTTTCTGCACTCTCTCTACTACTTCGCATCATTGCTAAAGTACTGTCCGCCATGCTCCATTTGAGGCTGATCTAGTGTTTTAAAGAAGCTTAATGTAATTTCCTTGTTTTTAAACTCTATACTCCTTCTAATAAAGTCCTAGGATGCCTTAGTCTTTATGAACCATTCTCCATAATTTTATACACATCTGTATTCAGATCCCTCTGCTTCTGCAACCTCTTTAGAATGTCCAGATATTATATTTGTATTATATTTTCTCTGTGCATCTTTCCCATCAAAATGAGTCACTTCATACTTCTCCGCATTAATCTTCATGTGCCACTTGTCTGTCCATTCCTCCACCCTGTCTAAGTCCTTTTGAAATTCTTCATTGTTCATGACGCTGCAAAGCTTTGTATCATCCACAAGTTTTGAAATTGTGCTCTGCCCACTGAGGTCTAGGTAATTCATAGATCAGGGTACCTCTTGGGAATTCAACTTTAAAACTTCATCCAACCTGCAAAACAATTGTTCACCATATTTGTTGTTTCCTGTCACTCGGCCAATTCTGAATTCACGTTGCTGCTGTCCCTTTCGTTCCAGAAGCTCTAATTTGCTTGCAAGTCTGTTGTGCGATACTTCATCAAATGCATTTTAATAGGGCAGTTTATTGTCAAGATACCTTCACGTTATGAGTTCTGGTTGAAATCTTTCCTATTTTTATCTTTACCTCACTTTGATGGATTTAGCAGAAACTGCGTTTTCACTGCACTCCTGGAAAAGGTAAAGCAGCTCTATGGAAATTCTCAGTTTGCGATTGACGTTGATATGACTTGATGATACCCAATAAGAAAAGTGAATGTCAAGTAACAGCAACAACTCTCATTTCTCAAGCTCCTTTGAAGCCACTTTATGGGCTTCATTGGGAAAGGTGAGAATTGGAGGGAGCTCAATTTTAGCCAAAGAAACCTGCTTTAAAAGGCATTTAATGAAGGTAATGGTGACTCAGTTTGGAGAGGGAGTTCGAGAAGATAGCGATTGCTGACTGTACAAGGCTGAAGGAAAAGATATGACGAGTTGAGGGATTGCTGTAGGTCTGCAGGAGGTTGCAGAGAGAGGAAACGGGGACAAAATGAAGAAAGTGAAAGAGAAGGGTGAGTATTCTAAATGGGACACGATCATTGATCCGAGCATGTGCTGGGGAGTGTATGTGCATGAATGTAGGTTTGGACAAGAGTAAACTTGATTGTGTTATCCATCTCTGTCAGATATTCTGCCATCAAGAATGCTCTTGAGTGTAGTGCCAGGAGTGCCCATGGAGCAGTATCCCAGTACAGAGCTGAGGAATGATTGATTAATAATTTTTTAAACTCCAAATCAATATCATTCATTTTACACTATCACACACAATTAAAATAGATGTGTGTTCTGTTTCTGGTATGATGAGGTTCTTAATGCAACAATGCCTGTTATCCCTTTAGCACAAGAATCTAAATGTGGGTACCACAGTATCGAAAATCCAATACACATTTATTACAGCTCACTAAATATATGAATATTACATTCACAGGCACATCAGTGACTGGGCTAATGGTGTGCTGCTTTCATCAATGTGTTCTTTTTCAAGTGGCTCGAGTTAAAGTGGAGACTGTAACCATTATACCCTCAGGGCACACACTCATGAGACCATCACTGTTTCATTGTAAGTCTCTTAAAGATATACTGACTATAAGACAGGATGCAACAAAAATTATCTGCCTGATCATTCAGTTGAATGGGTTAAACGTAATTGCTGCTGGAAAGTCAAGGTAAGGTGAATTAACCATGTTACAAGTAATCATTTCAGTAAAAATATGTAATGATTTCACTATCAAGTACAAACGTTAAATAATTGCAGTTATATTTTTTCCTACATAATTTGCATTGATTACAGGACTGATTTGGTTAATTTCCCTGCTGGGTACACATTCATTCACTGCGGAGACACTAAAAGCCGTCATTGGGAGATTTATCACTTAATGACCCAATCCACAGGTGCATTTCTGAGCAGGTTGTAAATGAGCATTTCTTCCAGTTGAATGGGAATAACATTGCAGTATTGGGCTGCCAATTAGCGGATTGAGTGCAAGTCCATAACCTGGTAATATTTTTACCTGTCTTGTTCTAAGAAGTGAAACCTCACCAGAATGTTCCACGGGAAGTAAAGACAGACGACTGTCTCCAGCTGCTGTTACTAATCTAACTTCCCAAAAGTCCAAGTGGATGTCTGTTAACTACTCAAAACCTCTCCTCACATGAGGAAAACAAGTTCTGGATGTTTTGATTAGTCACTTAGAATAAATCCAGTCAACATGCCAAGAACATCAAATGTCCTTAATGGGTGTAATATCAATAATGCAGATAATCTCCTAAGCCCCTTATCCTTTCAAGTGCAGTTAATTTTTTCCTTGAATCGATGAAAGAATTGGCACAATATGTCACAAAACTGTGATACCTTACCTTGAAACTCAAAGATATCTAAATAAGTATTTTTGTATGCGTGAGAATATAAGATGGCCGGGAGCTATTACATACCAATAATGTATTCAAGGTGATGGTCGGGCAGGATAAGCCATGAGAGTGAAGCACTTTATAACCTCATCCGAATCCTGCTTCAAGGCCCTATGCCCTTAGCCTCTACTGTTCTTTATTAGTGTATATCCTGTGTTGTGGGAACATTGTCTTTGATCATTGTGAACTTGACGATCAGCATCCCTGCCCTCGCTGGACAAAATTCAGAACACTTGTTCCTGACACGCACAAACAGCAAAAAGTGTGTGCTGTAGCTGCAAAAGGAATAGAATTGGACTCTTGGGTGAGGTACTTGTGACCTCCTGCTGTAGCTTTGGCAGAAAACTGTTACGACTCGTGGGGAAGCTGCAGCTAGACACGGCTAGGGGTCTAGATCTTCACTTTCTACACCCTGAGTCTTAACTACCTACCCCTTTTGTCATTGATCCAAACACCTCTTAACCTTCCCACTGTTCAAAGTTTGGGAGAAGATTTGTAGCTCGGGTGCTCATTGTTGTGGTTCTGTTCGCCGAGCTGGGGAATTTGTGTTGCAGACGTTTCGGCCCCTGTCTAGGTGACGTCCTCAGCACTCCTGTGAAGCGCTTCTGTGATCTTTCCTCCGGCATTTGTAGTGGTTTGAATCTGCCGCTTCCGGTGTCAGTTCCAGCTGTCCGTTGCATTGGTCGGTATATTGGGCCCAGGTCGATGTGCTTATTGATTGAATCTCTGGATGAGTGTGGATGTGTATTCGTACCACAGTGTGTTGTGGTCCATTTAAATATTTAAACTGGCAAAAACACACTGCAGCATCAAGGAACTGCCAGCAGCAGAAGAAAAATACCTGTACAACATACTCAACAACAATGGGTGGCTGATATGCACAGTCCACTGATACTTAAACAACAAACCCAAACAAGAAGACATAATACACCTAGAGACTCTAGCCACGCTACCATACATCAAGGACATCTCAGATGATGACCAGACTACTCCAACCCCTTGGCATCATGGTCGCCCACAAACCTACCAACACACTGAAAAGCTACAGATGAATCTAAAGGACCCTGTACCAACAACAAGCAAAACAAATGCCGTATACAAAATACCCTGCAAGGACTGCACCAAACATTACATTGGACAGACAGGCAGGAAACTAGCCACCAGGATGCATGAGCACCAACTAGCCACCAAAAGACATGGCCAACTATTATTGGTATCAATGAAGGACACAACTTCGACTGGGACATCACACCCAGACTAGAACGGGTTAAACAAAGACACGCACAGGAATTCTTAGACGCCTGACATTCAAACCAGAACTCCATCAATAAATACATCGATTTTGACCCATTTACCAACCTCTAAGAAAAATGATATCACTCACTAACAAACAAAGACACACAATTAGAAAGCAAGACAGAACACAAGCGCTTCACCAGAGGCTCACTGATGATGTTACCCAGCATGGTGATGAAATGCCTGAGAACAAACCTACCAGCTCAGCGAGCAAACTTACAACCTGCATCTCAACCTGAGCTACAAATCGTCTCAAAAATCACATTCCACCCAGAGTAAACGTTTTGAGTCTGTTATGAGTCTTCTTTAGATTTTCACATGGGACTTTACACTTGAAACTGTAGTTATGCTTTTACTATTTTTATTATAGAAGGTATAATTATTCTATTTTCTCACTTTAAATATTGCCTTGATACATTTAATGCAATTGTGACAGTCAATAAAATAATCCAAAGTGTAAGTCACACAACTGGAAAACAAGTAACAGATGCACAAACCAACAAGTGATGGTTCTTTGTGACGAACAGAATATTCTCAACAGTCTAAGTTGATGAACTTTTCATAAGCTTCATTAAGTCAATCTGAGTTGATACAAGTGATGGTTCTAGTATTACCTGCTGTGTAAGGGAGAGTCATTTATTTTAGGGGCACAATATTTTGAGTCATAGAGATGTACAACATGGAAACAGACCCTTCAGTCCAACTCGTTCATGCCAACCAGATATCCCAACCCAATTTAGTCAATTCTGCCAGCACCTGGTCCATATCCCCCCAAACCCTTCCTATTCATATACCCATCCAGATGCCTTTTAAATGTTGCAATTGTTCCAGCCTCCACCACTTCCTCTGGCAGCTCATTCTACACACGCACTACCCTCCACATGGAAATGTTGCCCCTTATGGATTTTTTATATCTTTCCCCTATCACCCTAAACCTATGCCCTCTAGTTATGGACTCCCTCATCCCAAGGCAAAGACCTTGTGTATTTACCCTATATGATTTTAGAAACCTCCATAAGGTCACCCCTCAGCCTCTAACGTTCCAGGGAAAACAGCCCCAGCCTGTTCAGCCTCACCCTATAGCTCAAATCCTCCAACCCTGGCAACATCCTTGTAAACCTTTTTTGAACCGTTTCGAGTTTCACAACATCCTTCCATGCCATTGAGTAATTTGTTTTCATGCTATTTTAACACAATTGTTAATCTATGTATTCCCACCTGACCACCTGGAACCACTCAACAAGGAGAAAGAAAGGTTTGTAAAAGAAAATGATATGCAATATATCTTCTGAAACAATCATTCTGACAGCTGACATCCCTTTCTGTTGTTTTCTCCGTCCCTCATTCCAAATGCCCCACTATTTGCCCTGCAGCTTGTTGTTAGTTGATTTTTCATGTTTCACTGGAATAATATTTAAAAATGCAGCTGTTAATTTTCCAAATCGGCCCTTCTCCATGTGCATCAGCAATACCTCAAGTCAGATAAACTAAGTATTTACCTTCTATTCTTCACCACCTTATTGTATTTAAAATAGAATTATAAATGACTGCTGGCTCTTTGAAAAATCTGTCCAATATGTGCAGCTGCTGCTCTTCTCAATTGCCATATAAATGTCCTCTGGTTAAGAATATATCCAATCTCTTTTTTTAATCATGGAAGCATATAGTAGAGAAGAGGTCTTTCAAATCATCAAGTCTGTACTGTCAAAAATATACTACACGAGCACCACTTTCCTGTACTACGCCCATAAGCTTATGATATGATACTTCAAGTGCTCATCCAAGTGCTTTTTAAAATTTGTGAAGTTTTCCCACCTCCACTATCCTCCCAGTAGTGCATTCCAGACCCCCACTATCCTCTCTCAGTGAAAAGATCTTTCCTCAAATCCCTTCTAAACCTCCTGCCATTCACTTAAAAATTATACCCCTTTGTCATTGCCCCTTCCACTAATGGGAACAGCTACTTTCTATCCACTGAGTCAGTGCCCCACATAATCTTATATACCTCTATCAAGGGGGTTAGCTCAACCTTCTCTGATCCAACGAAAACAACTCAAACTTTTCCAGCTTCTTTGTAACTGAAATGTTCCATTCCAGTCAGCATTGTGGTGAATCTCCTATGCACCCCCTCCAGGGTAATTACATTCTTCCTATAGTGTGATGACCGGAACTACAGACAGTACTCTGGCTATGGCCAAACCGAAATTCTGTACAACTCCAGCATGACCTGCCTGCTCTAATAATCTGTGCCAGGACTGATAATGGCGAGGAACCCAAATGCCGCCTTAACCCTATTAAACTGTCCTATCACCTTCAAGGATCTGTGGACAACCATCCCAAGAACCTTCTGTTTCTCTGAGCTTCTTGGCGTCCTGCCATTCATTCAGTAATATTTAATATTAAATCACTGACTGCCACGTATTAAGGGAGTGTATACCCAAGACTTTAATAATTTGTTCTGTATTAAATAATTCAACTCACCTCCTCCCTGATTCTTTTGCCAATTCCTTTATGGTCTCCAGTTACTAATCCTTCTGCAACAATCTTACCCTAGTTATACAGTAAAACTGCGACCATTTCTGCGAAATCACTCCTTAACTTCCATGTCTCTAAGCAGTGTCCCTCATCCCTGGAATAAGTTTTCTCCATATCTGTTCCAAGCCTGTGATAATCTTCCTCAAGTGTGGTCACAGTATTCAAGCTGAACTCTAATTAGTGGTTTGTGAAGGCTTTTCTTTTCCTTTTATTTAACTCTATGATTCTGTTTACAAAGCTTGGGATCCTAATTTTTTAATTTGTCTTGCAAAGTCCAAAGATGTGAACTCCCATCCCAGTCTGTTCCTGCATCCCTTTAAAATACTGCCATTTAATCTCTATTGTCTTACCTAATTTTTTCCTTCCAAAGTTCATCAATTTGACAGTGAAGTGCAAAATGACTGACTGATTGCTTCTCCAAGCGATGTCCACCAGAACCATGGAATCATACAGGACATCATACACGACCTATCGTGTCTGAACTGACAAAAAGTGCACAATATTTACACTAGCTCCACTTTCCAGCATTTGACCCATACGCCTTGAATATTGTGATATTTCAAACGCTCATCTAACTGCTGTTTAAAGTATGGGAGATTCCCCACCTCAACTATCCTCCGAGAAGTCTGTTCACTTTTTAATATACCCATATATCTAAACTTTGGCTCAACTGCAGACTTTGAAATTATGATGCTGAAGTACAGCTCCATGACAAAAAATAGGAAACTTTGAATCCTTGTGATTTTGCATCACATTTGTAATATAAGTTTAATGGTGTGTGTGATTTGAATACAATAATAAAATGTAATAGGTCCTGTTCTTTGTTTTATAATTGATAGCATAGAATAGTTGCAGTAGTGGGCTAATAATGAATATAAATAGTCATGTAATAGAACAAGAGACACTTTTATGAACAGAATCTATTAATTCCCTGCAATGTATAATCTTTTACGATTAATGATTGTGTGATTCTTGGCATGGCCTCACAAACACCTGCATAATTTTTCTGCACCCAATTACTCTCCATAGCATCCCCTTAAGACTTTCAGCACTTAGTCTGGCAAATATAGTTGAAATAAAAGACTACGTGCCCTTTACACTAACAATGATATACTCATGCACTGGAGTCAGCTTCCTATGTTAATTGCAGATGAACCATTCAATATCATGAACCATTTGCAGACACTCCAGTTCCTTTGAAAACTTCTGACTGTCTCTCTGAAGGCATGTATGATGAAAAATAGAATCATGCTAAACTTATGCTGTGCGTTTTCAACTTTTCATTTGTCAATTGCACTCAGAGCTGAAGAATATTTTCACAAGCCGAATACCACAGCATGTCATTCCGGAGCTTCTACAGAACAAATGGCTCAATAAATGCTTCTGAAATATCAGGTCAATCAGCAGAGTGTGCAGTTTTTGATTTCTTCAAGTTTTGCTGCTAATCTTTTGTTCGCAATGTGCTCTGACCATCTAACCTGTATTAATTGCTGTCAATTAAAAAGCTTTGAAATTTAGTATGTGTCTGTCTTTTTTTGTGTTAGTGTTGAAAATCTATCAGCACAAAATAATTGCAGTGGCAGTAATTAAATGCAAACAATAAAATGAGAGATTTCCTGCTTTAATCCAAGTCAGTAAGCACCAGGAGACCATGGTGGGGAATAATAAATACATTTCAAACTTTCTGTTCATTAAAAACACTACGAAGGTGAGGTGGCTGAATAGTTCTTTATCAACCAGCAGCAATATGATGTGTTGACTGGCCCCGTGCTGTGTTTTAAATTTGGTATTATGTCTATGACTTTCTTGATGCACACTGCCTGTCAGTGAGTGAAAAGGAAGCTGATATAGAAAATTTCCCCTTCAACATTACTTTCTATAGTGACATTCCTTTTTTCTGTTCTTATGTCTTCAATGGTGTATGAGTGTAAATTGCACCACTTTCTCACAAAGTTCTCCTTTGTGTCTATTCTTCATGTGTGAAGCTTGAGTTGAATCAATTTAAAATTTGATTCAAACGTTCTTCTTAATATAAAATGTCTTGAAATCCAAAGTGTAGTTTGGACCTCAGAGTAAAGATCAAATCAGATCTTCTTAATGGCACCATTTTATCCATTGAGATATTGAAGATGATGCATCTGATCTGATTTATAAATCACCTTTTATAATGGCTAGGAATTATTGGATATTTGTTCACACAAGGATCTCCATTTTAACCTGGAATATGAGAACTGAGTTCAGGGTTTTAAAACATAATACTCAAATGTACAGTATCTTTCCTGTCATCCAAATGAAGAAAAGCCATCTAATATATTCCAGACATAAAGGACATTGATATACAGTATTAGTTTACAATGCAATACAATACAGTATGGCACAGGAACAGGCCCTTTGGCCCATCAAAGCTGCACTAATTCCCAATCTTTATTTGAACCTGCTACCTATTGCCCATATACTGTTTCTATCGCTCTGTTCACCTTCCGTTCATGAGTCTATCAAGATGTGCCTTAAAAGTTGCTAACATGCCTGCTTCCACCATCTCCACTTAGTGCATTCCAGGCACCCACCAATTGTGTGAAAAGTTTTCCCTCCACTTCTTCCCTAATTATCCCCTATCACCTTTAACCTGTGTCCTCTTATATTTGACCTTTCCGCCCTGGGAAAAAAACCTCTGACCTTCCATGCCTCCTATCTATGCCTCTCAGAATTTTGTAGACCTCTATCAAATCACACCTTAGCCTTCGTCTTTCCAATGAAAACAATCTGAGTTTATCCAACCGCTCCTCATAACTAAAACCCTCCAGACCAGGCAACATCTTGGTAAACCTCCTCTGCACCCTCTCGAAAGCATCCACGTCCTTCTGATAGTATGATGACCAGAACTGCATGCACGATTCCAAAGGTGGCCTAACTGCAGTTTTGTACTGCTGTAGCATAACTTGCCAACTTCTATATTCATTGTCTCAGCCAATGAAGGCAAGCATGCTGTCTGCCTTCTTGATCACCTTCTCCACCCGAGTTGCCACTTTCAGGAATCTGTGGACCCCCCAATATGTCAATGTTCCTAAGGTTTCTTCTGCTATTTGCTGTATAATTCACACCTTAATGTAATGTTCCAAAATGCATCACCTCACATTTGTCCAGATTAAATTCCATCTGCAATTCCTTTGCCCAAATCTGCAATCTATCTATATCCCTCTGCATCCTTTTACAATCCTTTCACTATCTGCAACTCTGCCAATTTTGGTGTCATCCGCAAACTTATTAATCAGATCACCAACGTTTTCCTCCAGATCATTTATATGTTTTACAAACAACAAAGGTCCTAGCACTGATCCAGCAGAACACAACTAATTACTGATCTCCATTCCAAAAAGCAGCCTTCCACCACCACACTGTGTCTTTGGTGTCCAAGGCAGTTTTGCATCCATCCAGCCAGCTCACCCTCGTCTCATGAGATTCTACGTTTTGTGCCAACCTACCATGAGGTACCTTATCAAATTTCTTACTGCAGTCAATATAGGCAACATGCACTGCCCTTTCCTCATCTGTCATTCTTGTCACCTTCTCAAAAAAACCTCAATCAAGTTGGTGAAGTGTGACCTTCCCCACACAAACCCATGCTGCCTATCACTAGCAAGTTCATTTGCTTCCAAATGTGAATAAATCCTGTCTCTCAGTATCTTCTCCAACAGCTTCCCCAACATTGATGGGGAAGCTCACCAGCCTGTAATTACCTGGGTAATCTCTGTTTCCATTCTTAAAAAAAAGTACAACATTGGTTATTCTCAGTCATTTGGAGCCTTGCCTGACGCCAAAGAGGATGCAAAAATATCTGTTAAGGCCTTAGCTATTTCCTCGCTTGCCTCCCACAGTATTCTCGGATAGATCCCACTTGGCCCTAGGGACTTGTCTATCTTGATATATATCAAGACCCCCCCCCCCCCCCCCCCCCCTCCCCAATACTCCCTCCTTCATTATATTGACCTGGCCAAGAATATTCACTCACCTTTCTCTAATCTCAACATTCCTCATAGCCTTCTCTTTGGTGAACACCGATGTAATATACTGATTAAGGATCTCACCTATTCCTCTGATTCCACACATAACCTCTCTCTGTATCCTTGAGTGGACCTACTCTTTCCCTGGCTACCCACTTGCTCCTAATAAATGTATAAAATGCCTTGGGATTCTCCTTAACCCTGCTGGCCAAAGACATTCCATTGCCTCTTTTAGCCTTCCACCTCCACATTTAAACTCCTTCCTACTTCATATTCTTCAAGGACTTTGTCTGTTTTTAGTCACTGAGACTTCAGGTATGCTTCCTTTTTTTAACTAAGCTTTTGACTAATTCCCCCTATCAACCAAGTTTCTGAATCCTGCCATTCCTGTCCTTCGTTTTCACAGGTACATGCCTGTCCTGCACTCTGATCAACTGATTTTTTAAAGACTCTCACATGTCAGATGTAGATTTACCCTCAAACAACCATTCCAATCCACATTCTCTAATTCTTGCCTAATTCAATCATAGTTGGCCTAACCCCAATTTAACATCTTCATCCAAGGTCCACTCTTGTTGTTATCCCAAAATTTCCAAAAGCTTATGTAGTTATGGTCACTATTCCCAAATGTTGCCCCACTAAAACTTTGATCAGCTGGCCGGGCTCATTTCCCAATACTGTGTCCAGTATGGCCTCCTCCCTTATTGGACTATCCACATATTGTTTCAAAAATACCTTCCTGGACACATTTAACAATTGCTCCCCATTCAAATCTCCGACAGGGAGTCCCAGTTAATATGGGGGAAACTAAAATCGCCCACCACAACAACCCTGTTATTTTGACATCTTTCCAGAATCTGACCACATATCTGTTCCTCTATCTCCCGCTGGCAGCTGTGAACTCGATAGTACAATCCCATCATTGTGATTGCACCCTTCCTACTCCTGCCATCTACCCATAATGCCTCACTGTAACATCCTCCAGAGTGTCCTCCCTCAAACAGCTCCCTAACCAGTAATACAACTCTCCCACCTTTTTTGCTTCCTCCATTACTGCATGTAGACCATCAATATCCTGGAAATTTAGCTGTCAGACCTATCCCTCTTTCAACCATGTTGCTGTGATAGCAACCACTTCATGATTGCGTGCATTATTCCAGGCTCTAAGCTCATCCATCTTACCTGTTATATTTGTTACATTGAAGCAATTAAAATCCAATCCTCCAGTTCCACTGAGCTCAGTAACCTCTTCCTGACTGCACTTCCCTTAGTTATACTTGCATTAGTCTCAAGCTCTTCCCCAGGCTCTCTACTTACTGATCTGCTTCTCTGGTTCCCGCCCTATGCCACACTAGTTTAAACCCTCCCAAGTGCCAGTATAAAACCTCCCTGGTAGGATGTTGGTGCCTCTCCAGTTTAGGTGCAACCTATCCTCCTTGTACAGGTCCCACCTTCCCTGGAAGACATTCCAATGATCCACATATCTGAAGCCCCTCCACACCAACTCTTTAGTCATGTGTTCAATTGTACTCTGTCTCTGTTCCTGGCCTCAGTAGTGTGTGGCATGGGGAGTAATCCTGAGATTACTACCCTGGAGGTCCTGCTTCTTAGTTTACTACCCAAGGTACTTGTCGTCGCAGTACCTTGCCACTCTTCCTATCTGTGTCATTTGTACCAATATAGACTTCTGTCTGTTTACCCTCCTGTTTCAGGATATACTGTAACTGCTCAGAGACAGCTATAGTAATAGTAACGAGGTCAGCCAGGTGAACCTCATAGAATATGAGTTCCCTGATTGGGGCTGTTAACCTGATTCAATCAGGGAGCCCTAGCTGACAGATATAAAAAGTGTCAGAGGGCCTGCTCTCTCTCCAAGCTGGCTCTGAGGGAGCTGGATCAGTGTTAAGTACTTTGCACGTGTAAATGAAAGGTGACTTGGTGACAGGATGACCCCACTGTGGAGTTATTTCAACATCCATGATCCTGGCACTAGGGAATCAACATACCAACCTAGACTCTCTCTCTCTCAGCCACAGGAGCACCTATCTGTGCTCCTTAGTATTGAATCTCCAATTATTTTTGCTCCCCTAAGTTTTGTCCCTCCCCTGTAGTACAGCAGGGCCAGCCATGGTGCCCTACTCTGGCTGTTGTTGCTGCTGTCGCCTAATGGGCCATCACCCTCATCAGTTTCCAAAACACAAAGCTTATTTGACAGGGGGACAGTTGCAGATGACTCCTGCACTGGACTGCCTGTCCATCTAGCAGGCACCCATCTATCTTCCTGTAGGGTGGGACCACATTTCAATTATTTCTTTCTATGACAGATATTGTTGTGTGCTCCTTAGTGTCTCCAACTGTTGCTCAAGCATCTTGCAGGAGTTAATAAGTCAGCTATTAAAACTATAAACAACCTGGAACAATAAATAATTCATACGCTTGTTTCAGATAATATCAGCAGGCATTGACATTTGTGCTGATGGGCTGCACCAGATACAAAATAAATCTGTCTGCTGGGTACGCAATCTGGGAGCTTCATCGCAGTTTAAATGGCAATGCTACAGTCCAATACATGAAATTTAATGAGAGTGTTAGAAACCAGACCTCAAGATTTCTGTCCAGAAATGATACATATGGCAAAAAAACCAAGTGAGCTGAATATTATTATCTTTCCATGTAATCTTCAGCAATCTTCTGAAAGAAAGGAATTACGAATGGTTTTAATGACAGGAGATCTCTGTAACATTAGAAAGTGGTACATAGTACACAGTACATGTGACGACATGGAATAGCCATTTAAATTCTAACTGTTCCATACTATTCATAACAAATTATCTGTTCAAGATCAGTCAGTAGTGTCTTCTGTGAAAGATAAACCAGGGATTAAGCTCGAAGTTAAGATCGTATTCAGCTCCAGTTCAATATAACTGGGGAAAACATGTATCAGTATTTACCTCACTAACTGAGATGGTGTTGCAAGCTTTGGTTTTGATTTGACTTGAGCATAACTAGTATAGGCAACCATCATCAGTTATGGTTAGAGCATGTAAAGCAATTTTGAGTCATGAATCCATGTACCAAAACCATCATTAATTCAGGCTAATGTGGAAGATCAGAAACAAATCACGGCAGTACATAAATGCTATTAGTTGTTGCTGTTATCTAATAGATCAATCAGGTTTGGATGATGAACTGCAGAGAAGGGTTTGCAAACCACATGAGGGGAGGACTTTTTTCTTTTTGAACAAGAAATCAGAGTTCTTTGCCATTTGGGTATCAGGGCACTTTATTATTGTAACATCCCATCACAGCAGATACTTCCTACCCTTGGGACTTCAACAAATCATAATGCAATCCATTTTCAAGATGTTTGAATTTGGAGAGTCAAAAAAGGACTGAAAGCGTGCATTTTATGTCCGTACACCGTTGACCTTTGCTTTTCACTATTGATTCCTAGATCGTGATTGGCAGGAACCAGGGGCCAGGAGTACAACAGTGATGCAAATTTGTTAACCATATATTTTCAGTTCACTGTTCCTCGTGAGGGGGAAAGGAAAATCACATCTTGAAAATCAATTGCTTTTGCGTTTTTAATTTTTTTATTCTCATGGGCACATTTCTTCAGTCAGCTTTTCATGGAAGCAATTCAATATTTGGGAGCTTTAGATCCATCCTTTAATCAAACACTCATCTACAATAAGTTGAACACTTTACAAACTTAACACCAGTTGAGACATAGTACTGCAGACAATTTGCCTTACTTCCTGCTTCCTGCCTCTGTATGTTTCAATGGCACTCACTGATGATTGTAAAAACACAAGCAGGTGTACATGAGTGAAAACTCCGAAGATCTAGGATTTTGCTTCAAAATGCAACCTTTTTTTGGTAAACTCATAACAAAATACAGCAGTCAAGGCATAAACTAACCGGTGAATTGTGAAAGGAAACAAGTTATATCAAAAATGATTAGGTCCATGTTCAGAAAAACAGAACTGCTTACTTTAAAAACAAAAGCTCCAGTAACTTATAGGAAACTTTTCCAAACTTGACACAGCCATGCTGTTTCAGACGTTTATACAAATTTCCCAAATCTCAAATAAACTATGTTTTAAAAATACTTCATAAATAAGCTGTGTAGTCTGTGCAGAAAAAAGAACTGAGAATTATTGATGCTATTTTTAAACCTACAGTCTGGTATTTTAAAGAATTCAGATTTTGTAATTTCGAAGATTTCAAAGAAGTGATTTTCATATAAGGCAACACCATTTGACTGCAGGAGACTGCTAATCTGTTGGCCAGGAATTATCTATTCCTGGCCAACAGATTAGCACTCTCCTGCAGTCAGCAATCTATTCAGGAGAGTGGATGTCACTGCTCCATTATAATTTTCATGTCCTCTGCTATTTGTCTTAAGCCACATATATTATGAATATTTAACTGTTAGACAATAAAAGAAAAAACTTTTTAAAAATTCAAAAGCAATTTCCCTTCTTTTCATCTCTTCAATCTTACTTTCCATTACCTTATAATTTCTCTTTGTCTCTGTCTCACTTTCAATGTCACATTCTCTTGCCCTGATCATAAATGTAATAAGATAGAACCTTTCAGCCCATCTTTGGAAGTGCTCTTCTCTCTCTGACTGATGTCATCTCATGTTGACTTCTTGCTCACTTCTCATGCTCCTGAATCTTTTATGTTCAAATAAATAACATGCCCTTCAAAAACTTTATGAATTCAGTTTCAACAATATATCTCAACTTTTATCCGATCACTAGCTTATCATTTTGTCACAACATGATACTTTGTATTCTACAGGAAGATTCTAAGCTTAAAAAACCAATATTTATCATTGACGGATAGACTTTTGGTGATCCATGGCCATCCTACTGTAGTTATTCATTAGCATTTCTGTTCCAGGATAAAGGAATTAAAACTTGTTTGAAAGCCATATTTTATCTAGATATTATTTTGTTTGTAAAAATAGCCCTGTGATTCTTTGGCTTTATTGAAACTCTGCCTTCGAAAAATCAATATTGAAGATGTTATAATCAAAAGCTGGAAAGGGTCCTTCAGAGCTCAAAGAGTTAATGGGTTGCACTTTTTCAATGTAAATATTCAAATGTAACTTTTAAAACTGTGGTAGTCTTACTCAAGAAGTTCTCAGTTTCACGTCGATTTCCTACATTCACAATCAGGCACTGCCTGTCTGTGTATTCAGCCTTATTTAGAAACCACATGTTACTTTGATGCACACATGGAATATCGCTTTTTAAGCCATGAATGTTATCACAAAGACACAAAATAATTTGTTCAAAGAAATATGATATCTTACAGATGCATTATTTTACATCGAATAATCACACTGTGCTCTCCTGTTGTCATGCTCCATGTCTATGGTCCAGTAACTTGCTATGTCCTCTATAGTTAGACTGCTACTGGTAGTTTCTTACCAGATTGTTTCAATTACTGTCTTTTATGGGTCCGTGTCTCCTGCAGTGTTTCTTTTACTTTGCTGCTTAAAAAGTCCCAAAGGCATATATTTTACTGTTGACATAAATCACCAACTAAGAGCCTAAAACTCTTCTCCAAGTCTACATATTTCCCAACCACTAGTGATCCCATGATTTAACTCTTCCATTTTGCTTAAGCTTTTAATCATGCCGGGATTCAGTGGTCAGGTGGCAGATCAATGGATGTTTTGTTGAAATGCGGAACACATTCATCATTTCTCTCGGTAATGATGCTTGTTTAACAAGCTGGTGCAGGCATGATGAGGGGAGTGCAGCATTCCCTCAAGTTTGTTTGCTCCTGTGCAAACCTCCTAGGTCCAAGGGCAACAGAGATTTCAGGAACTGGTGCGCCACTCACCATGTGCGGAACATTGGTATGGCTGCACAGGAACATGACTACACAGCTTAGAGGGAGCATTAGCCAAATGGACACCCACGTACTCACACTTCTATGATTTTCTTATTTTCTTTTTTGAATTGCACAGTTGTCCTGTTTGGCCATGAGTTGAGCATCAAGAGCAACGAATCATGACCAATATTCCCTACCTCCAAAATATTTCCCACCTTCGTCACTTTACGGGTGGCATGGTGGCACAGTGGTGCCTCACAGCGCCAGAGACCCGGGTTCAATTCCCGCCTCAGGTGACTCTCTGTGTGGAGTTTGCACATTCTCCCCCTGTCTGTGTGGGTTTCCTCCGGGTGCTCCGGTTTCCTCCCACAATCCAAAAATGTGCAGGTTAGGTGAATTGGCCATACTAAGTTGTCCGTGGTGTTATGTGAAGGGGTAAATGTAGGAGAATGGGTCTGGGTGGTATACACTTTGGAGGGTCGGTGTGGACTTGTTGGGCTGGAAGGGCCTGTTTCCACACTGTAAGTAATCTAATCTAATCTGCTACACAGAATCTCTAAATTGTTAAGAAACAGGAGGAGGCCATTTGGCCCATATTCATTATACCAACTTTCTGAGCTTTTTGTCTGAGAGCCAAATTACTGCCTTTTCCCCATTACCTTGCACATCTTTTCTGTTTAAATAATTGTTGAAAAATGTGGTGCTGGAAAAACACAGCAGGCCAGGTAGCATCCGAGGAGCAGGAGAATCGACGTTTCAGGCATAAGCCCTTCTTCTTCCTGAAAAAGGGCTTATGCCCGAAATGTCGATTCTCCTGCTCCTCGGAAGCTGCCTGGCCTGCTGTGTTTTTCCAGCACCACATTTTTCAACTCTGGTCTCCAGCATCTGCAGTCCTCACTTTCTCCCTGTTTAAATAATTGTCCAACATACTCTTGGATTCCTCGATTAAGACTGCTCCTCCATCACACTTTCAGACAGTGCCTTTCAAACTCCTGTCACTCGCTGCATGAAAAATTTTTTTTCTCACCTCACGTGTATTTGCAATTTTTTGCAAAACCCTTCAAATTATGCACTCTGATTCCTTGTCCAGGACAGAAAGTAGTACAGTGCTGGTCTGAGGTAATGGAAGAGCTTCTGTGAGACTTGCTTGGAATCGGTAGTCTGGTCCACGTTCATGAAGTCAGCAGCCAACCTAGACAAGTATACCACCACCATCATGGAGTTAATTAGCAAGTGTGTTGAGGACTGCATGCCAAAGGAAATAGATGGATTGCCTTCTATCTGGAAACCATGAACAAACCAGGAAAGCCATTGCCTCTTGAAGACCAGGCATGTGGTATTCACGTCCGCTGACCTGGACTTACACAGAAGCTCCAGACACAACCTCCGCAGCACCATTAGAGATGCCAAGAGGCAATACCAGATTAAGTTAGAGACCTAAACTAACCAAACAGGCACTTGCCATCTGAGGCAAGACCAACATGACGTAACAGGAGACAAAATGAAGCAGACCACAATAGCAGATAAAAACCCTCCATGATGTACTCAATGCTTTTTGCAGTTGGTTTGTGCAGAAGGTCAGTGAAATGGCGTCACCTGCCCCAGCAGTTCCGATTACACCTGTTCCCACAGTCACTGCTGCAGATGTCGGATCAGCCTTCTGAGAGTGAACCTGTGGAAAGTGACTGGCCCAGATGGAGTCACCAGCCGTGTACTCAGATCCTGCACAGACCAGCTGGCGGGAGTATTCGCTGGCATCTGCAATCTCTCCTTGCTACAATCCGAAGTCCTCATCTGCTTCAAGAAGCCTGCCATCATCCTGCCACCAAAGAAAACACATGCAACATGTCTTAATGACTACTGCCTGACGGCTCTGACCTCCATAATTATGAAGTGCTTCGAGAGGTTAGTCTTGGCTCACATCAACTCTATCCTTCCAGTTTGCCTTTATCCATTTCAATTTGCCTACCAGTGACATAATTCCACGGCAGATGCCATTTCTCTAGCCCTACACCCATCCCTAGAACATCTGGATAGCAAGGGTATCTATGTCAGGCTTCTATTTATTGACTACAACTCTGCCTTCAACATGATATTCCAATCAAACCAGTCTCCAAACTCCAAGACCTAGGTCTCTGCTCTGCCCTCTGCAACTGGATCCTTGACTTCCTGACCACGAGAGCATCAAGTTCCCAGGAGTGACAATCACCAACAATCTGTCCTGGACCACCCAATGCGATGTGACGGTCAAGAAGATTCAACAACACCTCTTCTTCCTCAGCAGGCTAAAGAAAGTCAGCATGTCCATAAGGACCCTCACTAACTTTTATAGATGTGCCATTAAAAGCTTTCTATCTGGATGCATCACAGCTTGGTACAGCAGCTGCTCTGCCCAGGACTGTAAGAGACCACAGAGTTGTGAACACAGCCCAGACCACCACCTAAACCAGCCTTCCATCCATTGACTTCATCTACACTTTTAGTTGCCGCGGAGAGACAGCCAACATTATCAAAGACCCCTCCCAACTGCCCAGCAGAAGATACAAAAGCTTAAACATAGGTACCACCAGGTTCAAGAGCAGCTTCTTCCCTGCTGTTATTATACTGCTGGATTGGCCCCTCAAATTACAAATGTAATGTTTATCTTACTTTTTGTACACCTCCTTTGTTACGGTAACTTTGTATTCCTCACTCTGTTCAATGACCATTTGATTTTTGTGTCTTTGTTTCTTCTGATCTGCTATACTAAATGCAAAACAAAACTTTTTTCTGTACTTGGGTACATGTGACAATAATAAATCAAATCAAATCAGATCTATTCTTTTGCAAGTGACAATAGTTTGTCCCTAACTACTGTGTCCAGATCCCTCATGAATTTGAGAGCAACAATCAAATCTCCTCTTTGCCTTCCCCTCTCCAAGGGAAACAGTCCCAGGTTCTCCTGTCTCCTCACAACTGATCTTTCTCATCCCTGAAATTATTCTTGTAAATCTCTTTGGTACTCTGTCCAATGCATTCACATCCTCTCTCAATTGCTACACACTAGAACTGTACACACAACTCCAACTGAGGTCAAACCAATCTTGTACAAGTTCAGCACAGGTGCAGTATTCTTGGCATCATTTTCACCCATTCCATAAGACCATAGATGTGGGAGCAGAACTGGGTCATTTGGCCCTTCAACCCTGGCTGGGTCAAGTTAGACTAAAACATGCTGTTGAGTCAAAAGGAGAGCATATTAAAAGATCAAAGGAAAGCAATCTGGAGTGGAAGTAGGAGAAGCCTTTTTGTCTTTGCAGAGTTGTGAGGTTCTGAAATTCAGTTCTGACACTAATGGTTGATGTAGAACTTACCTCAATGTCGAAGAGCTCTTGGTGAATTAAGGAAAAGAAGTGAATGAATATGACATCAGCGAGAGTTAATGTATTTTGGACAGTTGGCTTTTATCCTTCATGCAAGCAATCGCAAAGCAGGTGGGCCATGTGGCCTGTATCCTGGAGATGTGTAAATCTGTGGGAGTGTACGGGAGGATTTCCTTTGATTCCTATATGTACAGATGTCCTTCCCTTGAGCTCCTACAAGTTTTGTTTAAATATTCTAATTGATGCAGTATGTCATAATTCTAAACCTTAATTTTAACTGTGCTGCTGTAACAAGTACACAGTACGGCAGATATCTCTTCAAAGAATGGTACAAGACCAGCAGAGAATGTTGACAGCAAGAAAGAAAGATAAATCTGGTTTCGGCAATTGGATCATTCTGCAGTGGCATGTGAAATAATCTGATTGGACTACCTGTATTAATGCATGAACATGGGCATTTCTACTCAAATAGGTAAAGCTACATAATGTACTTACACTAGGTGTTAGCTATAAATACTGACCCAGCCAACAATGTCTACAACCTATGAGTGAATTTTCAACAATGATTTATTCTGATGTACTTGAACTGGCACGTTATTGTTATTTTAATCTTTCTATTCAGCCATGCTATGACATTTACCTCGTCCAAGTGGGGCTTGAGTCCCAAAAGTAGGAAAATAATTGTGATGCCATAAGCCCCTACCTGCACTGACATGACATCCAGTGACATTTAGAGAGATTGTGGTACATCTAATATGTTGTATGGAATATTTACACAGATGAGTAGATGGAGTTTGCAAGAGAGAGAAACGTGACCTGAGGCAATGCACAGAGGCAGCAGGTGAATCTTTCCCCAAAATTCCAAAAATGCTCGGGGAATTTTCACCAAAACTTGTCCCCATTAGTAGAATACACAGGATCTGTGAGGAGCTGCTCATCCAATCACAGACTGGCTTTCTATCGCAATTGCTGCTGGTAATAAACATGGGAGAAAAACAGCCTGGGATTGGAGAAGCAGTGAGGAAAATAAGGAAGAGAGTATAGAAAGTGAACGAGCATGTTGGATTTGGGGGACTGCATTTTATTGTTGGTAATCAAGTGAAATTCTCCAATTTATTACAGCTCCAGTTAGGAAGCCCCAATCTGCTCCCAGGTGGGGACGGATGACCCAATTGCTCTTCTTTATTCACCCACTCACTTGCCACAAAATTCAATTGAAACTGATCCCTTCTCTTGTAGACCTTTCTTCCAGACCTAAAATAAACTCCCATTTTAAAAAGAAGTCATTTTAATCAAACTTTCTTGAATTCACAAGTGGAATTTATCAATGACTAAATGCGAGAGGAATTAGTAACAAATACTCATACAGTTTAAAAATCACACAGGAGACCAAAAGTATAGAAGTTTAAAAGAAACAGATCAGTCTCTGACTTGTTCACAAAGAGCAGATAATTGAATGTTGTGGCCATCGCAGTGGAGGTTACTGGTAGTGTTTATGTTGGTAGGTGAGCGGGTGGCTTCATGATCATTAGTTTTACAAATTGGTTGAGATTCTGTGGTTCTGCTTCCTTTTGACCAAGATTGAATTTCAGCACTCGGGGTGTGAGAGAGTCCTTTTGTTGCACTGTCCCCATTTCAATTAATTTGCAGCTTGTTGAGTGCGGGATGTTCTCTACCTGCAAAACAGGGTTAACTAGGGGATAGTTCATCAACTGTGACCTTCAGCATGCTCGTGCTGGCAGCCTGACTGGCACACTTGTCCACTCGATTAATGTTGAAACTGTCTTTTTAACCCTTGTGCCTTGTGTATTCCTGGAGGGTAAGGCCGACATGTTTCAAAGAGGTGGCTTTCTGCTGCAAGGGGAGAGATTGTCAGCCCACGTTTCTCCTCTTGGTAAGTCTCTCCCTGTCAGGTGTTTCCCTGACAACCTACATGTGCAAAATTCCATTGGCTTCACGCAGGATGTTGCCAGGCCGTCACTAAATTTAAATCCACAGTCTTTTTCTGTAACAGTTCCCCTTTTAAAAATAACATCTTTTGAAATTAAAAGTTTTAACAAAATCTATAAACACTTTGGGTTTCTGATCCATCTTCATAACAGGTGTCGAAGAGATTAATGCTTTACTTGTGTGTTCAAGCTTTAATGTTAATAAAGGACTGATAATTATTAAGAATATTGATGAATTCTTCTACTTCTGTTTCGTGTGTCAGCCTAAAAACCCCATATGTTGATGTAAATGCTAAAGATCATGTTACTATGCGACAGCAATATGTAATACATGAGGCCATGAGAATTTAAAAAACACCCAAAAAGCAAAAAGTAGTTTCCTAACAACAAAAAGCAGCTCTCAACAAAATATCAAGAACATCACTTCCAAAGGAATATATTTTGTGCTGCAGTATACAGAATAATGCAGAATACAGGATTCAATTTCAGGTAAAGATGAAGTCAGTGGAATGTTTGCGACATATCAGGCTTCACCATGTCCTGTGGCAGGCTCCTACTTGTATGTGCCTTCCATGAATATTAAATCGATTAAAATTTTAAATGAAGACTGACCTTCAGGATCAGCACAGCAGCACCTGAGAATCCTGTGGCATGTGATTCATGTTATTTGAAATTGGCATGCAACAGTTTGCATCTGGTGTTTGAGGTCAGCAGTTTTCAATGTTTAACTGTGCGCCACAAAGTAGGTGAGTTTGATGCCTGAGGTTTACATGGAGCATCTGAGCTGGTAAGAGTCGGTCGGATGAGAGGGAGAGGTGAATGTAGGAATGAGGTTTGAGCATGTGCAGGAATGAAAAGGGAAAGGCCCATCATCCAGAGTGTGGTGGGAGTCATGAGGACAGTCAGGCAAGGTTAAAAATGAAGGGCCAGAAGGATGACGTCAATACTGTCCACATGTGGGTCCCATTTCATGGCATTGGCGGACAGTCCTGACAGAGCTCACCCACAACATGCCCAATTATCCCCATGGAATGTAATCTCAAACAATGTCCTTTACAAGTATGGAAGCGAGGACCAGGTGATTTTGCATGGTCAGCTTTGTCACACAGATTGGCAAGTGCAACATTGGACAGTAACATGAACATTCAATCAAAAGTAAACAAAAAGCAGACTGGGTGGAATCTGTTGCAAGACCAGATGCAAACTGTTGCATGCCAATTTCAAATAACATGAATCACATGCCACAGGATTCTCAGGTGCTGCTGTGCTGATCCTGAAGGTCAGTCTTCATTTAAAATTTTACGCAATTTAATATTCATAGAAGGCACATACAAGTAGGAGCCTGCCACAGGACATGGTGAAGCCTGATATGTCGCAAACATTCCACTGACTTCATCTTTACCTGAAATTGAATCCTGTATTCTGCATTATTCTGTATACTCAGCACAAGATATATTCCTTTGGAAGTGATGTTCTTGATATTTTGTTGAGAGCTGCTTTTTGTTGTTAGGAAACTACTTGTTGCTTTTTGGGTGCTTTTTAAATTCTCATGGCCTCATGTATTACATATTGTTGTCGCATAGTAACATGATCTTTAGCATTTACAGGCTCTGCGTGGGGTGGACTATGGTGTAATACCTGACAGAATCGGGTGAGATGTTCAGCAAGCCCCATCTCACCATTGAGATCACCTTACCACAACTTGTCATCTTTTCTCAAGTGATGTAGTGAACTTCACGCCTGGCAGTGATGAGTTCCCAATTGACACTGATTACTGCTTGTTAACAGCTCAACTCCCCACATGCTGCAATCTTACCAGACCCGCCATACAAGCTAGCTATCAGGAAAACTCCAAGCGGACACCAGAGAGACTTCTTGACTGGGTCAACTTGCTACTTGCACCAAAAGACCTCCATGTTGGGCAACAATCCACAACATTTTGGGCATGTGTTCCCTGACCACTGGCTACACGCACCCACACAACAGACATTGGAATCTGGCACATGCCGGTCTCTAACATCTCCAATCCACCTAAAGGACACTTCTGCATTTCAATGCTGCACTTCAGATTACACTGACAACTCTCATTGTAATGCTACAGCAAGGACACTGGGTACTCAGGAACATGCAGCCAACTCATGGATGGAGCAGGTGGCATTTCCAGGCTTGCTCACTCTAGACGCCCACCTGAATGCTCACAGCATCCCTGCCTTCCCTTGCCTTTTTTTTGCATTGTGTCCTCAGCCAGAGATACCAGCCATATATTGCTACTGTCTTGCCTTGCCATTTCATGCAGACACAAAGCCAGGAAGCTTGTCATGCTTGGTAGTAGGCCTCAGCCCATTCAAAGCGGTTAGCCTTTGCTCGGGATTTCCAGGTACAGTAAGTCAAGGGCAGCCTGTAATACCATTCCAGGCCCTGCAGGAAGTCAGAGTCAGAATCCAATGCTCATAACGGGGTGAGATAATGGGTAGTACACCACCTGTCTTGACTCTTTCCGTCCCATTGTGGGCTGTATTCTCCTGGAATGAAACACAGGCAGATTTTAAGGGAGATGAAAGTGGATGGCACAGCCTTTACTTTTAGTGTGCGTATGAAGATATCCGGAGTGAGTAAGTCATGCAAGGTTAGCGCCATCAGGGGTCAATGTGGGTGAATACGAATGAGGGAAGAAGTTGCAGGCAGTAGTGAGAGCAGTAACCTTGGTGGGAGATGGGTATGGTAGCAGAGAGGGGACGGTGGCAGTTACACTATCATGGTGGAGAATGTCATTGACTTTCTTCGTACCTGTGTAGGCACTCTTCCAGGCAGCTGAGACTGCTTTAACTGGGCAGTAACCTCACACTAGGCTGGCATGGTATTGTGGTCTCCTCTGCTGGTCTTGGGAAGGAGGTGTGGCAGGGTCAGGGTGTGGTGGGGGGGGTGGGGTTTGCAATCCTGCACCACCCCACGCAGAAGGACCTGCAGATCCCTGCCTGAAACATGAGGTATCAACTTGCCTTTGCCCAGGCCAAATCTCCGGAGCGCTGCAAGGCAGCTCCACACTGACCATTCTTGTCTCAGTGCACAAGAATCGAATCAAAATGAGGCTTTTAAAGATAACACCAGGGATGTTAATTCTGGGATCTTCAGCAAATGTCGAGTTGTTCTGGAAAAAACAAGTGGTAAGATGGGACAGAAATCGGATGTGATACCATAATGACTGTAATGTCAAATAATGCAGAAAGTTTGGTAAGATACAATGAGAAAACCTGCTAAGTCTCTCAGTAGGATTCAGCCCATCAAACTCAACATGATTCTCTTCGCCAAAAAAAAAGCATAAGTGCCAGCCCAATATTGTTTCTCCAACAATTAGGAAAATGACTTGAACTCCCTTGCAACCATCAGTATGTGTTAACCATGAGGTACATCTAGCTCTTTGACAAAGCTAGTCTCAAAGAATAATGAGAATGTATCTATAAGTAAAGTGAAATCAGTGTCATTGATTTTGTTTTTTGTTTTACAAGTGAAGTTTTAATTTGAGGAAAGTCCTATGTCACCTCCATGCAGTTATTAGCAATGCAGTTAGGCGGGAAACCTTTGGTCATTTGCCCAAGAACTGAGCCTGACCTGAGCTAATGCAAGCTTTCTCCAGTGCAGAACTGCATACATCTACAGTGCCCACTGCCAGCTCTTTAAATTTTAGATTGTAATCGTGCAGAAAATAGTGAAAAAGCCAAGAGAACAGGAGTGTCACAGACTTTCATTTCAGCCAACAGGCATGGTGTGGTATTGACAATATCGCACCTCATTTGTCCGCACTGCCCAGTGAGAATATATTTTCTGAGCCCTTGCATTGTTGACATGACCCTGTATTCACCCAGCACATTTTAGAAAATTACAAGCGACACGTTTGTGGCTATGTCACAGGTTGGCTGCACAGCCTTCCCAGTAGTGCGCAGCTGAAGCTTTTGCCCACAGAACCAACTACAATATTAGATACACACTGGTGAATCAGTGCTGATGGGGTTTTACTAATATGTACATTGTATGGTTTAGGACATACAAGGACCAATATTGAGAGGAATATGGAGAATAAGAGCAAGGGTAGGTCATTTATTGCCTCAAGCTTTCTCTGCCATTCAACTTGATCATGTCTAATCTTCTACCTCAATTCCAATTTCCCACATGACCCCAGGTCCTAAAGTATCGTTAAGATCAAGGTCTGTCTTGAATGCATTCATTCACTGAGCTTCCATAACCCTCTGAGGCCAAAAATACAGACCCAGTCACCCTGGTCTACCCTCATAGGACAATCCTAGGGATGTGACTAGTGACACAAGATCAAAGACACTCAAATTCCTTTGAAGTTCAACTCTTCCCAGCGCCTCAATATTTATGAAATACTCTGTATTTCTGGTTTTCTTACCATTGTGAATCACTCACATTTCGCCATATTGTATTCCGTATGCCATTTTGTTTGTTCACTCGTTCAGTAACTTTTCCCACCTCCACAATTACCTTGAAGCTGTCTTTGTAACCTCCTCACAAGTCACGTTATCTAGTTTTATATCATCTGCAAATTTGGAAATATTACTGTTAATCACCACTTCCAAAACAAATTATAGAGATTATGAATAGCTAGGGCCCAAGCACTGATTCTTTTACTACCGTGCTGATCACAATCTAACAACCTGAGAATGACCCAGGTATTCTTACATTCTGCTTTCTGTCTACAACCAGTTCTCAATCCATGCCAGTATGTTACTCCTAGTCTCATTTCACTTACTAACCTCCACAGTAGGACATTATTGAAAGCCTTCTTAAAATCCAAAAGGTACAAAACATACATTGAGATCCCCCTTATTTATTCTGTAGGTAACATCCTTAAGAAACATATCTCCCAAGCATGATTTTCCTTTCATAAACTATCTTGAATCTGCCCAATCATTTTATTATTTTTCATGTATCGAATCATCACAGGCTTTAAATCGATTCTAGCATTTTCCCTCCTCCTGATGCCATGCTAACAGATCTGTAGTTATCTATGTTCTCTATCCTATCTTTCTTAAGTTGTGTGTTTAAGTTTCTGACCTTCCAATTCCTAGGAACCATTCCAGAATCATTGGAATTTTGCAAGGTACCTACCAACATGTCCACTATCTCTGCAGTTACCTCTTTCAACACTCTGGGGTATAGATCACCTGATCTAGTTTTGTTCAATTTCAATCCTATTATATTCCCCAATACTAATATTTTACCAATGCTATTTTCTTTCAGTTCCTTATTCTTGGCTAGTACTTGGCTTTCAAGTATTCCTTGGAAGATTTGTTTAAGTTTCTCCATAAAGATTGACATAAAATACAGTAATTTTTTTTCACTCTGCCATTTTCCTATTGCCCTTTGTAAATTCTCCTATATATGTCTTTTATTTAAGACAGCATTTGTCTTTGCTAATCTTTTCCTTTTTATAAACCTATAGGAACTTTTTCAGTTCACTTTTATATTTTTGAAAGGTTTACCTTTATAAGAGAGTAAGACATAGGAGCAGCTCACTGAGTCTGCTCCACCATTCGATATTGGCTGATAACTTTCTCAACTCCATCCTCCTGTTGCTCCCTTTGCTGATCAAGAACCTTTCTATCTATGTCTTAAATGCACTTAATGACTTGGCATCCACAACCCTCTGTGGCAATGAATTCCACAGGTTAACCACCCACTGGCTGAAGAAATTCCTCCTCATCTCAGTTGTAAAGGGTCGTCCCTTCACTCTGAGGCTATGCCCTCAGGTCCTATCTCTCCTATTAATGGAAACATCTTCTCCACATCCACTTCCTCCAGGCCTCTCAACATCCTGTAAGTTTCAGTGAGAATCCCCCCCTCATCCTCTGTTGTCTTTTTTCTCTTTCTTTTTACTCAGTATCTTGGTCCTCCTTTGCTGATTTTCTCTAATAATTTTGGTATAAATTAGGTATGAGTAAAACGCAGCGTAAAGTGAGGGAAGGTGCCAGTAGGTTCAGCACTGATCTGAAACATTTGCACCCTTGCAAAACGTTTCTCAAAAAAGTGAGGAAATCATTTTTTTATGTCAAAACCTCCTTGAAGGTAATTACTGATGGGCATTCCTTATCATCTGGTGAATTGGAAAGAGAGTCTGGTAGTGAATGTATCACAATGAAGCAAAAGGAGAACGAAAGAACAGCATTGGAAAACAGTGACAAAGGCAGCTTAAGAGTGTACCAGATAGTGCTCCAAGGAGCAAATGTAATACCGAATAAGATCAATGTATAGATTACTTACAGTGTGGAAACAGGCCCTTCGGCCCAACAAGTCCACACCGACCCGCCAAAGCGCAACCCACCCATACCCCTACGTTTACCCCTGACCTAACACTACGGGCAATTTAGCTTGGCCAATTCACCTGACCCGCACATCTTTGGACTGTGGGAGGAAACCGGAGCACCCGGAGGAAACCCACGCAGACACGGGGAGAACGTGCAAACTCCACACAGTCAGTCGCCTGAGGCGGGAATTGAACCCGGGTCTCTGACGCTGTGAGGCAGCAGTGCTAACCACTGTGCCACCGTGCCACCCTTCTTACCGGCTTGAAGATGGTGAAGCTGAAGTTCAAAATTATCAAACAAAATAATGGATGTCCTACAAAGAACTGAAGGAACATTCAATCTGCAATGCCCCCCCACCCACCCCAAGAGTAAATATCACCAACTTTATTTTCATCACATACAGATCTTCCAGGCAGTCAGAAAAGATGTTTGGAAGTGCTTCGGATAAAGTACTTTTATTTATTATTACATATTCCTCTAGTTTGCCCTTTTATTTTAAATAAGCCTTTCTGTTTCTAATCCTTGTGTTATCATTGAACCATGCAGCATGAAAGGAAGTGATACAGATCAAAGGACCAGTGCCAGGGTGAACTACCAATTCTTCTTAATCTTCTGTGGCCCCAAGTGTATGGTATTTGTCTCTTGTGCATTGTAGAGTTTATTGTAGATGTACACTGCTTTCAAGGCTTCACTCACTGGAAAGTAAACCTGCTCAGAGTCAACTGCTGCATTGCAGTAGGTAAAAACAATGACTGCAGATGCTGGAAACCAGATTCTGGATCAGTGGTGCTGGAAGAACACAGCAGTTCAGGCAGCATCCAACGAGCAGCGAAATCAACGTTTCGGGCAAAAGCCCTTCATCAGGAATAAAGGCAGTGAGCCTGAAGCATGGAGAGAGAAGCTAGGGGAGGGTGGGGGTGGGGAGAAAGTAGCATAGAGTACAATGGGTGAGTGGGGGAGGGGATGAAGGTGATAGGTCAGGGAGGAGAGGGTGGAGTGGATAAGTGGAAAAGGAGCTAGGCAGGTCGGACAAGTCATGGGGACAGTGCTGAGCTGGAAGTTTGAAACTCGGGTGAGGTGGGGGAAGGGGAAATGAGGAAGCTGTTGAAGTCCACATTGATGCCCTGGGGTTGAAGTGTTCCGAGGCGGAAGATGAGGCGTTCTTCCTCCAGGCGTCTGGTGGTGAGGGAGCGGCGGTGAAGGAGGCCCAGGACCTCCATGTCCTCGGCAGAGTGGGAGGAGGAGTTGAAATGTTGGGCCACGGGGCAGTGTGGTTGATTGGTGCGGGTGTCTCGGAGATGTTCCCTAAAGCGCTCTGCTAGGAGGTGCCCAGTCTCCCCGATGTAGAGGAGACTGCATCAGGAGCAACGGATATAATAAATGATAATGGATGTGCAGGTAAAACTTTGATGGATGTGGAAGGCTCTTTTAGGACCTTGGATAGAGGTGAGGGAGGAGGTGTGGGCACAGGTTTTACAGTTCCTGCGGTGGCAGGGGAAAGTGCCAGGATGAGAGGGTGGGTTGTAGGTGGGCGTGGACCTGACCAGGTAGTCACGGAGGGAACGGTCTTTGCGGAAGGCGGAAAGGGGTGGAGAGGGAAATATATCCCTGGTGGTGGGGTCTTTTTGGAGGTGGGGGAAATGTCGGCGGATGATTTGGTTTATGCGAAAGTTTGTAGGGTAGAAGGTGAGCACCAGGGGCGTTCTGTCCTTGTTACAGTTGGAGGGATGGGGTCTGAGGGCGGCGGTGCGGGATGTGGATGAGATGCGTTGGAGGGCATCTTTAACCACGTGGGAAGGGAATTTGCGGCCTCTAAAGAAGGAGGCCATCTGGTGTGTTCTATGGTGGAACTGGTCCTCCTGGGAGCAGATACAGCAGAGGCGGAGGAATTGGGAATACGGGATGGCATTTTTGCAAGAGATAGGGTGGGAAGAGGTGTAATCCAGGTAGCTATGGGAGTCGGTGGGTTTGTAAAAAATGTCAGTGTCAAGTCAGTCGTCATTAATGGAGATGGAGAGGTCCAGGAAGTGGGGGAGGTGTCAGAGATGGTCCAGGTAAATTTAAGGTCAGGGTGGAATGTGTTGGTGAAGTTGATGAATTGCTCAACCTCCTCGCGGGAGCGCGAGGTGGCGCCAATGCAGTCATCAATGTAGCAGAGGAAGAGGTGGGGAGTGGTGCCAGTGTAATTACTGAAGATGGACTGTTCTACGTAGCCAACAAAGAGATAGGCATAGCTGGGGCCCATACATGTGCCCATGGCTACCCCTTTGGTCTGGAGGAAGTGGGAGGATTCAAAGGAAAAATTGTTAAGGGTGAGGACCAGTTCGGCCAAGCGAATGAGAATGCACTGCTGCATTGCAGAAGTACAGAGAGCTTATACTTGTATCTGAGGCTAATTCTAATAGATGAGTGTCAGTGGTTGTCTTTGCTGTATTTGCAAAGGTTCCTGCAATTGGAGAGAGAACATGACATCATTTAACAATGATTGTATGTTAGCAGAGAATTGTCACCAATTTGAGCACTAACTGACTGTAATAACTGCTGAATGCAGTGCAGATAGTTCTTTGCGTGTGATTAATTTGAGAAGGTGTGCAGTGGCAGGTATCCAAGAGGGAAAATGGAATGTTGCCAGTTTATTACCCTGCCTGTTCTGCTAACGACATTAAATTGGCATCACACTGCTCAGGGATAGGACAGGAAATCCAAGGAGTTGAGTTATTACTGTAAATATGACAATAAGACTGGTAGCAGCATTCCCATTTAAGTTTTCAACTTTAACTTTTCCAAGCTTTAAGGAACCTAGAACTACATGTAGGTGATGTCTTGGCAGGTTGGAGAAGTGAGGGCCTTTACACGTCCTTCCCAGTCTAGCTGCATGCTGGGAGTGAGTCAGGATCAGGATATTTCCCAACTTTCCCAATGAAGCCTCTGATCCCATTCACACCCCACTCTGATCAATGCTCTGATCCACTTCCATGGCAACCTGTCCACCCTGTCAGGTTTCTGCCTCCCACATCCAATCATAGCTTCTGCTCTGCTCCACCCAAAAGGCTCCAAACTCACCCCAGCATCCTCCCATGACCTGCCCTGTTGTCCCATTATTATAGCACACCCACCTCCCCTAGTCTCTCTCCACCTGTTCCCACTGAAGCCACGTTCCCCTCTTCCCAGTGTCACAGAATTTCATCAAACCATTGGAGTCAGGACTTAGTGACATAGAGTTAGTATAACTGGCTCCATACAATTTCCGGAACACTTTTTTTTTCTAAAAGCATAATTGCCAAAAGCCAGTATCATACATGGACAAGATAGGATGGCTGAAGATAAATTGTTTCCACCAGTTGGGAATTCTAGAACGAGGAGGCATAGTCTGACATTTAGGGCCAGACCATTCATAAGAGATGTCAAGATATTCTATACACAAAGGGTGGGAGAGGTTTGGAACTCTCTTCCACCAACAACAGTGGATGTTTAATCAGTTGTTAGTTTTAAACCTGAGATAGATTTTTGTTAAACAAAGATATTAAGGAATATAGGCCAAAGGCAGGTTTATGGAGTTAGGCCATCGATCAGCCATGATCTCATTGAGTTGTGCAACAGGTTGGAAGGGGCTGAATGGCCTAATCCTGCATGGAAGATGTGACCGCTAAAAGAATGTGAGAATACCATCTATGGACAACTTTGTAAATACATACTGCTTCCAACTTCCTATGAGCACCAAGGCTCACCTGTAGCCTTTTGTTGATGGTTCTTTATAAATTTGACTTATTCCAAATCCAATATAAAAATAATCTTTTCACAATAGGAGAGTTCTTGTAGACATCATAATAAATCAAAGACCCCTGGCAGGAGGTGCAAATTCTTAGCTTTTCAGTTGTAAGAAAAAGGACTTCCATCTTTCCTGGAGTTTTATGATCTCCTGGAGTTGCAATTTCCTTTATCCAGCTATCCACGTTTCTTTGCCATGTTGTTGGATTTCCCTCAGTTGAGTATAATGTACCCTGTATAACTCTGTGTCTACTTGATACCAGAAACCATTGCACCAGAAGGCCAGTCTCCTTATGCACACAATTCTTATCTATGACTAAAAAGCTGTGGTCATAAATCTGTTAATAAAAATGTGCAGAACGCTACCAAACAAAAATTAAATTAAAGTTTCTGAGTCTGCAACGATATAATGTGCTGTGCTTGATCACATTGTTTTGAATTTCAAATCCAGCATTCACATAGACATGTCATATTATCTTTCACATATAAAGCCAGCTCTGAGAGATTTTGCTGGCTGATTTGTAGCAATCTCAAGGAAAATGTGAATGATTGTATGAACAATGACAGAGAATAGGAGTGTAATAGTTTTGAAAACATAATTGGAACATCTTAAGATTTGGATTTTTACCAAGTGGTCCTCAGACATTTGGAACGGGGTCGAGCCCAAGCAGTCAATGCAGTGGTAGCCTGTGCCTCGCTGAATATCTAGTCAGGAAAGGATTTAAGATTCGAAAGATAACATTAGACATTTTCAATGCCAGCCACCTATTTATCCCCTACCAAATGGACAATGAAGTGTTGAACATTTCATGGAACTTAATTAACTTATTATTTTCGCCAAAGTAAAATTTCAGACAGGCCTTTCACTGAACTGCACTCCTGCTCAAACCGAACATTTGGTAGTTGAAATATGCAAATTGGGGGTCTATGCCCAATGACAACTTTCAAGAAAAAAAATAGAATGTGCGCCATCACATGCCAGTACCAATGTTTCATGTGCTAAAATGCCTGACCAGCAGTCCGTAGAACAGGGCAAATCCGAGGTCTTCTGCTCCTGACCAACATGAATTTT
Organism: Hemiscyllium ocellatum; assembly: GCF_020745735.1. Lineage (NCBI taxonomy): Eukaryota > Metazoa > Chordata > Chondrichthyes > Orectolobiformes > Hemiscylliidae > Hemiscyllium > Hemiscyllium ocellatum. Next base: position 127,565,392 of record NC_083401.1, read on the forward strand.
ATCGCAGAAATAGATGGAAAAACTCTTTAGGTCTGGAAGCACCTGTGGAAAAAGAGGAACCGAGTTACCATTTCACATTCAACATTACTCCTCAGAACTTTGACAGCATTTTGTTTTTAGTCGAATAAATTTTAATGAAAGTTTAGCTTATCTTCTGGATCTCTTTGGTTTCAGTCTGTTCTGGTAGTTACATCTTTCTGTAGGCCTCAGGCTACTCTTCGGAGGGTTGGTGTGGTCAGTGATAAAATTGCAGATGGGGCTCATTGATGTTCATGGAGCACAATTAGTATATTATAGTCAAAAGTGAGCTGCCTTCTTGAAGGTGACCCACTCATCTGCACAATAAAACAGATTAAAACTTCACATTACAATATGGCAGCAGGATCATAATCACCACAGCGATTTTAACTGTTCAGTGACTGGTTCAAAACCAGCCTTTACTGTTTTCTAGTAAAATCCGAATGTCATTATGAATGAGCATATAAAGTCTGTCTCTTTTTGATTAGAGTTTGCGAGCCCTGTGGTTTTATCGATCAATGTTAACAGTGGCCAGCTAGATTGCAAAGGTCAAGATGTGGCCAAATTTCATTTCCTCTTCTCCAGAAACACACTCCAGTGAGTTCAGTGAAATATAGTGACTCATTGACTCGCTTCGTTCACAACACTGGCAGGCTGATCTGACTCACCAATCCAACCATGCAGCAGGTCAGCTCTGGAGCATCTTGCCCGTTGCACAATGTGAGAAATAAAAACAGGCTGGAATGGAGCATCTCATCACTTATGCTGCCTGTTAGACTTTTACCTATGTCAGGTATATACTTGGTAGGCTTTGCATGTTCCTGGAAGCTCTGGTGAGTGCACACTTCTTTCATGGATCCTTCATAACCAGGGTATTTTGTACCAGTCGAAGCAGCACTTGTCAGGGATATAAACCTCCTGGTCCACCCTTCTGCCATGTGAGCATTCATCATCTGCCACTCAGAGATATAGACTGTGAAGCTCACCCAGTCTGTTCAAGCAAGGCAGCCATATTGACTGACTCCAACTGACCTGACTGTGGCAGGAATGAGGGTGTAACACAAAAAGGGCAGAACAGAAAAACACAGCTGAAAGTGGGAAGCTATGGCAATGAATTAAACTGACAGGGCCCTAATTGAGGTTACCACAGAATGGAAGGAGACAACTGGGAGGCCGAAGGGAGGATCTCAGTGGTAGGGGCAAAGAGACAAGAAGGGTGGGAATTGCATGTTGAGAGTGGAGGACATGTTGGGGCGGTGAAGGAGCATGTGAAATTGAATAAGAATTGGTGGAAGGAGAACTGGAAAGTGTAGGCTCAGGGAGAGGCTCAGGAAGCTTGTGAGAAATGAATAAGGGAGAATGAAGCATGACCCAAGGGACACCAAAGGAAAGCAGCTTGTCTACAGTGATGGCAGAAGAGCGTATGTTAGACAGGTGGATTCCAGTTGAAGGAATCAAAGAGAAATGTAAACACACCATTCTTTCCTTCAGTCTGGTCAATGTAAGGTTCTTTGATAATGCTCTGTGGAAATGGGAGGGGCTTGAGATGTCTTTGCATGTGTCCTTGCACAGCTCAAACACTCAAACGGTGTGTGAATCCAAACAGAAATAAAAAAGAAACAATAATGTTTCAAGTACTCAGTTCTGCATACTGAAATGAAGCACTCATTGCAGTATAAAGGTTATATTTCCTAACCTGGTTCAGTAATACATTGAACTTTGAGCTTAAGGACAATTCTCACTCAGCAAGATTGGAGTGAGAATGCAGTGTGTTGGTCTTTGTGAAGCCATGCAGTAACCCTTACTAACCTGTCTAGCTGATCTTAAAGAGCCATTATACATGTTGCTAATTCCAAGGTTACAGGGTTGTGTAACAGGCGATGAGGAAGGCCAGAAAGAGTAAGAATGAGCCACCTGTAGCGTATATGGAATGTACCGTAATGCTCAAGGCTACAAATTCAGGCAATTCAACATGGAGCCCAAGAGCCAAGCTCTTCAAGCCACTAGATTTGCATGTACAGTATTGATTTCACTCATGTGGTGCTTAGAGCTCCCTGGTATCCAGCTGGATTCCTGAACCAAGAGGGATCTCACCCCTTCAGTGTCTACCTTTTGTGTGGCTTCAGCAACAATTCCTCAAGGTGTGCTCCCACTGCTCGGAAAGCTGACGGGATGCTTACATTCTACATTACTCTCAGGTTGCTCAAGCATTCACTCCCCTATAAAGGAGCACCCCCAGCAGGCATGGCTAATGACTACCATGCACATCTCCCAGCCTGATGCCCAACGTCACTGCAAGCAGCACAGAGCATTGACTAGGGCCAACATCGAACACACAGTGGATCTTCAAAGTGCACTTCCATTATCTGAACCACTCGGGAGAAGCTTTCCATTACTCACCAGACATGATCCCCAGAATAGTAACTGCTTTGCCATGGACAAACTGGCTCAATGCTGGGGAGAGAACTGAGCAAAGGGGGATATGGACCAGACATACATCTCCTCAAGAAACACTTTGTTGAAAACAAACCAGGCATTTAATTTCTGCAAGGTGAGATGAAAGGTCAGTGACCTAATGGTGCCTGAGCTGCTGGATGTTGTAGCTGGTTTCATGTTTTAACTGTGAACCCTGGAAGATTTGTACAAACCAGTGCCAGTGTGGTGCAAACAGTGGGGCACTGGTAACTGCAATTAACTGAGACTGATTCGGTGCACATGAAACATGTGATGGAGGTGCCTGGAACCCAGGCTTGTGTGAGACAGTCCTCTGCAGTGGGAAACTTGCAATTCAGAATGCCCCTATGGCTATTTGTGATCACTGAGTTGATGATGACTTACCCCCTAGAGGAGTGCAGCAGATCATTTATCATCTAGCCATTTGAATGGATCGAAAGCTGTCTTGCTACTTTGGACGAGTGAACGGATACTAAGTGTCACCTTACTCGTCCTTTTCCCTGCTGCTATTTCTACCTGGGAACTGTCATGGATTACTCATTGGCTGCAGCTGTTACTCACCACAGTCATTGGTACCGTCGCTTCTGATTGTAATTTACCTTCCATTAATTTTGTTTTAATTACTGGAGCAGGTTAGACAGTTTGGTTTGATAGATCTAATTGAGAGGGGATATGAAAGGCTTCAGTTATGTGAAGATATTAGAAAAGTCTGGTTGAAGATTTGTAGCTCGGGTGTCCGTTGTTGTGGTTCTGTTCGCCAAGCTGGAAGTTTTTGCTGCAAACGTTTCGTTCCCTGGCTAGGGAACATCATCAGTGCTATTGGAGCCTCCTGTGAAGCGCTGCTGTGATGTTTCTTCCGGTATTTATAGTGGTTTGTTCTTGCCGCTTCCGGGTGTCAGTTTCAGCTGTAGTAGTTTGTATGTGGGGTCCAGGTCGATGTGTCTGTTGATGGATGTTCTTGCCGTTTCCAGGTGTCAGTTTCAGCTGTAGTGGTTTGTATATGGGGTCCAGGTCCATGTGTCTGTTAATGGAGTTTGTGGATGAATGCCATGCCTCTAGGAATTCCCTGGCTGTTCTCTGTCTGGCTTGTCCTATGATGGTAGTGTTTTCCCAGTCAAATTCATGTTCCTGGTTGTCTGAGTGTATGGCTACTAGGGATAGCTGGTCGTGTCGTTTTGTGGCTAGCTGATGTTCATGGATGCAGATTGTTAGCTGTCTTCCTGTTTGTCCTATATAGTGTTTTGTGCAGTCCTTGCATGGTATTTTGTAAACAACGTTAGTTTGGCTCGTGCTGGCTATTGGGTCCTTTGTTCTAGTGAGTTGTTGTCTGAGTGTGGAAGTTGGCTTGTGTGCTGTTATGAGTCCTAAGGGTCGCAGTAGTCTGGCTGTCAGTTCTGAGACGCTCCTGATGTATGGTAGTGTGGCTAGTCCTTTTGGTTGTGGCATGTCCTCGTTCCGTGGTCTATCTCTTAGGCATCTGGTGATAAAGTTGCGTGGGTATCCGTTTTTGGCGAATACCTTGTATAGGTGTTCCTCTTCCTCTTTTCGCAGTTCTGGTGTACTGCAGTGTGTTGTGGCTCTTTTGAATAGTGTCCTGATGCAACTTCGTTTGTGTGTGTTGGGGTGGTTACTTTCATAGATTAGGACTTGGTCTGTGTGTGTTGGTTTCCTGTGTACCCTTGTGGTGAATTCTCCGTTGGGTGTTCTCTCTACTAACACGTCTAAGAATGGGAGTTGGCTATCCTTTTCCTCTTCTCTCGTGAATCATATTCCTGTGAGTGTGGCGTTGATGATTCGGTGTGTTTTTTCTATTTCTGTGTTTTTGATGATTACAAAGGTGTCATCGACGTATCTGATCCAGAGTTTGGGTTGGATTTGTGGTAGGGCTGTATGTTCTAACCTTTGCATAACTGCCTCTGCTATGCATCCCGAGATTGGTGATCCCATCGGTGTTCCGTTGATTTGTTCGTATATCTGATTGTTGAATGTAAAGTGTGTGGTGAGGCACAAAACGACACGACCAGCTATCCCTAGTAGCCATACACTCAGACAACCAGGAACATGAATTTGACTGGGAAAACACTACCATCATAGGACAAGCCAGACAGAGAACAGCCAGGGAATTCCTAGAGGCATGGCATTCATCCACAAACTCCATTAACAGACACATGGACCTGGACCCCATATACAAACTACTACAGCTGAAACTGACACCCGGAAGCGGCAAGAACAAACCACTATAAATACCGGAAGAAACATCACAGCAGCGCTTCACAGGAGGCTCCAATAGCACTGATGATGTTCCCTAGCCAGGGAACGAAACGTTTGCAGCAAAAACTTCCAGCTCGGCGAGCAGAACCACAACAGATATTAGAAAAGTTGGGATTTTGGGATTTTTCGTTCTGCAGTGGGATGTGGCTGTCACTGACATGGCCAGAATTTGACACCTATCTCTAACTGCCCTTGAACTAAGTAGCTTGCTTGTCCATGATAGTGAATAATTGAGCCACATTGTTGTTTGTTCAAATGCAGCCCAGAGCAGGTTAGAATTTCCTTCCCTTAAAGGATATTATTGAACCATACTCAGTTTTTTTTTAAAATGACATTTGACTATGAATATTATGGTCACCTGTGCTGAGACTGATGTACATTCTATGTTTATTAATGGAAAGTAAAATTTTACCACCTGCCATGATGGGATTTGAACCTGTGTGCCCAGAGCATTCGTCTCGGCTCTGGGTGACATCATCACTGCAGTACCATCTCTCCTCAATTGTTCCCTGTATGTTGGATCACTGGCCAGACTAGCATTTATTGCTCATCCCAATTATTTGAAGGGCATCTTCCCGTGCTGTAGAACTCCTACCCCTGAGCAGGTGGCAGTGAGTTCCTTCTTGAACCATTGCAGTCCATGAGATGCAAAGTAAAGTAAAGTCGCTGTAGTCTCTGAGAACCATAGGGCTGCTCTCACGTTAGACTGAGCTGACTGGTGGTGAATTTAATTTGAGGGGAGCCATAACGCTGGCGAGGTTGAGAAGTTGGGACCATCATGGTAACCAAGTCCATGTAATTCTAGGACGTCCCTTCTAAACATCCATTTGGAAGGGATCTCCTAGAATTTAGACCCAGTGACATTGAAGAAATGACAATATCTTCAAAGTTAATAGGTTAAGGATTAAAGTGTGTTTTCTTGGGTCCACAACCCTTGTCCTTCTAGATGGTAGTGAATATTTCAGTTTTTGCATATAATCTTGTTAATAGTATACACTAGAGCTAGAAAGTCAAATGTTTAAGGTACCTTTGTTGGTTAAGGCAGAGACTGAGCTATTTGCAGTTGAACATCTCCAGTTTCAATTTGTTTGTTGCTGCCTTTCTCAAATAACGTAATGGTCCTCTGTCTGAAAGTACCACAGAGAAAGTTCAGCCAAACTTCCAGAGCCTGATTACTATTCAGGTCACTGCTCGAAGTGACTAACAGTATGCGTGTGGGAATTGGGTGAGAAGAAGTTTGTTTGTGGTTGCAGTAGCATCAGGGTTCTTGTGAAATATGACCATTTGACCAAGGCAAAGCAAACTGGAGTTGTATCCTCAACACAGATCAGTGACCCTTGGGATAGCAGTGCAGAAACTTGGAGGGAAAATGATGATGACCAGTGTCTGTCTGCACTCAGCACTGCATACTGAGGATGTCTATTTGCAGACTATGCTTTGTCCACGAGCAACCAAGTGAATGTGTTGGATGATTTACTCCTGAACTGGTTGGGGTCAGAGTGGCTCACGTCTTCATCTTTGGTTCCTTCATGATTATCTCAATTATCTTTGTTTTCAGCCGTCTTTTATTGGTCAGAGTATTGAGTACAGGAGTTGGGAGGTCATGTTGTGGACGTTGATTAGGCCACTGTTGGAATATTGCATGCAATTCTGGTCTCCTTCCTATCGGAAAGATGTTGTGAAACTTGAAAGGGTGCAGAAAAGGTTTACAAGGATGTTGCCAGGATTGGAGGATTTGAGCTACAGGGGAGAGGCTGAACAGGCTGCGGCTGTTTTTCCTGGAGCGTCGGAGGCTGAGGGGTGACCTTATAGAGGTTTACAAAATCATGAGGGCCATGGATAGGATAAATAGACAAAGTCTTTTCCCTGAAGTTGGGGAGTCCAGAACTAGAGGGCATAGGTTTAGGGTGAGAGGGGAAGATATGAGACCTAAGGGGCAACTTTTTCATACAGAGGGTGGTATGTATATGGAATAAGCTGCCAGAGGAAGTGGTGGAGGCTGGTATAATTGCAACATTTCAAAGGCATCTGGATGGCTATATGAATAAGAAGGGTTTGGAGGGACATGGGCCGAATGCTGGCAAGTGGGACTAGATTGGGTTGGGATATCTGGTTGGCATGGACGGGTTGCACTGAAGGGTCTGTTTCCATGCTGTACATCTCTATGACTCTATTTTACTGCAGTGGAACAAGGTTTTCTTGAGGCTCCAATGAGCAACTGATCCCTGGGACAACCTCAGTCCAGGATAGCTTTGTCAGTCAAGGTGACCTGCTGTTGCCATCCAACAGAAAAGTGCTTGCCTTCTCTCCCAGACAGCCTGCAGTCTATGGAGGCATTGCTGAAGCATGGAGCCAGTTTCTATCTGGTCTGCGCCATCTCCAAGGATGTGTTGGGGCAAACAATGAAGGTTTCTGGCTTGCAGACAGTGGATTACTGTTCTAGTGCCTTTGAAATATGGCAACTGGAAGTTGGAGACCTGAAAGCTGTGGCAAAATTCTGAACCTCATGCCCACTTGCCCATGAGAATTGATGTTCTGTTCATAAATATAATGAGCTAAGCAGAATGTCATTGCACAAAAGGACCTGCGATACCCAGAACAGACATGCCTTCTCCTTTCAAACCTAACACCACATGTGGTCTTAGAAAACAGGATTCCATCCAAAGAGAGGAAAAGAGGATTGGGCTAGTAGAGGGTATGGAAAAAAAAAGACAAAGATAATTAAGACGTTTTTGTAAAGATTAATATATTAGCTCTTGTAGATCTCCAGAGACAAGCTGGAATAGATTTGAACAATCTAAATTGTTCAGTTTCTGAGCCCAAGTGATTGATTTTTATTACATCAACAATTATCATGCTTTAAAAAACGTAATTTCCTGTGGAGAGTTTAATGGATAATTGATGTGCAAATTCAGCACAACCTCAGCAAAAACAGAGAGACTAAAGGTGAGACACTGTCAGCTGAATCTTGCGTTGTTCTGGCTGTGTCCATTTTGTTCAGTGTCATGGAGGGTTTCCCTCTTTGAGGCCTAGCTGATTTTCTCAATCTGTCATCCCAAACTCACCTTTATGGTACGCCTTATGTCTGATGTCAGCTCGATACTACCAGTTAACATAACCAGAAGGATTAGCCACTGCCTAGATAGTGGGCGGCATGGTGGCACAGTGGTTAGCACTGCTGCCTCACAGCGCCAGAGACCTGGGTTCAATTCCCACCTCGGGCAACTGTCTGCGTGGAGTTTTCACATTCTCCCCGTGTCTGCGTGGGTTTCCTCCGGGTGCTCCGGTTTCCTCCCACAGTCACAAAGATATGCGGGTCAGGTGAATTGGCCATGCTAAATTGCCCGTAGTGTTAGATAAGGGATAAATGTAGGGGTATGGGTGGGTTGCGCTTCTGAGGGTCGGTGTGGACTTGTTGGCCCAAAGGGCCTGTTTCCACACTGTAAGTAATCTAATCTAATATCCTGATTAGTATCCCTGATGTCCAGGCAGTACTCAAATGGCCTCTGTGTACCCAGACAAGCTCTGTCTGGTGTTGCCCCGCATGGTTCATGATATTTGCCCCCGACCTGGCTGAAAAGGGGAAATTGGTGACCCACTCTATGGCAGGCATCCAGGGTCCTGGCCAATGGGATGGTGCAGAGAAACATGTCCTCCTTCCCCAGGACTGGCAGAGGAGCCACAAGATTAGCAACTGCCAGGCTGGTCCTAGGTTGCACCCAGGTCATTGTGGCCTCAGCATTCTGAAGGAATGCCCAGCAGTGAAGAAGTAGTTCAGTGACCTTCTCTCCTGTCTCCACCAGCTCATTGACTTTACTGGAGCTTCTGGAATGATATGAGTCTGTGCTGAGCCCTGACTGAAGGCTGGTTCCCTTGATTTGACTAAGAGCTGCTGACAGCCATGACAAGCTTCCTGGCTTTGTGTATGCACTAAACTGCAAGCAATGGCTGAAGCAAAGTAAGCCTGATGGCTCTGGCTGGGGAGGCAAAACTCAGAAAGGAAAGTCATGGCAAGGCAGGCACCATTCCAAGCTGAAGGTCAGTGAGTGCTGAGAAGGCAAGTAAATAGCCTAGTCCAATCCAGGAGCCCGGTGCCTGTCCATGCACTCAGTGTTCTCAGAATGGATCAGATCAGTGCCAAGATAGTCCTGAGAGGCTGGCAGGTGTCCATATCTGGTGTAAGAGTAGCCATTGCCCAGGAGGATGCCTGAGATATTGTTGCCAAGTGTCCAGTTGGAAATCTAGAGGAACAGGTAGCAAACTGGAGCTGCCATGTACTTACTCCGAGTTTCTTTTCAAGAATTCTCGGCATCCAGTTTTCTCATGGCAGATATGTTCGAAATAATGAGGATGGATGTGCAGCAGCAATGCGGTGATAACAAGCAATAATCCTCCTCATTAAGCAGCTCACTGGTGCCTAGTGAGAATCTGATCTCAACACCCAGAACTCGGCTCAAAAATGCAGCTAGCTACTCCCGAGTAGTACAATCAAGTAGGGCTTGCTTGACCCTTTGTGATTTTCCCACATTTTTTGCCAGCATCCACATTATTCAGGCCTCTATACGATTCAGCCCCATCAGTACAAAGCAAATGACAGAGCAGCATGGATTGATGTGCAAGTTCTGAAGATTTATAACATGCTTTGCATTCACCTGAGCCTGCTAGTCCCTTTGCAAACTAATAGCAGTGTTGTTACCAGTTCATAATTTTTGTACTAACTTCTTGCCTTCATTTTAAGGACAGAATCTAAGTGATGTTTTTAAGCTAAGCTAATGTAGTGTATGTGTACTCAGCATTCAGAAAAAAATTTCACTCCTTATATAAAGAACAAATTACGCAAAACAAAATTGGATTCTCCTTATAAGAACCTAAAGATTTCTATCAGCCATTCATAAGACATTAGTTCAGCAGAGTTATACAGCTTGGAAACAGACCCTTCGGTCCAATCCGTCCATGCCGACCAGATATCCCAACCCAATATAGTCCCACCTGCCAGCACACGGCCCATATACCTCCAAACCCTTCCTATTCATATACACATCCAAATGCCTCTTAAGTGTTGCAATTGTACCAGTCTCCACCACATCCTCTGACAGCTCATTCCATACACGTACCATCCTCTGCATGAAAAGGTTGCCCCTTAGGTCTCTCTTATATCATTCCCCTCTCACCCTAAACCTATGCTCTCTCGGTCTGACTCTCTGACCCCAGGAAAAAGACTTTGCCTATTTACCCTATCCATGCCCCTCATAATTTTGTAAACATCTATAAGGTCACCCCTCAGCCCCAGCCTGTTCAGCCTCTCCCTATAGCTCAAATCCTCCAACCCTGGCAACATCCTTGTAAATCTTTTCTGAACCCTTTCAAGTTTCACAACATCTTTCTGATAAGAAGGAAACCAGAGTTGTACGCAATATTCCAACAGTGGCCGAACCAATGTCCTGTGCAGCCGCAACATGACCTCCCAACTCCTGTAGTCAATACTCTGACCAATAAAGGAAAGCAAACCAAACACCTTCTTCACTATCCTACCTACCTGTGACTCCACTTTCAAGGAGCTATGAACCTGCACTCCAAGGTCTCTTTGTTCAGCAACACTCCCTAGGACCTTACCATTAAGTGTATAAGTCCTGTTAAGATTTGCTTTCCCAAAATGCTGCACCTCAAATTTATCTGAATTAAATTCCATCTTCCACTTCTCAGCCCATCTGGTCAAGATGCAGTTGTAATCGGAGGTAACCGTCTTCGCTGTCCACTACACCTCCAAATTTGGTGTCATCTGCAAACTTAGTAACTGGAGCTCTTGTGCTTGCATCCAAATCATTTATGTAAATGACAAAAAGTAGAAGACCTAGTAACAATCCTTGTGGCTCTCCACTGGTCACATGCCTCCAATCTGAAAAACAACCCCCTCCAACACCCTCTGTCCTCTAACTTTGAGCCAGTTCTGTATCCAAATGGCTAGTTCTCCTGTAGTCCATGAGATCTATCCTTGCTAATCAGTCTCCCATGGGGATCCTTGTCAAATGCCTTACTGAAGTCCATATAGATCACATCTACTGCTCTGCCCTCATCAATCCTCTTTGTTACTTCCTCAAAAAACTCAATCAAGTTTGTAAGACATGATTTCCCATGCACAAAGCCATGTTGACTATCCCTAATCAATCCTTGCCTTTCCAAATACATGTACATCCTGTCCTTCAGGATTCCCTCCAATAACTTGCCCACCACCGAGGTCAGGCTCACTGGACTATAGTTCCCTGGATTGTCCTTACCACCTTTCTTAAACAGTGGCACCACATCAGCCAACCTCTGGTCTTTTGGCACCTCACCCATGACTATCGATGATACAAATATCTCAGCAAGAGGCCCAGCAATCACTTCTCTAGCTTCCCACAGAGTTCTCGGGTACACCTGATCAGGTCCTGGGGATTTATCCACCTTTACCCGTTTCAAGACATCCAGCACTTGCTCCTCTGTTATCTGGACATTTTACAAAATGTCACCATCTATTTCCCTACAGTCTATATCTTCCATATCCTTTTCCACAGTAAATACTGATGGAAAATACTCATTTAGTATCACCCCCATTTTCTGCGGCTCCACACAAAGGCCGCCTTGCTAATCTTTGAGGGTCCCTATTCTCTACCTAGTTATTCTTTTATCCTTAATGTATTTGTAAAAACCTTTTGGCAAATAGAATTAAGGAGAATCCAAAGCTATCTCATGTCCCCTTTTTGCCCTCCTGATTTCCCTCTTAAGTATACTCCTACTTCCTTTATACTCGTCTAAGGATTCACTCGATCTATCCTGTCTATACCTTACATATGCTTCATTCTTTTTCTTAACCAAACCCTCAATTTCTTTCGTCATCCAGCATTCCCTATACCTACCAGCCTCTCCTTTCACCCTGACAGGAATATACTTTTTCTGGATTCTCATTATCTCACTTCTGAAGGCTTCCCATTTTCCAGCCGTCCCTTTACCTGCGAACATCTGCCTCCAATCAGCTTTCCTACTATCAAAGTTTTCTGTGTCAGTGGAAATTTTGGGATTTGACTGATCAGTGATGCCAAATACCTGAAGATAAGCAATGCCTTGACTATAGACATTCAAGAAACCTATTATTTGGTGAAGATTTATTGAATACTAATCCTGAGGACCCCACAGGTATCATTTGCTTCAGACACTCATGTTAGCTCAGCACAATTTTATCTCCTGCCCAGTTATAATTTGTTAAATAGGTGGTCATTGTTATATAAAACAAAAACAGAAAAATAACAAAAATGCAGCAAGTCAGTTAGCATTTGAAAGAAATAAGATTGGTTAACATTTCTACTCCAACGTTTCATTAGACTGTTCATGTTTGCACTAATTAGAGATCTGTACATGAGGTTTATAAAAATTTGCTGCCTGTGAGGGAAAATGTGCTTCTAATTGTTCTGCCCTGGATCAGGGCCATGGCCCGGTTGTGCTCACTTTCGGGATCTGCAGCTAGAATGAGAGGGATGCAAACCAGCAAGGTGAAGAAACAGAGCAGGTCTCTGCAGATTTGTAGGCACCAACCTGAAGGATCTGAGGCCCAGAGGCTTGCAGAAGTGGTGGCAAAGAGAAAGTAAATGGTGCAATTATTAAAATACACTGATCAGGTTTTCTTTAGGCTGTCTATAAGTCCCTCAGTTATTGGCTTGCGATTCAGCATGCTAGTCAGAGCATTTGTCCGGCCCAACTCAAACTTTAGAGGATTCTGGGTGATCATTTTCACACTTCGAGCTTCTTTCTCTACCATGCTGAGTGCCCTTGGCCCCAGTGTGCGTCCAGTGTACAGACATGCGTAATGATAGCTGAGCAGATGCATTGGGTGGACAAGCCTGAGAGCGCGCTCAGGAATTGCAGGAACTACTATTCCACCTCAAATTGTTTTGGGAGGTGGAAGGAACTGGAGCTGTCCCCTCACCCCATCTCCAACCATCATCTCCAGAGTAAACAGCTTCCACAAATACTCTCAGTTTTCTCAACAGGAGGATCTCTGCAATCACCCTTAATGTCAAGGCAATCCATTATTCCTATTTGTGCATTAAGTTTGCTATGGACAAACTCAAAATTAATGCATTCATGCAATAAACAATCATACATGCAGGGCCAGGTCAACAACCATTGGGAGAGATTCCCACTGCTCGTTGTTGACTGTGGAATGATGAACCATATGCAAAGAATGTTCTTTACAGTTTTGTAAACAGCTCAATTCTTCTCCTGTCTTATAAAGTGAGTGCATACCCATCATGAAGGAGGTTAGTCACCATGTTATGTCTTTGCAAATCATTAATTTATGGTGTTTTAACCTTATCATTGTAACATTGGGCTGTGATGGCCCATTAAATTCATACTGGATTTGTTTTGAAAACTTAAGTTTCTGTTAATGTGCTTCAGAGAAAGCAACTGCTAGCCCTACCCTTCATACATCTTCAGACCAACAATGTGTGGCCGACTCCTAAAGCAAAATTTAATGTCACCTCCCCAAGATAGGTTTGAAGACAGGAGGGAATTTGCTAGAGTGAGAGTATGCAGGGTGAATTTAGCTGGGGAGTGAACAGCTTTCCTGCTCTGCCGCAGGTTAAAGCCCTTCAATGGGCAATTAAGATCCTCATCCTGAACCTTTGGTATTCAGCCAGCAGTGGACATTGAGCTATTGCCATGTGTAAGACCAAAAGCACCATCCTACCTGGTGCCAGTGTGCAATTTCCCCATGTTGGGGATCCTTCCTTATCAGGCAAGTAATACCTGATCAAGAGTCTCTGCTTTGGGAAGGGAAGGAGGGCAGTGCTGAATGCCAGCCCATGCTTCTGTTGCCTCTGACTGGCAATGATGTCAGGGGCCCTGGGTCCCAGGAAAGCCCACCCCTTCCAAGGTAAGTGCCTATTTGGGATTTTGTATGGGGAGTGTTTCCCAAAGAGGGGAAAGTCTCCTTGCTGGCTTTACAACTGGCAGACAAGAGTCGCATTGTTTGGATTAAATTCTACTTGCAATGTCCAGGGTGCAGCACGTCACTGTTTACGGATACCACAGAGCAGGTGTGGGTTGGTGCTGCCTGTTGTGCAACCAGTTAATTCTCACTTTCAGCCAGTTCAACAAGGTGAAGCTGGCTGCTTTGCTTTAGAAAGGAGACACATTGTCAGGCAGGCTAAGATGATTCCTAGGAAGGTGTGGTCAGGCAAGCTAAGATGATTCATAGGAAGGTATTGTTGCAAAGTGTTATTAGTGGATCAATTGTCAGCTCCCTCTTGGTTGAGAAATGGAGCCTAGCATGAGAGGTCTGTAGGGAAAGAGGTAAAACTTGTTTCAATTCAGTACGCAAATGCAGGATTCATATCTTCAAAACGGAATGAACTTGGTTTGAATTTCAGAGGTATAATTGGAGGAAAAAACAATTTAATAACTTTTAACTTGTTTCATTGCAGGGTCCTCCTGGTCCAAAAGGTGACAAGGTTTGTGAAAACAACTATTTTTACAAACAAGACTACGTGTGTTTTCCTTTATATGTGAAAAACAAATGTATTTACTTGTATAGAAGAAATGTTTAATTTCTCATTGTTTCTGCACTAAAATCAATGAGCTGTATTTGTCTCCTTCAGGGTGATCAAGGAGATCAGGGGCCACGGGTAAGTTTCCAACAAACGCATGATGTTATTTGGAGCTGTGTTGCATGAAAGTTTGAGTATGGTTACTAACAAGACAATCATCTTTTTTAAATACATTTCTCAACTTCAAGTGATTTTCATCTACTGAAGAATATTGCTGGTATAGTGAAGCAGCTTTCAGAGTAGTTAACATCAGTGAATCAGAGCAGGGATGAAGGTCCCATTGTGCCCCTGGCATCGCATGTGTTTGTCCTTTCTGGGATGAGAGACTGTGCGACCACAGCACAAGCTCATTTCTCCTTCTCAATCAGGGACATGCACTAATAATTAAAAATGAATGTTTCTCTTTATTGTATTCCGTGTTCACAAGCAGCCTGTGATGTATTGCTGACTGTTCTGCTAGACACAGAATAAAAATTAAATAGAATACAGTAGAGGTGATAATGTCTTGGTAAGTACAGTACTCTTAAAATGTCAATGTTCAAACTGAGTTTAACTCCTCTCTCCCACAGTTTGAAATGGATGTGCTTACCAGTCTAAGTTTGAATTCCTGGTATTTGATCTCCCAGCATCAGTTGTATGCAGTGCGTTAGATACTATATATGTAATGGGTGGAAATCAACAACTCGCTGATTGCTGCTTCTGCCCTCACTCAGGGAAGATTTCCAGGTGCCTTCACACTCTTAACAAAAACTGTCAAGATAGCCCACACTGTTTGGCGTGAAGTTTATTCAGGACCCTATTGGTATACTGTAACCCCAATTTCCATCAAGCGCAAAGATTCTGCTGCTAGTAAAATGATAACCAGTGAGAGTGGGGCAGTAAAGCTGAACACTCCATTTCAAGGATGTCATCCCTTCCCACCCCCACCCCCAGCCCATGACCACTAGGTGGGTTAAAATTCACACTACACAAATGCTGGAAAAATAATTTCTGTGGATGACTGCACACAGATGCACAAAGCGTGCAAGGGAGTTAGACAAATGATGTCTATTAATTTCCATGTGTGTCTGATTATGCAAGTGTTAGAAGAAGGTTTTCTGTTCTTTTGAGATGTCAGCTCATTTAAATTAAGAACTTCTGTGTGTTATTAGATCTGTTAACCGCCATAGCCAAATGTTCAGCTTTTATGTATCCTCCAGCACTTTGTAGTATTATTTTAGAAAAAGATAATTGATCTTTGGCCTTTTACAGTCACACCATGTGGATTGTAACAGCATGTTTTTGATTCATGTCCTCTTGTAGTTTACCAGATCTCATGTGTTCCTCCAAAAGGTGTTTCTAATTAAAACAAACATTACCATGCTTAATTTTGATAATAAATATCATATTGCCCCATCTCCATCTTCCCCTCCCTGAAATGAGCACTTGAAGCGATACTACATGCCCAGAAACATGAAATTAAACAAATGTATTATTGTATCTCAATTTGTCAAAGTGTCAAGAACTGAGAATAACATGAGACTGTCCGTGTGCTAAAGTCAAAGTCACTGTATATATGTTCACTTAATAAGCAGTTTTCAATTACCAACTGGCTATAGTTTAAACAATGCTAATCAAATTCAATGCTGTTATCATTGAGAAGATATGCCCAGGAAAGAATTGTGCAGATGAAGACACCAATTTCAGACTGACAGATTTTCGATCTGTCAAGTTGACAATTGTCAACCTGCAGCCATTGAAATGTTGAATTTGCGCTCACAATGCAGGATCAACAAGTTGACAGTATTCATCTTCCCATGTTATCAAAGTGCTTTACCCAGGAGTATTTGAACCCTAATTTCAATCTATGGACATAGTTCCATGTAATATAATGAGCATTATTAAAAAGAAAATGTGAAGAATGCATTGAGTATTTAGAATTAACATATTTACAAATAAATGATAGACTTCCATTTTTTAAAGTGGGATGAACCATGGTAACA
The DNA here is from genome assembly GCF_020745735.1 of Hemiscyllium ocellatum. Taxonomy (NCBI): domain Eukaryota; kingdom Metazoa; phylum Chordata; class Chondrichthyes; order Orectolobiformes; family Hemiscylliidae; genus Hemiscyllium; species Hemiscyllium ocellatum. Next base: position 127,581,698 of record NC_083401.1, read on the forward strand.
ATCCACAAAATATTTTGTAATATAGTCATCGTTCTAATATAGGCAATTGGCAGATTTATAAACAACAATGAGAGTGTGAATGATCAATTGAAGTAATTTTGAACTTTGATAACTTATCCAGGGAAGCATTAACTTCTCTGTTTCTCGAATAGTCTGAGAGTTCTCTTATACTGTCCTCAGCAGGCAAATTGGACTTTAAGTTAAAATCTGATCCAAATGACAACACAACTCGTTCATTGTCGTACATCAACTGAGATTATGCATTCAAATCTTTGAAGAGGCAGACTTGAGTCCATGACATTTTGACTCCAAACTGAGATTACTACAACTGAGCCCTTCTCTGATCATCCCCCATAGAAATGTGGAAGGAATGACTTCTAACTGCACTTTCTGGACAGCTTACAGCCCCTTAATTCCCCTGCCTACATCCACAAACAGCAGTTCAATGTTATATTTCCCATTCTCTCCTTCCCCAAAAAGGCTTCCAGGGTGCACCCATATAAGCATAAGCGCCTACTGAAAAGATACATATGAGTTGATCCACCTCCCGGCCAAGAAAGACTGGCAGAGACATTAGCAGAATTCACTTTGCCATACTCAAACAAGTGGATAGTACTGAAGGTTTTTGAGACACTGCGTTATGTAATGATAAAAGGATTATACAATGGTTTGAATAATATATAACATAGTAATAAGGGGACTATTTTCCCCTTAATAAGCCTTTGCTAATTGCAGTCAAGACATTTCCTTGAGGAAAGCTGCCTGCTGCTCTGCTACAGCTCTCTGGAAAGTACAAAGCCGTCAACAGCTTCCAGTTCCTCAGGCAGCAGAGTGATAAAGTGACCAATTTTCGAGTGCAATACATCCTGTCTGTGCCCATTTCAGTGATACAAAACAGAGAGAAAACGCATGGTGGCCCTATGAGCAGGGTTTTCCACCCTATTTGTGCTTCAGGTGACTTCTGGTCGCAAACCAGTTGAGGGGCAGTCACGGCATTGTGCCAGAAATAGGAATTACTCCTACAAATCATGTTAATGATCAGAGCTGATGTAATTGAGGCCAATGTCAGTTTCCTTCACTTCTGTTGGTCATAGATTATGTGCAAGCTGACCCCCTCCAACCTAGCATTTTAAATCGCCTTCTGCTGCAGTTCAAAAGCTGAATAATTTGAAATGGTGTGTAACGTTTGGCACAGAGAGTGAAGATTTGATTTTTGTCCTCTCCTCATAAAGTTCGCTGCTGTTTGGCAGCATGACCAGTCGCACCATGAATATAATTCCTTTGAAAATTAAGATCCTACTGTTATGTCTTGTGGTTCCCCAAAGTTTGAAATAACTACACTTTTAAACTCAAATGCTGGACCTTATTCAAAAATAGTATGTGCTATGGTCTAATGGTTCTATACACAGTCACGTGTGATGGGGGTACTTGCGTTAGCACACAATTGAACATAAAGTTTCTAATTTATATTAGAATAGTTTTATTGAAAAAGGAGCATGTGGAAGAGAGACTGTGAGTTGTGCACAGGAAGCAATAAAGAGAATGTTCCTGAAACTCAGGCCAAATTTCAAAAGCAGTCATTAAAACCTTGTAGGAGCAATTTAAAGAAGACTGACAATAAGCTGGTGAACTGCAATTGCAGCTCAAGAAACCCTGTGGCTGAACATTTCCATTTTCGTTCAGGTGCTCTGGCAAGTGAAATTCATTGTGCTCAGTCCAGCATAGTTCAGAGCAATCTTCTCTCACAATCTTCCACTCCTCACCTTTGCATCTGGGGTCTTTGGTGCCTCACTCGAGGAATCATGTGATGGGGGGTTTAGAATTGCTTGTCACTATCAGGGCCTTCTAGCATTTACACTGCTCACACCGTCTTTAAGGCCCAAATACACACCACTTCAGACACTGCTAGACAGGACTTTGCCCCTCTCGCATTGTGATGGAGAAATAGACTAAAAAGACACAAGTTAGCTCCTGACTTTGTGGACATGATACTATTGAATAGAGTGGTGGAAAATGAGTCTGCCCCTGCAGACTACCAAAGGGGCCCATACCTCCAGGCTCAGCCAGTCTGGATACACATAGCGGCCCGGGTTAGTGCTGTGGCCCAGGTTTAAGGGAATTGCATCAGTGCATTAAGGAACTCAAGGATCTCCTATGTTTCATAAGGGTTTGTAGCATCATCTTCTCTCTGCCACCTCACATTCACCAGGTGGACGCTTACTCTAACTCTGTCAATGTACAAATCATTCACCAAGGCTCACTATTATACATTTGACCAGTACAATGCATCATGTCCGGACAACAGCTCCAACCTACTTCATCCTCTCAAACTACTAACCCTTCCTGCCCTCTGCATTTCCCACTCACTCACTGGGGGAGCCTAAACCCCCACCCTCATACATGGCTGCTCTTACATCACATTGACTGCTCTTCCAACCACTTCCACCACACCCAATCCCTCTCCTTGTCTCATTGCAGGTAAAGCTGGCTGACCATCAGGCTGAGAGGGCAATGCCCAGTCAGGGGTTATTAGTGTGGGCATCAGGCTCCTCACTCCATATGAGGAGAAAATGCTCAGTTTGAAAGGAAAGAAGCAGTAGCACTCTAATGGGCATAGGAGTCTGCAATGGCAAAACAATGAAACAAGCTTTATTGTGCTGTGCTGCTGTCCTATTCTCAATTTGCACCAGTCTTTGTCTCTCTTCAATGTACAATTGCCTCTTTCCCACCATCAGCACCCAGTGAAACTTTGCAAAGGGGCCAGTGCTTGAGACTCTCCTCTCCACCACTGAGGAGAAAACCACTCAACGTGGAGGGTTTGCACCACAAGGCTTTCTCTTGCAGCCTGACCCCAGTTCAGCTACTTTCTCAGTTAGATTTGGAGTGTAACCTAATGAGCATGTCACTGACGTGTCCACAGCCAATCAAGGAAAACACATCCCAAATCTCTGGTATTTAGAGGGTTAATAGAGTCCAGGGATCTGCTCAGCCGCAGGCAGAAGATAAGCCCCTCTTCATGGGCATTACTGACTTGGTCAAAATGCACAGACCGCAACAAGAACAACAGGGAGGTTTATCAGAGACACTCGGTAAACTGGATCAAAGGATGGAGGAGGTCATCAATGTTATTAGTGTCCCGCTGGCTCTGGTATGTGTCTGTGGTTGGTAAACCCCCCCACCAGTCAATGGGATGACTGCCCAAGTCCTCCATGATAATAGGACCAACCACAGAGCAGACATCCCTCCCCCTGCTAGCATCAGCTTACACTTGGACATAGCGGGGGAAAGATAAAGCCATACTATGGGAACCTAGATAAATATGTCCTCACTTGTACTCTTAAGATGTCTGCTCCAGTGGAATGTTCGCTCCCAGTCTGGGTTAAGTCGCACTTGTGAAGGAGAAGACATGCCAAGGGTGTAGTGTCTAATCCTTGCTTATCTCTCACCAATAACTGACTCCTTGACCACAGCCTCAGACATCACGGATTCCTGACCTGTGACGTTGATGACCTCCACTTTGAGGTGGAGGCTGAACATAATATATAGGAGTTGTGTGAGCACCTGGCCCACACTCCTCATATGACAGAGCCACCTTGGAGTGAGATACAGAATCAGTGCTGGCTTCACACATCTCTACAAGGAGAGGTTCATTCTATGTATGAGCTTTCCAAGGGAGTACATTGCCATTCAAGATTGGAAGATGTACAATGGACATCACACATATACATGCTCCCTCATTGCACATTAATGTGTGAGGCAAGCTGTACAAAGAGCAGCCTCTTGCAGGTTTAATACTGCCCTGCAGGATGCTGACGCACTCAGGGCATTGTTTCCATCTAAATGCACTCTGAACCATCAGTGAACTGATGTAAGGATCAAAAAGAGATCTTTCAGGATTCCTCTCAATCTGCTGACCGACATGAGACATCTCACTGAACAATATTCGGATACGATATCCTGATGGCAGCCTTAAGAGCCACTTAACCTTAGAAACATGTGATTTTACTGCATTGTCTCACTGACTGCTGCTTTTTCCCTGATGCTTAGTAGAACATGTAATGCACAGACTCTTGAAAGCAGAATCACCTGAATGTATAATCAGATCGATAACAGAAATTCATTCAACAACAGAAAAGGTGAAGGACTACGAAAAAGAGCAAGGTCTATGTGTTCTTTGCACAAAGTTTGCTGACTGGGCATTGTGGGTACAGCCAATAGTGTGCTGCACCAAGGCGAAGCTCACGTTGGAGGGGATTCCCACCGTCCAAGCTGCTGGAGCCTCCTTGTCACAGGGGAAGGCTATGAACGTCTGGAGAAAATGGCATCAGTGGCAGCCCGGATGTTTTTGTGAACGGAGCATTAGGAGATGCACCCAGGTCCTCAGTTGGTCCCTGAATCAAACCCTGGGCAGCCGTCCCCTTGACAGCCACCCAGTCCGTCTGAGTGCAAGAACCTGTTCCAGCTGACAGAATAGCTCAGTGATGATGGCTCAGGAAATCCTTACTGTGCACCTGCATTGTCTTTCTGAAAGCGATTGGAAGGAACAGTGAGGCCTGTAAATGCAGGCTGTCATCATTCTCCTCCTTAGTGGATCCTTAGCTGCTGCAAGGTCAGTGGCAGCCATTGGAGGTTGTGCTCTTGAGCATGATATTTAATTGCTCTCACCTTTAAACTGCCTTCAGATTTACATTGAAGCATAGAAATTAGGAGTGGGATTAGCCATTCGGCCCTCTTGAGCCTACTCTACCATTCTTTATGATCATGGCTGGCTGTGTAACTCAGTAGATTGTTCCCACTTTTCCCCCATGTCCTTTCATTCCTTTACCACCTCCCCCCACCCCACCCCCTTCCAAGTACTGTATCCAACTCTTCTTGAAATCATACAATTGCACTGTTTTCTGTGGTAGTGAATTCCAATGGCTCTGGGTGAAGACATTTCTCCTCACCTCAGTTCTGAGTTGCTCACCCCATATCCTTAGGCTGTAGCCCTTCATTCTAGACTGACTCACCACATGAATACCCTTCCTGCCTTTTACCGTGTCTGGGGTGCTGTTAGAACTTCATACTTGGTTTTACTTGAACCAAGGCCGCACAAGTACAGCACAGTGATGTCTGATATATGAGCTGGTAGTCTGTGGGGCACGCAAGAAAGGTAACGCAATTATGCTGAAGGTATTTCATACATGTGAGCTCTTACATACATTCATAATGAAACCTCATGTGATGCCCTCCGAAAGTGCAGCATGAAGGCTTCCCTAGGACGTCAATCTCATGACCCAGTGATTAGCACTACTGCCTCCCAGCGCTAGGGATCCAAGTTCAATTCCAGCCTCGGGCGACTGTCTGTGTGGAGTTTGCACATTCTCCCAAATGCTGTGATTTCCATTCCAGGATGGGTGAGGTCATGAGTGTTTAATGAAGTCAATCTCCTCCAGAGGCTGCTGAGAGGAGGCAGTAGGAGCTGCCAGTTTCTGAGGACCACTAACTTAAAGCTATCTCAATTCTCTGGAATTTAATCTCAGTGGTATGTTAAATATTAGACCCTCTAGCACTCATTCACTCCAACACCCCAGTCCATATTAACATCCATCTTTATGACCCCTCATTGCCACCTTACCAACTTAATGCCATCTCAGATCAGTTCATGCCCTCACCAATCTCTATAGCCCTTTGCAATCCTGTGCTAACAGTGCCAATGCATGAGCCTGCTTCCCCATAATCTCTATATAACCCCTTTTCCAACCACATGCGAACTCATACAAACTTATGCCTCCCTCCCACCATCCTTCTCCCTTTCAACCTCTATGCCAAGCTACCCAGTATCAACCGTAGACAGACCTAAGGAACCATATTCTAAATATCTGTTACAGACAGAACTGCATGAAAATGTTGTCATTCATGAAAGTAAAAAATGAGGTCTGCAGATGCTGGAGATCACAGCTGCAAATGTGTTGCTGGTCAAAGCAAGCAGGCCAGGCAGCATCTCAGGAATAGAGAATTCGACGTTTCGAGCATAAGCCCTTCATCAGGAATAAGGATATTCCTGACGAAGGGCTTATGCTCGAAACGTCGAATTCTCTATTCCTGAGATGCTGCCTGGCCTGCTGTGCTTTGACCAGCAACACATTTGCAGCTCATTCATGAAAGCTCAATAAATACATTTAAATGCCCTCAAGCACACAATCCCTTGCACAAGCAAACATTTGTTTTCACAACTACGCAAAGGTGCCTTTCCCATCAGCAAAGCTTGGACCTGCTAGAAATGAGGCTGGGACTTACAAATCTGACCCATCACAAGTCTCCACGAGTTCTCAAAAGTCATCTCTAAGAGGTCTCTTTTCAAAAGTAAATCAAGATGTATTGTTATATTTGTTCTATATTCCAATGGGATTTAAGAACTTCATATTCATCCGTTCATATGCATGAGTATCCAGAGTGCCTCATCACTCATGGCTGCACTGTAGCCTCTGGTGGGAATAACTCTCCACTGTCTCCTGTTTTACACTATTGCCTAGATCCAAAATTCCATTGAAATGGAAATGTTTGTATGCAGTGAAGCATTCTGACAGCAGACAGATCAGTGTCCTGGAAGATAAATTACAGCAGCTATTTTTACAAGTCAGGGGCAAAGGGCCCCTGTCTTATTTTTTTCATACAAACTGCCCAAAAATGGCTAGGTTTCCCACATGAAATTCCAGGCTAGTATTTTCAGCCAAAGTGAAAAATGTTGACATAGCTGAGATATTGGAGGCTGACCGCACCTGTGGAAGTAAATCTGACCAGACAGGACAGTGGGAAGAAAGGAACTGGGGGAGGGTGGGGAATTTTAATTGCTAATGTCTAATGAATCTTTTGCTGACTCATGGCGGTAGATTCAAGAATTCAGTTTAGATTAATGAGTTTGTTTTAATAACTGTTATCAGATGAGCAAAGGGAAATAACCATTTGCTGTATGAGTGCTAATTGGAAAATATTATGAACAAAGGGACCTAAACTAACCAGCAACTTGCCTCTGATTAACCCAGTGAAAAAATGTTTAAGGCTTTCATGTATTTATGTTGTATTTTCAAATGTATGAAAATTGATCCTCACGCTACTGCATCCACCAAGATTTCCTAATTATGACAATATCCAGATATTGTCTGGAAAGAGTCAATGGGCTGTAAACATTGAATAATTTTAAATTACCTCTTTTGTGATCTTATTTTCATTTAAACCATACACATTATGCGTCATTAAATTGTAGGCAACTTCATTCGTTTCAAGTTTGAATTGGACCCTACCTTCTCAGTTTGTTTGAATGTGAAATATAGAAATCAAATAAAGCACATTCCAGACCAAAATGTTGTGAAGAAATGCACAAATACAATGCCATTGGTGTTAAACTTCTGACTAAGTGTAGAAGAAACAAATTTAACACATTCTAGACAGCCATCAAATATTGGATGTTTCATGGTAAGTGCAAAACTGTAGAACTGTCCAATACTATGATAGACTAAATTATTATGTTCCTTTGGGAATACCCATATAGAAAGCATATGTAAAACAATCACAAATTTTAGCACATGTCTGGAGAGTGCCAATGGACTCTAGACGTTTTCACTGTTTACAACTAAATCCAGAAGGGTGAATAAATTCCTCACTTTTCACTCCTGAGGTTGGTATGATATAATTTTTGTTTAAAAGGTTTGCTTCTCAATTTAATATACTTCGGCATGTATAGTGCCATGAGGAAACAAGGCAGTCAGATTTCTTGACTGAACAAGTAAAGAGCTCATTTACAGAATCACAGAACTGTTACATCACAGAAGGAGGCAATTCAAGCCATTGTATCTGCACTGGCTCTTCATATGAGCAGGTCATTTAGTGTTATTCTCCTAACCTTTTCCCAGTAACTCTGCACAATGTCCTTTCAAGTGACCTCAAATTTCCTGTTGAATGCCTCAACTGATCCACTACATACTGAATCAGGGCATTCCAAACCCTATCTACTATTTGTGTGAAAATGGTTTCTTCAAATCACTTTTGCTTTGTTTCTTAATTACTTTAAATCTGTGCCCTCTTCTTCGCAATACTTTCATTAGTGAAAACATTTTCTCTCAATTTATCCCATCTGGACCTCCCATGATTTTGAAAACTTCAATCAGGTCTCCTCTTAGCTTTCTCTTCTCTGAAGAAGATAATCCCAACTTCTCCAACCTATCTTCATAATTGAAATTCCTTATCCCTGAATCCCCATTCTCATAAATCCCTTTTGCATCTTGCCTTCACATCCTTCCTAAAGTTAGTGCCCAGACTACAGGTAGTTGGAATACTCCAACTGAAGCCAAATCCATGTCAATATAACCTCCTTGTCCTTGAAATGTATGTTCTTATTAATAAACATAGAATGCCGACTGCTTTCCCAACCCATCACACCACTTTTAATGAATTATACACACACATGTCCCTCTGATCTTGCAACCACTTTAATGTTGCATCCTTTTCTTTTATATTGTCTCTCCATGTTCCTCCAACCAAAGTTCATTGCCTCACTCTTCTCTACCTTGAACTTTACCTATTCCTTCATTTCACAACTTCTATACTACCCTCCTTACAGTTTAACATACTTGTAAGCTTCCTTATTATCCACTAATTTAGAAGTTTTCAAGTTCATGTACACCACATTGCCTTGATCAATCCTCCTGAGTTATCTCCTCAAAGAAAAACATATTGGTTTAACATGATTATCCCCTAAGAAATTAATCTGCATTTGTCCGTGTGACTACTAACTTATTCAGCATTGTTGTTTATAGACATTTCCCAACAACCAAAGGTGAAATGATGTGTAATGATTTGGCTTATCTGTAGCCTTACATGCTTTTTTGGACAAGGACATAATGTTTGCAATTTTCCAGTTTCCAGGCACCACAACTGAGTCAAAGAAAGATTGAAGGTTTTTTGCCAGTGCCATTCCAATTTCCATTCTTATGTTGCTCAATGTCATTGGATGGACTTCACCCAGTCCCAGTGTTGTGTCAACCTGAAATACAGTTTGTCCAGTAGTTCTTCCTTATAAATTTTGAACCCATATAGCAACTGAGTTCCTCCTCATTCAGTGTGGTCTGTGTAGAATCCTCCTCGTTGGTAAAGATAGGTGCAAAGCATTCATTTAACCGTTCAGCCATACCCTATGCTTCCATGTGTAAGTATCATCTTGAGGTTTAATCAACTCCACTTCTTGTTCCAGGCTGAATAGCGAAGGTTCAAACGTGAAGTGAAAAACAAATCAGAAAAACAAGGAAAGATTATTAACGATATTGCTTTATGTGCTTGCAGAAGACTTTGGGATTCTCCTTTATGCCAGCTGCTAATGTCTTTCGCTATTCAGCCTGGTTCTCAATTGTACTTTCTACTTGACATCTACCATTAGCACAGATGTGTTTTTTCTTATTTTTTTTCATAATTTCTATCTCTTTTGTAATCCAGCAAGTTCTGGATTTGTCTGCCCTATTTTCTCCTGTTAAGGGAATGTAATTGACCGTGCTTCACCCACACCTCATTGATAATCCATTATTCTGTGACTGTTCTTTCTGCTAATCTTTGACTCCAGTTTATTCAACACATACACATTCTTACCTTACAGATGGTGAATTTTTCCTGAATTAATTATTCTTAACTTGAATTGTTCATTATAATTTTCCATAATTTCCCTCAGCCTTCTGATAAAGTGATTACCATCCCTTAATAGTTCTCCCACTAACACTTGATCCAGTTCTGAAGGAGTCATACTGGACCTGAAATGTGAACTCTGTCTTTCACTCCACAAATGCTGCCAGAACTATTAAGTTTCACCAGCGTTCGCTGTACTTGTTTCAGATTTCCAGCATCCACTGTATTTTGCTTTTATTCGACACTTGATCTCCTCAGCCAATCTCATACCTACAAATCAGGTCAAATGATGCTTCCTTTCTCTTAGACTCAATACATACTGCTGCAGGAAAGTTCCCTGAACATACTGAGTATTCTTTCCATCCTCTGGCTTTTGTGTTGTGTTACCCCACTTTATATTTAGATAATTAAGGTCCTCCTTTATAACTAACTCCAGAGGTTTCCAACCTCTCTGTTATTTCCTTTCAAATTTATTCTTTTACGTCCATCTCACTCATTGGTGGTCTACAGGCTATAATCAGCAAGGCAATTATTTTTCTTATTCTTAGCTCTCGCTAAATTAATTCAGTCCTTGACCGGACTGGGACATCTTCTTTCTCCGGTACTGCAATATTCTCAATCAATATCACCACTCCTCCCCTTTTTCATCATTTCATAACCTTTCTGAAAATCTTTTGTCCAGGAATATTTGACCTTTAGTCCTGCCTTTTCTTGAGTCATGTCTCTGCAACATCGTATTTCTGCATGGCCTGTAACTCATCAGTTAAAAGCATCAACCTTATTAAAATATATAAACCAACCCTGAATCCCATAGCATGCAATATAGAAGCAAGCAAACAGAGAATGAGTTATAGGATGGAAGGAAATGGAATTTCCATAACAGCAAAGGAAAAATATGTTCCTGCGGTGGTCCAGGAATTCCAGTGAATTTGTGGCCAGTTCCAACTGTTTTTGGAAACTGAAAGAGCTGCGGATGCTGTAAGTCAGAAAGAAAAACAGAAATTGCTGGAAAATCTCAGCAGGTCTGGCTCAGAGTTCTGAGGTAGGGTTGCTCGACCTGAAATGTTAACTCTGATTTGTCTCCACAGAGGCTGTCAGACCTGCTGAGCTTTTCCAGCAATTTCTGTTTTGGTTGCCAACTTTTTTGTTCGAGACATGGTCTCTTTTAAGCTGTAATCCTTCCTTGCCAGAGTGAGTGCAATGGGATTGAAGATCCTCTTATTTTTAAATTCTCCATCTCTGCAATGTTTTACAACTTGTAACATGGCTGGAAAAAAACAATTGAGAGAGAAAGCTATTTCTATTCATTCCTGCAGGCCACTTTACCACTCTTTTCATGTTACCTCACAAGCTTTTCATGTTAATTCATTATAGGTGAAGATTCAGTCATGTGACAGCTGGCTATTGGAATGCAATGAAATCTATGCTCACAAAACAATTTAATCTTCCATTGTCAAAGCTAACAAGATACACTGAACTATATTAGGAGGGGCAGAGTAACCCTCAGCAGCATTTTCATATGATAGGTTTTGTTTTGTCTCTGGTCGATTCTGTAAATGGCTTTGGCTTATTTCACCTCGCTGAATGTAAATCAGTTCCTGAGCAAAGTTACTTTGGCGTTTGTTCTGTAATTCCCTATGCAGTGTGGCCAGCCTGCAGGTCAGACAGCTACTGCATCTATTCTGCCTGGCTCATTCAAGGTGTTCTCTTCCAAAAGAAAGTGCCAGCTATTAAATCATTCAGTTACATTGAAGATGAAACCCATATATTACAAATTCATGGAAAATGAAAATGGAGAGTAAGCAACTCACAAAATATTGTGCAAATTTGGGGTTTGTAAAGCCAGGTTGATGGACCAAGCAGTGCACTTTCAATCTGTCGGATGTGCTTGCACACATGGCTTTTAAATGAAGAAAAGTAAGGCTTGCTTCTCTGCCTGCAAATAAATGCACCAAGATCTGATCACCAGACCTTATCATGTCTAATCATTTAAATGTGTGGACAGGACAGTGTGCTTTCTTCAGGCAGTGAAAATGAAAAGGTAGTACCTGGAGCACCTGAAGTTTTAAAATTTAACATAGAAAGTTTTAAAATTTGGCTGCACTTCCATTACAACTGGTTTGTACCACTGGCAACATGGGACTACGTTTCACAAGCAATTTCCTGAATATTTTTACAACACCAATTTGGAACATTGAGGCAGAGTATCATTTACAAGTCGATTCAAGGTTCATTCTTCAAAAATAATTCCTTAAATGCAGTTTCTAATTAATGAATCAATTCAAATAGAATATCCTTTATTGTCAAGTGTGCTCCAATACAGAAGAACAGGCGTACAGCAGAAAGTTTTTACAATGGCTGCCTTCTAATGGCACCACCTTGGGTACAAGTACCTTGCTACAAATCTTGGATACAAAATGAGAATAAAAGGAAAAGTAATATCACGAGTTACAGTGTCTTAAAAAATGAGTTAGAAATAAGATAGTTATAACATAGTTAAAGGATTGACATTACAGCCCAGTAAAGAATTTCGAATAGTAGCAGCTCAGCACGTGGTCTGACTGCCCGTACTAGGCCCCAGTCCAACAAATGTGCCGTTCCATTCCAAGCTTCCAGTCTGCACCACACCAGCACTCAGCTGCTCCAAGGTAAGTTGTGCTGCTCTGGGACTCGCTATTCCTCTCATGGATCTCCAGGGCTTATTTTCTCTCGCAACTCTGGTACGTGCTTTCCCTCGCAATGCACTGGGAAGTGTTTCCCCTCACACTGCACCGGGATGCGGTTCCCCTCGTACTACTCCCTGGACGCTGCTCCAGGATTGCTAAAATGAGAGAAGGAAAAAAAAAGAACAGGCAGAGCAGAGGAGCTTCGGGTGGAGCATTCTACTCTGCCGCCATCTTGCTGGAAAAGTTGTAACTTATACAAAAAGGGTTTTTCTTTAATGTTTACTCCAGTTTGAAGTCATTGCAGTCTGGTCAACAGTGTTAAGAAGTAATAGTCCCCATAGGTATTTACTCTTATTTCACACCCAAAAAAATTATCTACTTCCAAGACACTCCAAAGGAAATCTTAAAAAGTGATTTTTTTTGGTAGAAAATTCCCTTTCATGATTTGTGTTAAGCTATAACTAGTAAATTAGCATTTTTATTACTCAGCCTTTGAACTTTCTTTTCCATGCAATCTTCTCAATACCTATTATTGATAATCCTGAGTAGAGATTTTGAAGTGAACCCCTTGATTTTTGTTGATCATGACCATCTTTGCCAGTACATAGGTTAATTTCAGACTGTGATAGATGGATCCTTGATCAGTAGAGAAGTCAAAGGTTACAGGGAAAATAGATGTGAGGAATGCTGGTCATCTTGCCATGGTCTTATTGAATGGAGGAACAGGTTCGACGGGACAAAAAAGAAGCCATCCCCAGACAGCAACAACAAAAATCAGAAAGAACCAAACTACTCTACATCCACTCCTCGATTAAATGCAGGGATTTTAAAGGAGGCTAAAAGTTTGAGCAAAAATAACCTGGTTCCCTCAATCAAGAATAAACCTGGCACAGGAGATGGAGACAAAAAATCAAAATGAGAAGAAATTGCTCTAACAACATCTTACATTCATTCCTTCATTTTGAATGGTCAAAATTTGATATCTTCTGATTTGTCTTGAAATAAATTATTGACAAAGTATAGATAATCGCATTAGTGCTGAACTGTTAATGAGTGCAAACATTAAGTCAGGATCCAAATTTTAGATAAACAGGGCTAATCTGCGACAATGATCCACCTTTTGCAATTAAATTTTCAGTGTTTACAAATGTTTAAAGCAGATTATAATTTATTAATTGTTAGTAGAAAAATCTGTGATTTTTTTTTATGGAACATGCATTCCATTCCTCACTTTTCAAATTTGGCACTTTGTTTTGAGGGATTCACTTTTTTCCCATATATTCCACAGTCACAATCTGTACCAGTTTCAGCAGTCATGATAATAGATGGCCATGACTTGGAATAGGAGAAAAGGCAATGCTGTTCTTCATGTTTTGCGCAATATTGCAAATAATTAATGTTAAATTAAAGCATATTATGCGCCATGGTGTCTTATACCAACAAACCAGCCAAACTGATCGATACTGAAGGTTTTTTTCCCACATCTGATGAACAATCTTGTCTCCAAAGGAAAACGATTGGCATGAATCGAAAGGAAATATAGACTTTTAACTGACTTCTGCATCATCTCTGGAATGCAGGTCCAGAATCAGTGACTTCAAACAATGTTCACATAAAAATGGGCTGAATGTGACTAAAATTAAGCTTGATCTATCTATGGGATATTCATCAGAAATGCTGCTTTTGAATTGTAACTTTTACCGGATTCACTGAAAATTTGTTTGTGAATGAATTTGAGAAGAGACTTTACACAGAGACAAGGCTGAGATTTTGAAACAAAACACCCCCCCCCCCCCCCCCCCCACCCCCCGCCATGAATTCAAACGTTAATGTTAATCTTTTTATGACCTTATTTGGAAAGTAGTTCTCTAATGTTACCTTGGTGAAGAACAAAGTTCTGAAGTCTCATCTTTGAAACATTGCATATTATTGGAGAAATGATTGTGAAATGTTATTCTCGCAGCAGTGAAGATTATTTTCTAGTTTATTTGGTTTTTTTTAGTTTTTTTGATCTTTCCTTAGAAAACACCATTGGTGAAGCCACCAATCAAATTGCTTTGTTCTCCTTTATTAGTTCTTACTTTTTTTCACTCCTTATCTGAAAGCATTGACTCGAACAAGATCCAATTCAATGACTTCCACTCTGGCCAGGAGAAACTTAAGCTAAAGAAGAAATCCCGAATCTGCCGAGCAAGATCATATCAACCGTCCCTTCTGTAACCCATTGGAATTTACTCTATACCCCATTTGATTTTACTCTCCATTCCAAACTAAGCAAAGCAGAGTCAAATCACCCATTGAATGTGGTGGCCATCTATTTGCTTGTGCAGAGTGCCAAAATTCACCCTAATTCTGGTTTCGCCTAGTATCCACTTATTCTTTTCTGGTGTTGGACTGTGGATGGCAATCAGGATTGGGATCCAAATTTATTCATGTTCCCTACCAGTCAGGATTGTTAATACCATTTTGCACAATTACAATCCATTAAAGAGATCTGCAAAGAAAATGACATGAGTGAATTAAAAACTGGGGAGGAACTACTAAAAAGATAACTTCAACAAAAAGATTCTTGACCATTTCAGGGAAGTTACTTCAGAATCTTTGTTCATCTCCAGTGAGTGGTGTAGTTGATGTTGTATTCAGACATGTTGGCATGCCTTATTATGTGTTGCAATGTTGTGCTGTGCTGTTTTGTTTTGTTTTTTTGTTTGTTCCTACACTGTGTTGTATTCCCAGGGTTTGCCGGGGTCCCCCACAGTGGCGGCTCTGCACAGTAATCAGATCCTCACTGTCAAGGTTTGTGGATAATGTGTACGTGCTCAGTCAGACCTCAACCAGCATACTGGTTAAAATTATATAAGACTTATTGGCCTAAAGTTAGTTATTACAAATGAGGCTTTTTTTTCATTCTTTTCAACTAAAGGGCAGTTATCCCTGTCATATGTTGACATATATGAGGTAAGGTTGTTTTCAGTTTGAGGAATCTAATAAGGAATTATGAATTCAAATAAACTTTAATTTCTGCAGATTAAGAAAGAATATCGAACTATTCTGTTCCCAATTCTTGAAGCATTTATGGTCTTGATAAGATGATTCTTGTAACTATATATGATCTGGTTCTGAACAAAGCTTTCTGTCAAGATGAAACCAAAACAAATGTTATCATTCAATTGGCTGGCTGTTTAGACCAATACATGTTTGATAGTAGGATCCAGGGATTCAATTCAAATGTTGTAAGATATGTAGTTGTCATTTTGTTTGATCAAGTACAGACTTAGTATGCTGGACTAATGTCTGACTGAATACATCACTATAAATCCTAATAGTTTGATTGTGGAATCCATGCTGATCTGCCAGTAAATAGACACAATGAGCTATGCAATTTTGCATTGAAACCTCAAAGATGATAACCCCACCAGCAAAACGATCTATGTACAAGAGAGATTAGATTGGAACTTCCTTACACTATAGACTAATGTCATAAGGAGATAAACAGTGACTATTTTTGACATCATTGCACTTAAGAACCACAATTCTTTTGGTGATTAATAAGTTGGGATTTTTTCAGTTTTACGGAGTAGTTTACTGAATGGGTTTATACATCAGACTTTCTGACTGATATTAAATGTAATAAATTAATGCCAACATGATCGTAGAGACCTGTCTATTCCACCATACCTCATAGTTTTGTGCCTTCCTCTTCAGTTACTGATAATATCCCCAACCTTAAGTTGACAAGTTAAAGAATACATCAGGTACTAGCCTCATGTTGGAATGAAACTTCACTCCTTTTCTAAAAGGACTCTCTACCTTTAATCAACCTTGGTTCCAGCTCTTCTGACAACACCACCAAAAACTCATCGGTTGTGACTTGTAACCTTGAGCATGAAAACCTTAACCCATGCTGGAGTGACTCTCAAAAGGCATAGGGATGACAAAGGTCTCAAATGATCTTGTTACACTATTATTAATGGCAAAGGGAAAATTTAGCTAATCATATATTGCCACTAATTCCTGGATTTTCAGTGTTAATACTTGGAAATAGCTGAACTGGATTAATAGATAGCGGGAGATAGAGAATAAAGTTGAATGGATTCAAAACTAACAACTGAACATTTAGTCAGTTTGATGACAGCAGATGGATTGAGTTTTAGATTATTTCTGCCACCAGTTTCTGGTTCCCTGGATTCATATTGTGTCCATATATTGGTAATGATTTGGCATGGATTTCATTGACAAATGCCTGAACTGTATATCGGTGACAGAAATGTTAACTTGCTGCTCTTAACTGTTTCTCCTCCTTCTTTTGAAACCTTCCCTTGCCACTCCTTCACCTTTCTGACCTCTGACCTCCTAACTTTGACTTTCCCTGCCTGATCAGATGGCGTTTCCTTACCCAAGAGTCAATCATGGGTTCCTATCGGCTGATCAGCAGTTTATTAAGCGACGTCTCATGAAGGTAGTGCTAGTACTTGTAGAATTCTTCTTTGCATTCTTTACTGTAAATATTATTCTTACTTTTCCTTGGTTTTCTTTACTTGCATTATAATTAGAAGTAATTGCCTTTTGCTGCTGGCATCATTTTCTCATCGTCATCTCTCAGCGGAATTTTAATTAATTGTAATTATTTATCATTGATCATCATTGATCAGAGACTTTGTCATAGCAAATAACAATAACCAACACTGCACATCGTTTTTATTTGAACTTTTTCACAATTTGCAGGGTGATCAAGGTCAAGCTGGGCCAGCTGGTCCACCGGGGCCTCCTGGTCCTCCAGGCCCACGTGGTCCTCCAGGTGACACAGGAAAGGATGGTCCTCGGGGAATGCCAGGCGCACCTGTAAGAATTCCTCAGATTAGTTTCCATTCCATTCTTTCTGTTATAGCTTTCTCTTATTGAGTTAAAGGCAACACACCGTGGAGCACTCTGACATGGCTCAGTGCAGCTAATGGGAGTTAGCAATTCGATATTTATAAAATGAAGAAAGAGAAATTCGGGCAGTCTCTCTGAAGAAACTTGGGAACAGCAAACATAGAAAATAGGAGTAGGCCATTTGGCCTATCGGGCCTCTTCCATCAGTCAGTATGACCATGGCTGATCATCTATCACAGTGCCCTGTTCCAATTTCCCTCTGTAACCTTTGCCTTTAATCATAAGAACTATATCTAACATCTTCCAGAAAGCTGCTTTCTGTGGCAGAGAATTCCACAGGTTCACCATTCTTTGGATGAAGATTTTTTTTCTCTCATTTCAGTCCTAAATGGCCTAACTCATATCCTGAAACCGTGATCTTTGAGGAGTCTGGACTTCCTGGTCATCAGGAACATCCTTCCTGCATTTACCCTGTTAGTATTTTATAAGTTTCTATGACTCACAATCCTCCAATTCTTCTAACCTCCAGTGAATGTAGTCCTAACCTATCCAGTCTGTCCTCATATATCAGTCCTGCCATTGCCAGGAATCAGTCTGGTAAACCTTTGTTGCAATTCTTCAGTAGCTGGAACATCCTTCCTCAGATAAGGAGACCAAAACCACCGACAATACTCTAGGTGTGGTCTCACCAACACCTTGTACAATTGTAGCAAAATACTCTTGCCCCTGGACTCTAATCCTCTTGCTATGAAGGCCAACATACCTTTGCTGCAACTCCGTGGGTACTTTCAGAACTTCCAACACTCTTCCATGGCTCAGTGGGATTCAATGAAGGAAATACAGAACATGTGTCTTATCCTAAAATTAATCATATTAAAGTCATTGACTAATTTTTAAAGAAAAATACTTTTAAATATAAATACTAATGAAATTTTCTAAACCAGCTCATGTTTTGATTTTAGGGGGAAATTGGACCAAGAGGTGAAACTGGATTAATGGTGAGTGAAATACTGTATCTTGTGTTATACTGATGTGTGTTATACCAAGGTGTAATGGAAATTATCTCTATTTATGATAATGCATTCAGTGATACTTTGTATATTTATGTTTTGGATTAAGGATTACTCTCCTGACACAAACTGGAGATTAAATACATGGGCTAGATTGTACAAAAAATAAACTCTACTTGTTATGCTGGTGGTGCATGCATGAAGGGATGAATAATTCTCATTTTGTGGAAGATCTTCAAGTCCCAGATTTTCTACCTGACTCAACTTACCTTTGCTAATCTTGTAGAATTATTGCAAGTTTTCTCATGTTGAGAACATGTTTTCCTGATATTTAATCACAATTTTGATCCATGAACATTTTTCACTCCTAGAATCTTTACCACTCTATCACATCTCATGTTTGTATTAGTAGATAATGTCATTTTTACTTGGATATATTATCATTTGCTTTTAGGACTAAATAACATTCTTCTCTCACTCCTCTCAACATCATTAAGCACCAAGTGACACTCAGTGTTTGAATTTGAAACAAAGATGCAGATTAAGAACTTAATAAGTGACTATTTTCCAGTTACTTGAAGAGCTGGCTACCAAAATCCAATTGTCTGTCAACCGGTCAATACACTCAATTTGCCAGTAATAAATTTCAATCGTATCATATTTTGTTGCTTCCTCTTAATGACTAAAGTAGGGATTAATGGCATTTATATGTTCGTAAAATACATGCCATTTTAATGACAGTTTAAGTGTGTTTATTTTATTAGTTTGTTAAATTCATGAAGAGAAATGTTTTTATTGGCTGAAATGTAAATGATTGTGCAGTTATTAAGACCAGTTAATTAGTAAACCTACACAGCAATATTTGGCATTTTATTGATTCGTGCATGTTGGGAAGTCACATGTTTTTTTTCAATACCTCCAGTTTTAGTGGAAAGAATTTAAATTAAGATCAAAGCAGGGACATGGAGTTGTGCTTTTCAAATATCAAATCATTATTAAAATTTGGAATTTGCTAAATGTAATGAAAAAGAGACAAAATGGGTTTTTGAATTGTCAGTCTTGATTACTTTGATTATATTCTTATATCTTGAATAAAACTTAGTTTATGTATTCGAAAGTGTATATTGCATTTAGTAACTCTCAAAAACTCAAAGGCAGGAAGCAAAAATTCTGAATGATGCCATTTTTCTATTCCCATCTCCCAAGAAGGGCCATTTTATTTAACCCTGTTTAAAGAGGAACCACTGCTCACTGACCAGGGGCTCCATTCAGCAGTTCAGTAGAGATGTGAATTTCACTCATGGCAATCTGAATTAAATGGTTGATCAAAACACCATCAACAGTCTTGTTCTTTTGTTTTTGAAATGTCAGTTTCTGTCTAAGCTTTACTCCATTATTCATTTCTGAAGTATTGAAAATGTTTCACCCTCGGTTTTATTAATTCTACCCAATATTAATCCCACTATCTGGGACAGAGCAGCACCAGAGCAATCCAGTGTGAGCAAGTCTGGAGAGACTTCTCTTCAGAGCCAATGGTATGGTCCTCCATAAGAGACTGTGCCAGCTATCAATTGAAAATGTGGCTGGTTCCATCAATTATTCCCCTACACTGATCATGACACTTTTCTCTTTCTAACCACATCATTTCTAATTTGTCACAAATCATGTCATCACCATTAAAACTTGACTTTGGCTTGAGAGTTATTGAAGGAGCTGGCTTGTTGGAAAGAAGTTGCCAAAGTCATCATGGGTTAATATTGGAACTTTATTGCAATATTAACGTTACTATAGCTCCCTTATTTTATCCAGAAACCGATGCCCGCTTACAGGAGCACCTGCATCACCTTTTGAAGGAATTACATTGAGCAAAGCCATATTTTTGATCTATTTATTCCAACGGCCAAACTGAGTTTTAAAAATGGAATTAAAGGACCGTAGTCTTTTCCTTTAGAAGGATCATTTTAGATTATCTATACAATTATGGGACTGCCTAATTAAGCTCCCAGCCCTCAATAATAATCTTTGCTCAGAAGAATTAAGCTACTTGTGCTGTTTCAGTCCAAGCTTTCCTTCCCATGCAAATGTGAAGTTTGCAGTACGTGCAGCAGGTATACGGTGATTATTAGACTACAGGGTGCTATTTTCATGAGGCTCATGAATTCTTTCTGTTAGGATAAGCAGAGTTCATTCAGGATCTGGCAAATTGGTTAATTCTATCAAACCTAAGAGAAAAACAATGGCGTTCAGTTGATGGTATTTTTGTAAAATCAGAAATCAGCAACCTTCTTGGCTGGATTTTGGATAAATAAGAACCTACTGTATCTAGGTTATACAACAGGTCATTACTCAGCCTGACATATGGTATTGTTTAACCGAATGTCTTCCGTGCTTACTTCATTAACAGGAAAAATATGCCAAAGGTTCATTCAACACTTTGGCAAACATAAGAAAGTAGTGTCACAAGCTGCCACTTTGATCCAACTGGAAGAGATTAGATACCTTTGGTGAACCAAGCATGTCACTCCCATTATAACTAAAATCACATTTCAGTATCTATTTTTCTTAAGTTACTATTTGAGTAAAGATCATACAACACCAGGTTATTGTCCACTAGATTTATTTGGAAACGCTAGCTCTCGGAGTGGCACTCCAAAAGCTCATGCTTCCAAATAAATCTGGTGGACTATAACCTGGTATTGTATGATTTTTAACTTTGTCCAACCTAGTCCAACACTGGCACCTCCAAGTCACTATTTAAGTCGCTATTCTCTTGCAGTATTTGTGTCACTATCATCTTAAGATTTCTGTGACCTTGACAAGTTAGGCAGTATAAGAAGGTCTATTGCAACGTTTACTGGATTAGATTTTGAGAATTCATCACAAATGCTGAATTGTCAATGTGATAATAACATCTCAATGTGCTTTTGTTTTTCTAGGGACCCCAGGGACCACCAGGACAAAAGGTACAGTATACCAATACACATAAAGCATTCAAATTGTTTATTGCCAACATTTGACCCAGACTCAAAGAAAATAGGCTACTGTAGTTCAGAAGTTAGTTCATAGATATGTCTTAACTCTAGCCTACTTAGTCAAGTCACCACAGTAATGTATGATATATAATATGTTTAATTTCTCTATTGTATGAACTTTTAGTTAAAATATTTAGACTAGTGGAAGTTTTTACATCAGGACTTTTATGTTAAAAGAAGTGTTTCTTTCAAAAAACAAAATTTACTAGTCTTCCCATTTCAATGTTGGCAAAACTCTGGAATTTAAATTTAAAACATGTACAGAGGATACAGTTTCTATTTCAACCCACACTAAGCTTAATAGATCACTGCCATATGATTGATACTGAGCAAAACTTTCAATGTGTCGCTGATGAATGGATTTTGGTTTTACTGTGATCACTGGGCTGCTGTTCCTTTCCTGTTTCTGAGGTAACTTGATGACAGACTTCCTGAACCTTCTGTCAGCACCTTTAACAGTTATCAGAATCGGCTGTCAGATTTTTTTTTGATAAATTCAATATACGATTTATGAGATTTCTTCATTATCACATTGTAAAAAACATCATTGTATATTCTTACCTTACCTTCCAATCATTGGAGGTTTGTCTCTGAAACCCTTCCACAAAAACAATCAAGGTTTTGAAAGTAAAAGCATTCATCACTCTTTTCTGTATTTATTTTTCCCTTTACTGGCTACACAAAATGTTGTAAGACAAACATAACTCTAAAAGAATTTGATTGGAAGTCTTATGTAAAAGATTGACACTTTTTCTCCCCATCATCAAAGCTCCCAAGCCTTCCAAACAAAATGACAAGAAATTCCATGATTTTTAGAGGTGTTATTTGCTTTGTTAATAAACTAGGATGAAGGTAATCATTCAGTGTCTTCATGATTGGGGTTGAAATAATTTGACAGGAGTCTATAGTTTTGAATCTTGGAAGAAAATAGAGATTGTATAAAATACTTCTATCAAATGTTTACAAAATTGTGAAGGGTACAGATAAAGTGAATGGCAGGTGTCTTTTCCCTATAGTGGGGAATTTCAAGTCTAGGGGAAATATTTTAAGGTAAGAGGAGAAAGATTTGAAAAAGACACAAGGAGCAACTTTCTTTTCACAGAGAGAGTGGTTGACAACTTCCAGAGGAAGTGGTGGATGCAGGTACAGCTAACAGGTATTTGGATCAATACATAAATAGGAAAAGTTTGGAGGTATATGGGACAAACACAGGCAGGTGGGGCTAGTTTATAGTTGGCATGAATTGGTTTTACAGAAGGGTCTGTTTCCAGGCTGTATGACTCTGCCTCGATGACTCTAAAATGACTGTAGGAAATGATGTGCTCTCAGTGTCAGCACAGTGATGATACTGAGAGGACAAAGGTGTGTGGGATATTTTTGCGCTGTACTTAATTTTCTGTGAGGTTGATTACTTCAGCTGACATATTCAACGTTTGTGAGAAGATTTGTAGCTCGGGTGCTCGTTGTTGTGGTTCTGTTCACCGAGCTGGGAATTTGTGTTGCAGACATTTCATCCCCAGTCTAGGTGACATCCTCAGTGCTTGGGAGCCTCCTGTGAAACGCTTCTGTGATCTTTTCTCCGGCATTTGTAGTGGTTTGAATCTATTGCTTCCAGTTGTCAGTTCCAGCTGTCTATTGCAGTGGCCGGTATATTGGGTCCAGGTCGATGTGCTTATTGATTGAATCTGTGGATGAGTGCCATGCCTCTAGGAATTCCCTGGCTGTTCTCTGTTTGGCTTGTCCTATAACAGTAGTGTTGTCCCAGTCGAATTCATGTTGCTGGTCATCTGCGTGTGTGGCTACTAAAGATAGCTGGTCGTGTCGTTTCGTGGCTAGTTGGTGTTCATGGATGCGGATCGTTAGGCGTCTTCCTGTTTGTCCTATGTAGTGTTTTGTGCAGTCCTTGCATGGGATTTTGTACACTACGTTGGTTTTGCTCATGCTGGGTATCGGGTCCTTCGTTCTGGTGAGTTGTTGTCTGAGAGTGGCTGTTGGTTTGTGTGCTGTTATGAGTCCTAGTGGTCGCAGTAGTCTGGCTGTCAGTTCGGAAATGCTCTTGATGTATGGTAGTGTGGCTAGTCCTTTGAGTTGTGGCATGTCCTCGTTCCGTTGTCTTTCCCTTAGGCATCTGTTGATGAAAGTGCGCGGGTATCCGTTTTTGGCGAATACATTGTATAGGTGTTCTTCTTCCTCTTTTTGCAGTTCTGGTGTACTGCAGTGTGTTGTGGCCCTTTTGAATAGTGTCTTGATGCAACTTCTTTTGTGTGTGTTGGGATGGTTGCTTTCGTAGTTCAACCATGAACACCAACTAGCCACGAAACGACACGACCAGCTATCCTTAGTAGCCACACACGCAGATAACAAGCAATATGAATTCGACTGGGACAACACTACTATTGTAGGACAAGCCAAACAGAGAACAGCCAGGGAATTCCTAGAGGCATGGCACTCATCCACAGATTCAATCAATAAGCACATCAACCTGGACCCAATATACCGGCCACTGCAACAGACAGCTGGAACTGACAACCGGAAGTGACAGATTCAGACCACTACAAATGCTGGAGAAAAGATCACAGAAGCGCTTCACAGGAGGGTCCTAAGAACTGAGGATGTCACCTAGACAGGGGACGAAACATCTGCAACACAAATTCCCAGCTCGGCAAACAGAACCACAACAATCAGCTGACCGTTGTGTTACTTGAGACTTTATAAAGCTCTGGTTAGGCCCCATTTGGAGTACCGTGACCAGTTTTGGTCCCCACACCTCAGGAAGGACATACTGGCACTGGAACATGTCCAGCAGAGATTCACACGGATGATCCCTGAATGGTTGGTCTAACATACAAGGAATGGCTGAGGATCCTGGGATTGTATTCATTGGAGTTTAGAAGATTAAGGGGAGACTTAATAGAAACTTAAAAGATAATACATGGCTTGGAAAGGGTGGACGCTAGAAAATATTTTTCTGTTAGGCGAGGAGACTAGGATCCGTGGACACAGCCTTAATATTAGAGGGGGTCAATTCAGAACAGAAATGCAGAGACATTTCTTCAGCCAGAGAGTGGTGGGCCTGTGGATTTCATTGCTGCAGAGTGCAGTGGAGGCCGGGACGCTAAATGTCAGGCAGAGATTGATAGATTCTTGATGTCACGAGGAATTAAGGGCTACGGGGAGAATGTGGGTAAGTGGAGTTGAAATGCCCATCAGTCATGTTTGAATGGCGGAGTGGACTTGATGGGCTGAATGGCCTTTCTTCCACTCCTATGTCTTATGGTCTTATATTGCACGAAGTAAAATCAATGAATGTCAGACGTAGACCTGAAGATAAATAGTAAAAAAAGGCGACAATTAGAAAAATAATCAACACTCTCAAAGACTCCTTATGTGGAAGTTATTGGCAGAGCAGACTGGAAATCATTCAAAAAGCTATTTGGATGTAATGGGAAGATTGGATCTGTCAATGAATTGAGATGAACAACAAATGCTGTTATAAATTGAAACATTTATCCATGAAATAATCTACAGCAAGCTTTTAACATTTCAAAACACATTAAATGTAAATGTTAGTTTATTGCTGCATTGACAAATGAAACTGATGAAGCTTGGTTTGGAACTCCATATAACCCCATTGTAATTGAATGCAAGCTCAAACGTGGGCAGCCATGTTTTCCGGTTTCTCCCACCCTCAAAAAAAACTACGCTGCGATGGGATTTTATGCGCCTAATATATTTTTCTAGCCTGCATTGTTCTGGTTAGTGTTTCCCTGGAATTTCAAAACATAGAAATATAAGAATGGAGGCGATGACTTAATGGTGTTAATGCAAGACTGTTAATCCAGAGACCCTGCTGGTGTTCTGGGGACCTGGGTTTGAAGATCACCATGGCAGATGGTGGAATTTGAATTCAATAAAAATCTGGAATTAAGAATCTACTGATGAAAGCATGGTCCATTGTCTTAAAAACTCATTTGGGTCACTAATGTCCTTGAGGGAGGGAAACTACCATGCCTATTTGGTCTGGAATACAAGTGACTCCAAACCCACAGCAACATGGTTGGCTCTTAACTGCCTCTGGGCAATTAGGAATGGGCAATAAATGGTGGTGCAGCCAGCAATGTCCTTGTCCTGTGCATGAATTAAAAAAAAAGAGCAGGTATAGGCCATTTGGCGGTACAAGCCTACGCTTCCAGTCAATGAGGTCATGACTGAAATGATGTGTCTTTAACTCCACTTTCATGCCTGCCCTCCTAACTCTTATTAATCAAAATCTGTCTAACTCAGTCTTGAATATATTCAATGATCCAGCCTTCAGTGCTGTCTGTGAGCCCGAATTCCAAGTACCAATGATCTGCTGAAGGAACAACTTCCTTCTTGTATCCATCTTAATTGAGACACTCCTTAAGATGAAACATCCTGTCAATATTTTCTCTGTCAGGCCCTCTCAGAATTGTATGTTTCAAAAATATCACCTCTCGTTCCTCTAAACATCAGTGAGGAGAGGTCAATATGCTCAATCTTTCCTCATCCTAGTTTAATGAATCTACGGGCTCCAGTGCCATCTGTGTCCGTTCTTAAGTAAAGTGACCAATACACACAATACTCCGACATATAATCTTAACATTCCCATCTATCATTGTAGCAAGATTTCTTAATTTTTTGTATAACATCTTCCATACAACAAAATCAAAATTCTGTTAGGCTTGTTAAGCACTTGCTATAATTTCTTGTTTTTTTTTATTATTTGGGGGAGCCGGTGCTGGATTGGGGTGTACAAAGTTAAAACTCACACAACACCATGTTATAGTCCAACAGGTTTATTTGGAAGCTGTTTTGATTGACAGCTTCCACAACCACCTGATGAAGGAGCAGTGCTCCGATAGCTAGTGCTTCCCAATAAACCAGTTGGAGTATAATCTGATGTTGTGTGATTTTTAACTTTTTATTGTGTTTCATGGATAAGGATGGTGAGTCACTGTGCAGCAATCTTCAGTATCTTTCCGTTTAAATAATACTTTGCTTTTTTATTCTTCCAACCAAAGTGGACAAATTTACACTTTCCCACATTACACTCAATCTGCCATTTTTTAACCCTAACTATATCTTTTTGCAGGCTCCTTTGTATCCTCCTCAAAAAATTCCTTGCTGTGCATTTTTGTATCAATCTAGCTGCAATTTAATGGTCTCTTCATACAAATCATTAATATAGGTCATAATAGTTGGGACCCCAGTACTGATCCATGTGGAACTCCACTAATTACAGTTTGCCATTCTCAGAATACCCAGTTTATTCTCACTCTCTATTTCCTGTAAATTAAGAATCTTCTGTCCCAGTTAATATAGCACCCCAACACCATCTTCCCTTACCTTGGGCACTTCATCTTTGGCCGAGTATACAATATCATATGTTCTCTTTTATCCACATAATTGTAATATCCTCAAATTTCAAATATGATTTCTCTTTCACAATACTATGCTGATTCGGCCTGAATGATTTATGGTTTTCGAAATGTCCTGCTATTCATGATTTAATAATGAATTCTACCATTTTCCCAATGGCAGACTATATTTTCTTGCTTTCTATCTCCCTCCTTTCTTGAACAGAGGTGGTATATTTCAGGTTTTCCAAACCACCAGGGCTTGCACAGAATTTTAGAAAATTTTGGAAGATTACCGTAATTCAAGCAGGGTACATTAATAGAACTATAGTGTTTGTCAGAGACAAGTTAATCGTCACATTTCTGCAAACAATGGTTCAAGTGGCTGTGTCTCTTTCCACTGCCAGGGTTTGGAACATTTACTCTGGGTTTGAGAGGAATTTGTAGTGGGAAGGGAAGGATTCAGCAATCGTAAACAACATAGGTAGGACTAGGACAGAGTTTCTGCTTGGAGAGGGTGAATAGCTAGGAGCCGAATTCAAAGCCAGAACCCAAATTTGTGAATTCCTGAATTTCACCTGAACCACAAGTATGACTGCTTTGCTGACAGTCATGTCCTCAAGTCCCTGACCATAAACCATCTTCAAAATATTCCACTTAAGGGATATGATTATCTCCTGAATCAACGAATGTGGATAACGTTCCCCTTCCTGATGCATTCCGATATCCAAAGTTCTGACTGAGTTCAGAAACTCAAAGGCAAAAGTTCCTCAAGTGGCAGACACTTGCTGCCAATGTAGTTACCATGGAGCACACAGATTGTCCACTTGATCCTACATCTATAAGTACAACAGATCACTCACCCTGTCAACTTTATTGTGTTGGAGTTAACTAATTAAGATTATAAATATTACTCAGCCAGTATCTATAAATATCTAAAGTGGTTTAACTAGTTGATCCACAAATTAAGGCAATACCTACATCTCCCCAATTCCTATTTAAACTACTGCCCCCATTTAGAGAAAGAAAAATATAAAACTTATCCACCACACTTATCTGTTCTTGCAACTAATGCTTCTGGGCTCCTTGCTCCACTGCCAGTTTCTGGCTTCTCTCTCTCTCTCTCTCTCACACACACACACACACACACACACACACACACACACACACACACACACACACACACTCAGCCCATTATTTTTTCTGAAGCTCAAAACAACATCTCCTCCCATTTGGCACCAAATTCCCTCATTTACCCGATTCCTGAGTTTACATTCAGACTTCACCTGCATTTAGTGACAAGCTGCTATCTTTGTGTTTGCTTACAATGTGTGCTTAGCAAGAGCAGTTGCAGTTATGCTAGCTTAAATTCCACTGAGATAAACCAACACTATTGACTCGACAAGCAGATTCTAAATAGCAACTTGATTAGCTGCCTGCAGCTGCCTTGACAATAGGGAACTGCTTATTCTCAACTGCAAGAAATTGGACCTTAACAATATGTGTTGTTAAATGCCAAATCAAAAAATGGAAGGCAGCTCAACACCACCTTCTCAAGGGCAGCCAGTGATGCCCATTTCCCATGGATGGGACTGGAGGGTTTGAGTTACAAGGAGAGGCTGGATAGGCTGAGACTTTCTACCCCGAAACCTAAGAGGTTGACGGGGTGACCTTATGAAGGTTCATAAAATCATGAGGGACATAGATAAGGTGAAAAGCAAAGGTCCTTTCTCTATGATAGGGGAGTCCACCACTAGAGGGCATAGGTTTAAGGTGAGAGGGGAAAGATTTTTAAGAGAGCTATTTTTTCACACACATGACAGTGCATTTATGGAATAAACTCCCAGAGGTAGTGGTGGGTGCAGGTACAGTTACAACATTTAAAGGAAATTTGTACAAGTACACGGATAGGAAAGGTTTAGAGGGTTATGGGCCAAGTGGGACTAGTTTAGTTTGGGAAACCTGGTCATCATGGACAAGTTGGATCCAAGGGTCTGTTTCCATGCCGTGTGACTCTAGTAATACGGTGAAAACAAGTGCAAACTAAACTTGATTCAGAAAGGGATTAACCATTAAAATACCCTCAGTCACCACATTCCCAAGATCTCTCACTCAGTTGAGCTACAAAGTGAAGAATACCTCTCTTCATGCTTGCTTAAAACATCTGTTCATTCCTGCCAAAAAAAACCTGAACTTAGACAAGCAGGAGGCTGGAAGAACACAGCAAGCCAGGCAGCACCAGGAGGTGGGGAAGTCAATGTTTTGGCTGTAACCCTTCCTCAGTCCTGAAGAAGAGTTACACCCAAAACATTGACTTCTCCACCTCCTGATGCTGCCTGGCTTGCTGTGTTCTTCCAGCCTCCTCCTTGTCTACCTCAAGTATCTGCAGTGTTTTTGTCTCTCAAAAAAAACCTGAAAGGACCAGGAGAAAGCCTGCACTGAACCAAACAAATTGCAGGATTAGTTTGAATTTGTATTTGCTTCTGTAATTTAATGAATTTTAATGGAAAATAAAAGGAAAATCCTCACTGTTAAACATCTTAAAAGTGTAATTTTGTAATTCTCCCAACCAATCATTTGTAAACAAAAGTGTAGTGCAATGTTATCGAACCCCTGGTGTAATCACATCAAAGGAGTATAAATGACTTTGTACAATTTTTCTCACCCATTGAGTTAAAACATGATCATGATCACCATCACTATCCATTAAGAGTGCTGTTACACTCAGTTCCTATTCTGGATTATTGTGGATCATTATCAAGTTATGAATTTATTGTCATGTGTAGCAAGGCACAATAAAACGCTTTGTCTTTCAAGCAATACAGGCAGATCCCATAGTTAAATGGCATAGATAAATAAATAAATACAAGTAAACAGTGGCAAAAACAAGAACACAGGTACAGGCGAATGCTAAGAGTTTGTGAGTCCATTCAGTATTCTAACAAGAGTAAGGTAGCAACTGTTTTGAAACCGGCTGGTGCATGTGTTCAGGCTTCTGTAGCTTCTTCCTGATGGTAGAGGTTGGAGAAAAGCATTGTCAGGGTGGGATGGATCTTTGAGAATGCAGGTGGCCTTTCCTTGACAGTGGGCCTGATAGATGGAATCCACAGATGGGAGCCTTTGTGATTGTCCGGGTCGAGTTTACCACTTTCTGTAATCATCTCCGATTTTAAATGGTACAGTTGCCATATCAGAGTTGAAAAATGTGGTGTTGGAAAAACACAGCAGGCCAGGCAGCATCCGAGGAGCAGGAGAATTGACGTTTCAGGCATAAGCCCCTCTTCAAGAATTCCTGAAGAAGGGCTTATGCCCGGAACGTCAATTCTCCTGCTTCTCAGATGCTGCCTGGCCTGCTGTGTTTTTCCAGCACCACATTTTTCAACTCTGGTACTCCAGCATCTGCAGTCCTCACTTTCTCCCAGTTGCCATACCAGGCAGTGATACATTCAGACAGAAAACTCTCAATGGCACACCTATAAAAGTTGGCAAGGGTATTCGCCATCATGCCAACTTTTCTCAGCTGCCTGAGGAAGAAGAGACGTTGTTGGGCCTTTGTAACCAGTGCGTCCACAAGAAGAGTCCAAGAAAGCTTGTTGTTGATAACCACTCGTTCCACCTCTGTACTGTTAATGTGGGGGGGGCATGATTCACATCCCGCCAAAAGTCAATAATGGTTTTGCCAGCATTGAGAGCTAGGTTGTTCTCAGTGCACCATTTTTCCAGGTCTTCCACCTCCCATCGGTAATCTGTTTTGTTGCCATCTGAGATTTGACCAACTATGGTGGTATCATCAGCGAACTTGTAAATGGCATTCGTCTGGTGTTTGGCGACACAGTCATGGGTATACAGTGAGTACAGTAGGGGACTAAGTATGCACCCTGGGGGGCTCCAGTGTTGAGTGTTTGTGAAGATGAAATATTATCCCCAATTTTCATTGATTGTGACCTGTGGATCAGGAACCAGAGGATCCAGTTGCAGAGAGTGGGGCTTAGTTCGAGATCACTAAGTTTTGTAATCAGTCTCCGGGGGATATTAGTGTTGAAGTCTGAACTGCAGTCAATGAGTAGGATTCTTACCTAGCTGCTCTTGGTGACAAGATGTTGTAAGGAGGAGTGATGGGCAAGTGATATGGCATCTGACATGGATCTGTTGGTCCAATAGGCAAATTAGAGTGGGTCAAGAGTAGTGGGGAGGCTGGAGTTTATTAATAGTCATGACCAGCCTTTCAAAGCACTTCATAACTACCGAAGATAAGGCCACTGGGCGGTAGTCATTGAGACATGCTGCATGAACCTTCTTAGGCACAGGGATGATGTTGGCCCTCTTGAAACAGGCAGGGACAGTGGCCTGCTGCAGGGAGAGGTTGAAGATGTCCAAGAAGACCTCTGCCAGTTATTTGCGCATGCTCTGAGATCACAGCCTAGTACTCCGTCTGGTCCCATCACTTTCCTTGGATTCACACAAAGGAAAACTGATCTGACCTCTGATGCAGTGACTGTTAGGATAGGCTCGTCAGGACTTATTGGAATAGATGTTACCTGTCCACTGAAATTCTGCTCGAAGCAAGCATAGAAAGCGTTGAGACCATCTGGGAGGGATGTGTCATCGTCTGCTATCTTGCACTGTCTCTACTTAGAACCTGTGATGTCATTCAGTCCTTGCCATAGTCGCCGGTCATCTGTCTGGGTCTCAAATCTCTTATTCCTAATACTTCTAGTATTCAGTTTCTACACTTTTCGTAGACTTACCTCCTTTTTTTCCCCTTCAGTGTCTCATTGTTGCTGATATCTGATATTCTAGTGTCTCTCTGGGTCTCAATGGCTTCCAAAGAACAAGGTGTCATGAAGCATCCATGCACTTCGTTGGCCAACTTGGACTCCAAATCACTTCAGATGATTCAGAAATTACGTTTAGTTGATTGAAATCTCTTTGAATAATCTTACCGATCTTTCATTTTCTGTTCATAAAACAAACTGCCTTCTTATTCTGATAACACACCTGTATTTAGTCTTTTTGACAAAAGATGTTCGATGAGAATAGGTCTTTCCACACCCAAGGATTAGCATTTTGGCTTCCCTTATGTTCCTAACTATAGGCTTCATCACCTCCTTTCACGTCTGCTCTAGATTTTTGGAGCCCTGTGTCATTGTATGTTGTACTTATTATCGTCCTCTAGGGTTTGACATGTTTTTCATATTTCTTCTAC
This sequence comes from Hemiscyllium ocellatum, assembly GCF_020745735.1. NCBI lineage: Eukaryota > Metazoa > Chordata > Chondrichthyes > Orectolobiformes > Hemiscylliidae > Hemiscyllium > Hemiscyllium ocellatum. The sequence continues at coordinate 127,613,516 of NC_083401.1, forward strand.
TTTGTAGGTTTTCTTCCTGCTGCATGTAATTTCCACTTGTGGTATCTTATTCCTAATACTTCTAGCATTCAGTTTCTACACTTTTCGTAGGTTTACCTCTTATTTTGACCTTCAGTGTCTCATTGTTTCTGATATCTGATATTCTAGTGAGTAATTTAACACAGGAAGCATGCAACTTAAGACCAGAAGAATTTTTTTTTAAATTTTACAGACTGAACAATTAAGTGGTTGATGACTTTTAAATTGGACAAATGGAAGATGATGCCCTTCAGTGGGAATAATAAAAACATCAATATGCTTAGAAATTAAGAAATTGAATGGAGTAGATGAGTGAAAGGATCCAGGGACCTAGGTGAATACATAATTTTCTATAAGACAAATCATAGATTAATAAAGCATTTTAATATGCTATTAAAACACTGGGATTTATTTATAGTGTATAGAATTAAGATGTGGTTAAGTTATGTGAACTAGAGTGGGGCGAAGGCCTAGTGGTACTATTTCTAGACTATTAATCCAGAAATCAGTCAAAACTCTAGAGAGCTGGATTTGAAATCTGCCACAGCAGATGGTGAAAACTGAATTCAACAAAAGATATTCAGGAATTAATAATTTCCCACAAAATATTGCCAATTATTGGGAAAAACCCATGTGACTCACTGAAGTCCCTCAGGGAAGGTACTCTACCATCTTCATCTTGTCTAATGTACATGTGATGCCAGACCGAGAGCAATGTGGTAGACAGTTCAAGGGCAGCTAGGGATGGGCAATAAATGCTGGCCCAGCCACTGATGTCCACATCTCATAAGTGAATTCAAAAAAATGGTAAACTTGTATAGGACCCTGGTTATACTATGTCCTGGGGTTCGACTAAATACAACTAAAACTGACAAGAGGAAGCACTTGAGAAAGCCTAAAGTAGGATTACAAGGATCAGATCTGAGCTGAGAGTTTACAGCTATCAGGGAAGATTGAAAAAATTGTACTTATGGAAAAATATTTTGAAGTGATCTAATATTTTTTAGAATATGTATGTCTTGGATAGGGTTGATGTGGAGGTAATATTTCCACTTCTGGTCTTCACATGACACAAAAGAATTAGAATGAACAGCCTGTTTCTGTGCTGTATAATCTGAGGGTGGAATAGTCTGGTACCAGTCGAAGGTAGTGAACTTAGGTAGGATGGTAGCAGGCCAGAACACCACTCTCCCAATCTTGTATAAATTAAATTCTGGGTGGGAAAGTCCAACCTCCACCTTTGCACCCCTCTGTCAATCAAGGGGTGATCAATTAAATCGCTGCAATTATTTCAGCTCCAGGCAGGGTGACGTTAAACTGGCCTTCCCAACTGGTTAACCGTGGTGGGCAGGCTGTCACTTTAGGGTGGGGGCCCTCAATCTGTTGGAGGGTTTCTGGTTTGCGATCAGTAATTTGCTGATTTTTGGGTGGTTCAAATCACCCCCAGATCCCTGGTTCTGACACTGGACTTACTTAGGGAATGTGAAATGAAGAAGGCAGGTGTTTCAGAGCAAGAGAATCTCTGTCTTTATTTAACTTCAAAAGGGTAAGTATAACACAAGAAATAAAAGCCAAATGCAATGAAGCTGTGAAATAAACACAGTTATACAGAGGACAGTAATTAGATACTCTATCAAATTGAATACAGGTTAAACACTATATTAGAACTAAACAGCAGATTTTTATCACAGAAATTATATTAGGCTTCCTACCCTTGGGGTTCCCTGCTCTGTAACCACCCACCTCCCACTCCTTGTTCACTATGTTGGAAACTTTGGGGTCTCAGGAGTTAAGTTCACCACTGGGGAGAATTTGCGATTTTGATGTGCTGCTCCCTCTTGTCGTACCCAATGCCTTGATGAAGGTTTTGGATGGTGTAGGCCTCCTGTCTGGGTTGAGTCTGTGGTAGGATGTGTGGTGGAGTTACGGGTGAATACTTGGTTCTTCTTGCTTTCTGGTGGTTTTTATGAGCCAATTTTCACCTCAGGATGTGCATGAGACCTTGTGGTATCGGTTGGGTCGGTGGTTTTCAGAGGTCGTTGGTTCTCAGGTCTGCTGGTCGTGGCCGGTCACCATTGGTTCCCCTGATAAGGAACAGGCCTGTGTTAGTGGGTTTTGGAATGACCACTTCTGGAGATAGTTATGTATGCAGTTAGTTCTCTGAGAGAATCACTCTTTACCATCCTTCTCCTGGTGGTAGCTGCGGGGATAGGGCTCTCAGGTGAGATCAGGGCCAGTGATTTTACTAATTGTGGGGCTGTTATCTTTGTGCCAAATCTACACTTGCCGTTGTATTACTGGGGTGCCCTTTTGAGGTCAATTGGCTGCTTGATAGTTAAGTGGAAGTGTGAATGTATTTTGTTTAAGTGGAATGTCCAGTATCTCTGGGCATGAATGTTAATCAAAGTTGAATGCCTTGCTAGGCCCCGTAATGTCTGGGTTGGTGCAGCCCAAAGGGTAAAAGCTAAATTTCAGTCTAGAGTGTTAGGGCTGGTTAATTGTTCTTTCAGAGTCGAGGTGTGAATCGGATCTTCAGGCTGAGCAACGGTTCCAGGCAACTATCTCGGTGTCTGTGTATTCTCCCAGAACATAACCCAACTGCTTAATTTTTAAAAGTTGAAAAGTCCAGGATTTTGGTCCAGTATTTCAGATTATGAGGAATTTTGCTCAATCCTACACTGTGCACAATCAGTGGATTCAGTTGCTGAGTGTCATATCCTGTCTTACTTCCAAACAGCCTGCTCCCTCTCTCCTTGGCTCCTACCTTGCGACACAAACGAACAACATTGACCTTGATCACAGCTGATTTTTCATCCTGGGAATCCAGGGTGAGATCCTCCAGAAAGAGGAATAATCTCCACTTCTGATTGGCTGCCAGATCTTGGTGTCTGGGGCTTCTTCATACTGAGGCTCCAAATATCAGCAGAAAGCCTGCAGACAACCAAGCACTATTGCTGATTGTCAGTGGCTTTTTCATCTTTGTAAGCTTTTTTTTTCCCTCCTCAAATTTATCCATTTTCAGACTTAGTCCAAAACCAGGAAGATCCTGGCCATGTAATTTTCTATAATGTCTGTCATAGACATCATGGATTTGCTTTTTAATTTTAGCTTTTGGCTACTTTCTGTTCTTTAATCGTTCAGGCATTCTGTTTCTTATACATTCTACTGCTCATCTCAGTAGCCAAGTGTACATTGCAAAGCAAATCTCATGCTTTATTTTAAGTGCACCCAATATCTCTTATTTTCCTTTCACTCACACAGGTTTGTGAATGTGACACAACTCACTTCATGTCTGACTACCTGCTTATTATTTTTGCCTTCGGTTCTTTGGATAATCTTCCATTGTTTCCCTTTATTTTAGAGAAAAGTGCTCCAAATTTTCATTCACATTCCTGGCATAACTCCAGTGGAGATCTTCTCCAAGGATCATGTTGTTCAGGTGTCCACTGTTTCCACATTACATGGGGAGCTAATTAAAGGGGTGAAACCTGCAGACCTGGGTCAATCAGGAACTGGTGCAGATAAGACCATAAGACATAGGAGTGGAAGTAAGGCCATTCGGCCCATCAAGTCCACTCCGCCATTCAATCATGACTGGGCATTTCAACTCCACTAACCCGCATTCTCCCCATAGCCCTTAATTCCTTGTGACATCAAGAATTTATCAATCTCTGCCTTGAAGACATTTAGCGCCCCGGCCTCCACTGCACTCTGCAGCAATGAATTCCACAGGCCCACCACTCTCTGGCTGAAGAAATGTCTCTGCATTTCTGTTCTGAATTTACCCCCTCTAATTCTAAGGCTGTGTCCACGGGTCCTAGTCTCCTCGCCTAATGGAAACAATTTCCTAGTGTCTACCCTTTCCAAGCCATGTATTATCTTGTAAGTTTCTATTAGATCTCCCCTTAATCTTCTAAACTCCAATGAATACAATCCCAGGATCCTCAGCCATTCCTCGCATGTTAGACCAACCATTCCAGGGATCATCCGTGTGAATCTCCGCTGGACACATTCCAGTGCCAGTATGTCCTTCCTGAAGTGTGGGGACCAAAACTGGACACACTACTCCAAATGGGGCCTAACCAGAGCTTTATAAAGTCTCAGTAGCACAACGGTGCTTTTATATTCCAACTCTCTTGAGATAAATGGCAACATTGCATTCGCTTTCTTAATCATGGACTCAACCTGCATGTTTACCTTTAGAGAATCCTCGACTAGCACTCCCAGATCCCTTTGTACTTTGGCTTTACGAATTTTCTCACCGTTTAGAAAGTAGTCCATGCTTGTATTCCTTTTCCCAAAGTACAAGACCTCGTATTTGCTCACATTGAATTCCATTAGCCATTTCCTGGACCACTCTCCCAAACTGTCTAGATCCTTCTGCAGCCTCCCCACTTCCTCAGTACTACCTGCCTGTCCACCTAACTTCGTATCATCGGCAAACTTCGCTAGAATGCCCCAGTCCCTTCACCCAGATAAAGAGTATGTGTGGGAATGTACAGTTCTTAAGATGGGCCTAAGTTGAAACAATCACAATGAGGAAAATTACCTAAACCATCAAAGAAGTAACATCAATAACCCTTTCCTTATGCTCAGTAAGTTCTAGGTTTTCCAATTGAATGGGAGTGGCTGATGCCAGAGCTCTGTATGTAAGGGTTTGAGTATTCAACTACCCCATGTACATTAGCTACATAGCGTTACTTACATGAACTCACAACTTCTGGCAGTTAGCCCTGACAACACTAGTGAAAACAATGTTCACCTAAATATGGAAATTGAAACCCACAGATTTTCAGAGCTCAATTTGGCTAAATAAACCAAACAGGTCAGATACATGAACTATACGGACAATCAAATGCATTTGCTTGCTTCTAGACTGCTATTGAACTTGGACATATCTGTATTGCTGTACTGTTAGGAAAGTCAGGTACAGAAGTAACTCATGGCAATGCTTTGCTTTGGAAATTTACTTTGAAGATCCCACTAAAATGTCAAGAAGATCAAATGCGCACAACATGATAATAATAAAATATTTTAGCACACCAAGCTGTCATAGTCTCCCTGCCACTGTCACAATAACCACATGGTACAAAGTTTTTAAAAAATCACACAACACCAGATTACAGTCTAACTGGTTTATTTGGAATCACTAGTTTTCAAAGCACTGCTCCTTCATCAGGTGGTTGTGACACACTCTCAGCTACCTTCTCCCCAGCCCCACCCCCCTCCCATTCATCTCACACCCCTCGACTCTGCCTCATTCCTGATAAAGGATTTTTGCCTGAAACGTCGATTCTCCTGCTCCTTAGATGCTCCCTGATCTGCTGTGCTTTTCCAGCATCACACTCTCATCTCTGATTTTTAACTTTGTCCACCCCAGTCCAACACTGGCTCCTCCAAAACACGTGGTATAAGTGAGAGATACTGATCTATTGCATACTATCCTCCAGTGTAACATTCACATAGTTGGATGGACATATTGTTTATAATGACAAAACTAACAGGAAAACAGTGTCATTGTATCTTTGCAGCAGAACAAACTTAAGGTTTCTAAGTTGGTCCAATTTTGGATGTTACTGAATATTTCATTCCATTTTGGTGCTCACCAGTAAATTGAAATACCAGATTGGTGATATTGTAAAGGAGCCATTGTTGGCTGAGAGGAAGTTATTTAATATTCGTCATCATGATTTAATTAAGCTTCTTCAACAACTTCCTCTCATGAACGTTTGACGTCATTTCGTGATCACAGATGGAATTGGTTAGAAAAACAGTGCGACAGCATAAATCTCTGTTTCTAGCAGGTCTAGCAAGACAAAACAAAACTAAGGACAAAAAAAATACTAGGAGTGCTTCAAGCTTCATGTTGGAGCAGTAATTCTGAGAGCCACAAGCTAAAGAGCAGATGTGGGTGGCACAGTGGCTAGCACTGCTGCCTCACAGCGCCAGAGACCTGGGTTCAATTCCCACCTCAAGCGACTGACTGTGTAGAGTTTGCACATTCTCCCCATGTCTGTGTGGGTTTTCTCCGGGTGCTCCGGTTTCCTCCCACAATCTAAAAATGTGCTGGTTAGGTGAATTGGCCATGCTAAATTGCCCATAGTGTTAGGTGAAGGGATAAATGTAGGGGAATGGGTCTGGGTGGGTTACGCTTCAGCGGGTCAGTGTGGACTTGTTGGGCCGAAGGGCCTGTTTCCCCACTGTAAGTAATCTAATCTAATCTAAATGTAGTCAATTATCCAACTTCTCCTGTAAAAGAAAGACCATGCCGAGTGAGCTAATGTGCAGCCCAGTACCAGCTCAAAGAGCTCTTGGTGGCAATCTGAAATTTGCTTTCCAACAGTGTTATGAGCTCTCCGTAGAGAACATGGAGTTCAGCGGTTCAGGAAGGCAGCTCACCACCACTTTCTCAAGGGCAATTCTGGCAAATAAATGCCAGGCCCAACTGCAATGTCCATGTCACGTGAGCGAATTAGAGTATCAAGTCTGTTTGATAGTGCTCCTGAATGTGCTCTACTATTTTAAATATGCTATATAAATATACCTTGTTGTTAGAAACAAAGAGAATTTGTGACACAAAAGGAGGATACTTGGCTCAGTGTGCCTGTGCTGTTGCTGGTTGAGTGATAAGTATTGGCCAAGACTCTTTCGGCTGGGGGTGTATGGATCAGCAGAAACAAAGACAGGAATGGTTTCAGTTTTCTTTTTCATGTAACCCTTTTGCTTAAAGGGCAGCAGGGTGGCACAGTGGTTAGCACTGCTGCCTCACAGCGACTGACTGTGTGGAGTTTGCACGTTGTCTGCGTGGGTTTCCTCCTGGTGCTCCGATTTCCTCCCACAGTCCAAAGATGTGTGGGTCAGGTGAATTGGCCATGCTAAATTGCCCGTAGTGTTAGGTAAGGGGCAAATGTAGGGGTATGGATGGGTTGCACTTCGGCAGGTCGGTGTGGACTTGTTGGGCCGAAGGGCCTGTTTCCACACTGTAAGTAATCTAATCTAATCTAAAAGAGACCTTGTAATAAATTGAATTTTATTACTTTAGATCAGGCTACTGTACATTAGGAATTGTGCAGTTTTAAAGTGAGATTGTCAGCTGCTATGATTGTGGCTACTCTATTAAGGACGTTAATGTGAGTCAATCACAACACATTTCAAAAAGGTTTCAAATGAAACCGGGCCGGAAAAAGCATATTGTTATGCAAGTCCTTCATGTATTTGCTCAGTTAGTGGAGGTGTTTACTTGTTTATTTTGCAGTGCTTAGGAATCTTTTAAACTTTTTCCACTGGTGTAAATGGAGAGGTATCAGGTCAGCTGCCTGTTACACATCTGTCCTGATTTTCTTTTCTGCAGTGTCACATTTTGACAGCAGTCCAGGAGAGAACAAATGTGTTTGATCTCCCAAATGGCCCAGGGAACTATGTATCTTTCAGATGAGACATTGAAACGAGGCCCCTCTCCCCTTTCAGCTAGATGTAAAAGATCCCATGGCACCATTTTGAGGAAGAGCAGGAGAATTCTTTTAAGAGTCCTGGCCAACATTTATTATTCAACAGCACAAGCACGCTGAGCCAAGGAGCCTCCTCCTGGGTCACAAATTCTCTTTGTGTCTAACAACAATCTACATTTATATAGCATACAACGGTATAAAGCACGCCAACACATATTCTGGAGCACCACCAGACTTAACACTTTTCTTTTATTCACCCATGGGACATTGACATTGCTGGTTGGGCCTGGCATTTATTTGGCATTTACTAAAGTGGTGGCGAGCTGCTTTCCTGAACTGTTGGACTCCATATTCTGTAAGTCGACCCCACAATGCTGTTGGGGGGTGAATTCCAGGATTTTGCCAGACCGACAGTGAAGAAACAGTGATGTATTTCCATGGCAGTAGCTCCGAGAAGAACTTGCAGGTGGTGATCTTCCAGGAATTGTTGGATTTTGGAGAAGTCCCAGCATTCTGGAAAACTGACAATGTAATACCCTCATTCAAAAAGGAAGGAAGACAAAAACAGTTAGCTTAATATTTGTTGTGGGAAAATTCTCGAGTATGTTATAAGGGATTTATTGGCAGAGCATTTAGAAATACTTAGTATGACACTCATATGGACAGACGTGGATGGGAAACAAAACATGAAATATTCTGGGTGGAGGGAAAGTAGTTCCATGGTTCCTAATCACGGCGTTTGCTGACATGATTTTCTTGTGCTGATCAGAATGCTCCTTCTCAATTCTTCCCACTCTGGATGTTTTCACTTGATTACAAGAGGCACAGAATAGCTGTTCCATAATTATAATCATCTCACAATTATTCATTACAAGTCACAGGTTACAGCAGTTGTTAAAGAATAATAAACAGTTTTTCTTCAAACTTAAAAGTGTTATTTTACTGCAGAGAATAGAAACAGCTCCTGGCTTGGAGAAGATCTGACAGCGGCTCTCAGTGTCACAAAGGGTGGCACTGGGCAAGCACAGCAGACTAGGAGCGAGAGAGTTGACGTTTCGGGCATAAGCCCTTCATCAGGAATCACATTCGACTCTGATCCTGCAGCATCTGCAATCCTCACTTTCTCCTGACTGCTCACTGCCCCAAGCAGTTCCCTGGGAGCCAATCTCATAGTTGTTAGCGGGCAGAAGACTTTTGTCATTGGTCTGTGGACTAGAGACCAATTATCAATCAGTTCATTTACTGCAGATGAATTGCCATTGATACAAAGCCCTTGGCTGCAGCTCACCTACAAACCACACTTCTGCATTTTTTTAAAAACAAGCAGCTGTGCAAACTGCATTTACAGTGAGTATAAAGTTACCTGTTTTCGGAAAACGTGCAGTAGTCCCTCAACAAATCTTTGTTTTTAAAACAGTTCTTTTCCTACCTAAGTCCACAATCAAAAATACAGAAAAATAAGAAACTTCACATTTTACCTTCTGTCATGGTCGGATTTCTATGCCTCCAGAGCATTCTTCTGGACCTCTGGATGACTGGTCCAATGATGTGACCGCGATGAAACTGCCTCCCCGCAACCCATCCAGGATTTTTATAGGAACTTTCATGACCTCTACCACCTGACGGTCAGGGGCAGTAGATGCATGGGAACACCTCCCGAACATACCACCATCCTGAATCCAACTGTATCACTCTTCACTCAATATCACTGGGTTGAAATCTAGGAGCGTGTTTCCTAACTGCAGTCTGTATGTGCTGAGCAGTTCAAGAAAGCAGCTCAGTCTCATCTTCTTGAGGGCAATTAAGGATGGTCAATAAATCCTGCTTCTCCTCTGATTAATGGGCAGATGAACACAGTGTGCAGCTCAACTGGGGGCTTTAACTCTTCAGGGTGCTGCCCTGTTAAGAGGGGCATTACATGCTGGGTAGCTGGTGCCAGTCTGGGGGCTCCTCCCCATAATTGTGCCTCCCAGCGTTCATTCCCAGCCTTATCGAATAGTTCTCCTCCCCTCCTCCACCAGGGTTTGTCAGCCTGACTGTGGGTGAGATCCTGGGCCCATCGCTGAGCAGCAGCTCCTTAGCCTATCTACAGTACAGCCAGCACCAGAATCTGCAATCTCTGTGGTACCCATTCCTCAGTCCCAGCACTGCTGGAACTGCAAAGAGGCTCCAAGAAGAAGGGCAGTGGATCTAGCACTATGGTAGCTCATGGGTTTTAGAACAGGAAGGAATGAGGAGCCTGGAGCTCAGGAGTCACATTGGAAGACCAGGTGGAATGGAACAAAGGGTAGGAACAGCCTGTCATGGGCTGGGCAAGCTCAGGCACACCGGGTAATTCTCCCCACCTTAAAAAAAACCTACCTCCTGAATCTTGCCCACCTCTCTCACCCACCCATTTCGCAGGGTGCGCTGTGTATTTTTTCATTCAATCGGCCTGTTAGTAGCCTCAATTGCCCATATTTCTTTAAAAATGGCATGCCAGTTCCTGATTTCTACTGTTATGGAAATCATGTCAGAAGTATGTAGAATAGCACTGGGCTGGCCACTGATTGTACATTATGTGCCTTTCACTGAAAGTGTGTGCCCATTGTGGGGCCATAAAAGCCAGCACAACCTGTCAGCATGGAGGCAAACTCCTGCTCACAACTGAGTGCTACGTACTTTGATTATAGGCTGGAGTTACTCAGGCGTCACAGTTGACGTTGAGGTTTTCATGCTGTGACATGTTTTTGACAACATCCTTGAATTGGAGCTGCTGGTTTCTTGGTAAGACCTACCTGCCCATATAGAAGATCACTGGGAATGTGGCCACCTGCCAGCCAAATCACATGCCCAAGACAGGGCCACCTTCTTTGTGGGATGAGCACTAACATGTTTGTATTATAACGGACTGCTTCACAGGTAACTTTGTCTTTCTATGTGATATTGAAAATACAAAATAAGCATCGGTGATGCAAGTCTTTGGGTCTTTTCTCTTGTTAGTTGTCCAGACTTCACTGCCAGAAAGCGATGTGCCAATTAGATAAACGTCTTGCTTCTGTGGTTCAGTTTGTTTATTTTAATACACGCTATGTTAGCCAGCTGAAGTTGGCTGTCTTTCCAATGCTCTTCAATAAGAGACAGGTTGTCTGTCACCATAGATACACGGAAGTAGAACTTGCTGATCACAGGCAGAAACACTAACAACTTGTTCTATAAACATTCTGCGCCCACACCTCCCCCCTCACCTCTGTCCGTGGCTCCCAAGGATCCTTCCACATCCGACAAAAATTTACCTGTATCTTCACTAATGTCATCTACTGTATCCATTGCTTCCGTTGTGGTTTCCTCTATATTGAGGAGACAGGACGCCAACTTGCGGATCATTTTAGAGAACATCTCTGGGATACCCGCACCAGCCTACGTTACCGGCCCGTGGTTGAATACTTCAACTCTCCTTCCCACTCCACCAAGGGCATGCAGGTCCTGGGCTGTTTCCATCACCAAACCCTTACCAACTGATGGCTGGAGGAAGAACACCTTGGAACCTTGCAACCACACAGAATCAATGTGCATTTCACCCGTTTCCTCATTTCCCCTCCCCGACATTATCGTAGTCCCAAGTCTCCAACTTGGCACCATCCTCTTGACCTGTCCATCACCATTCCCATCTATCCGCTCCACCCTCCTCTCCGACTTATCACCTTCTCCCCTCCCTTCATCTACCTATTGCATTCTGAGCTACCAACACCTGCACTCCCCCACCACCAGCCCCACCCCCTCCCATTTATCTTTCAGCCCTGGCCCACAAGCCTCATTCCTGATGAAGGGCTTATGTCCGAAATGTCGATTCTTCTGCTGCTCGATGCTGCCTGACCTACTGTGCTTTTCCAGCGCCACACTCTCAACTCTGATCTCCAGCATCTTGCAGGCCTCACTTTCTTCCTGTCCTATAACTCAATTAAACCACCAAGACACCAAAATTTCATGTCCAGAAGTGCTCTTACAGTTGTTTTTTCCATCACTGAATTAAACAGTGGTATTTTTTCATCTATTAGTTGCTGGTGGTGTTAATTCTGAAGAAAGACTGAGCTCACTTTTAATGCCAATCGGGGCAGATATTTGCTGACTCAAACATAAAAATAGAAGTATGGAAGACAACTGAAAGCGGAACACTGTTCCTAGCTCCAGGATCAGTGCATTCAGGAAAGGAGGAGGAGGATAACAAAACAAAACAACATAGAAGCCAATTTGTTTTCTCTCTGTAAAGCATGCAATGAATGGGGTATACAGAACAGTGGTATTTCACTACTTCTCCTCTGCTGTCCAGGATAACTTGTGAGAGCCGCACATTATCTGTGTGCATTAACACGTTTAACTTTGCTAAATCGTAATCTAGCCTGCAGATACCCTCTGTCCTGCACCCTCTTGTCATTGTGAGCCAGTCTATCAGTGGTGGATGTAGCCAGTGTTTGGTTCACCTCTGTTAAGTAATAGTTACCTCTAAAGCTTGTTTGCTGTTATTGAATCATGTGAGGAATAACATTCCATCCAATGCTTGTATCAGTTTACAAAGAAACTTCATTTCTTTCAAATTGTTAACCACAGAATAATGTGAATGGAATAGGTTATTTTGGTAAACCTTTTACTGCACCTATCTTCTATCCTTGCAGACGCTGGAGGACCCACTGTCAATTTCAGATCTAACATGTCCCTTTTGTATTTTCACCTTTGCAGGGTTCGATAGGAGTCACTGGTGTTCCAGGCTTCCACGGGCAAAAGGTGAGTATCTGCATGTTCAGCATCAGGCAGTGTATAGTCAGGTGTAATCCACCTTTCCCAATCCATTTAGACTACCGCAGTGTTACAATTCTCCTTCTAAATTAGGATGAATTTCATTGTTTGAGAATTCACAATACTGTCCCAATCTAAAACGTGGAATGAATGTTCTGTTCTCCTGTACTGTACGATTAACATATGGACCAAATACTGTTGCGCTTTGTGGAGTGCCTTTTGCTATTGTTGGACTGAACTTTATGTCATTGATGCTGCTTGGCTGTCTGCAGAATTCCTTGCAACAGTATAGTCTGCTTCCCAAACTAAAGGTACAAAATCCATCTTGCTTTAGCTTACAATAGCAGTAATGATAATCCTCACGCACTTGGAACAGAAAACAAAGAAGCAATCACAAAAACACAGTTAGGTCAAAAAGTTAACCTCTTTTATTTGTGAACCATTGTGTATTCTAAGCAAGAAGGAATGTTGAAGGTTCTACTTCCTGTACGAAGGACTGCCACCGCTAGCATCTTAAAGTGTTAGAATATCCTGTGCTTACAGCAATTATAACACAGTGTCACTGGCAGCACATCTTTGATTTTCCAACAGTTGCATAAAATCCATAGAATTCCCTACAGTATATAAATGGGCCATTAGACCCATCAATTCCACTGCGACCTTCTGAAGAGCATCCCACTCAAACCCATTCCTGTAACCCTGCATTTCCCATGGCAAACCTACCCATCCCTGGACACCGTGGGCAATTTAGCACAGCCGATCCACCTAACTTGCACATCTTTGGACTGTGGGAGGAAACCCACTCAGACACGGGGAGAATGTGCAAACTCCACACAGTCAGTCACCCTAGGCTAGATTCAAACCTGGGTCCCTGACCCTGTGAGACAGCAGTGCTAGCTACTGAGCAACCATGCCACCACTTAGAGACTACTAGGGCAGGATTCCGTATCACCATTGTATGTTCAGGAAAATAATCTCCTAATATTTACAAGCCTGTCACAGAGAAGCACCATTCACTTAGAAAGAAGCAGGCCCTTTGACTCTGACCTATTACTGCCCAATCCCAATTGAAAGTCTAGGCATTTCCTTGAATAGTGCTTATTTTTCAAAACAAAAATCATAGCTACCATACATCAGTTTGATTATATTCTGGGACTTGAGTATTACTGGCAAAATTAGTATCTGTTAGCCATTTCAACTGTGTCTTTGGTTTCAGCAATAAGAAATCACTGAAGCTTTATCAACAGATAAACATTCATGATTGTTCCAGAAATGTAGTTGGCAAATGCAACAACAACATCTGTGGTTTCTGTTAAATAAGACAAACCACAGAATTGTACATTCCTGTCCTAACAAGTGTAATGATTAGATCAAATATCAAGTTTGGATAAACAAGAACAATCTTATTCCATGATGTGGAGGAGTCAGTGTTGGACTGGGATGGACAAAGTTAAAAATCTCACAACACCAGGTTATAGTCCAACAGGTTTATTTGGAATCACTAGCTTTCGGAGCGACGCTCCTTCATCAGGTGGTTGTGGAGCAGAATCGTAAGACACAGAATTTATAGCAAAAGATTACGTTGTCATGTTGGAAATTGATGGTGGTATTAGCTACATTAAAATTTCTTTCTACCCAGTACTGTACACAGTAAAATCATTGAAATAAAAATAAAATACTGCAGATGCTGGAAATCTGGAATTAAAAACAGAGCATGTTTGAAACCCTCAGCTGGCCTGGCAGTATCTGTGAAGAAAGAAACAATTTGGCGTTTCAAGTCCAATATGACTCTTCTTTTGAAGAAGGAATTTGAATCGAAATATTAGCTCTGATTCTCTCCACACAGAAGTAAAATCATTACAGCAATAGCCTCAATGTATTCTGTTTCCAATATAACTGAAGACGCAGTCTTTACTTTTCTTAACTGTATCCTGGTGTAGTTTAGTTTTGATTCATGAGGCAATGACTTAAACAGATACTTTCACTGATCGTATCTGCGTGATTTCAGCTTTTATGAGGCATTTGTGGTTGATAAACCCCATTGTCTGCATGGATCCCATACCATATAAAGTAGTGAAAATCCTTTTATTCCAAAACATACAACTTGGCAGGATTCTGGAGCAGTAATTAGATATTCCTGTCTTTCCACTTTTCTGTCAAGCTATTCCTTCAATTTTTCATAACAAAATTTAAGTATGTCAGTTACAAAACAAATTCCTTAAGTAAGGGTGGGACAGTGGTTAGCACTGCTGCCTTACTGCGCTGAGGGCCCAGATTCATTTCCAGCCTCGGGTGACTGTCTGTGTGGGGTTTGCACATTCTCCCCGTGTCTGCTTGGTGCTCTGGGTTCCTCCATAGTCCAAAGATGTGCAGATTAGGTGGATTGGTCATGCTAAATCACCCATACTTTGCAGGGAGGTGCAGGCTAGGTGGATTAGCCACAGGAAACGGAGGGTTGCAGGGATTGTGGAGGAGGCTGGTCTGAGTGGGATGCCCTTCAGAGGGTGGATGTGGACTCAATGGGCCAAACCACCTGCTTCCACACTCGGGATGCCATGTTTCTCTAATTCTATGAATAATGCTGTGACTTTGTCAGTGCATTCAAAAGCAAATCCACTGCCCCACCATCTCCTTCTTTACCTCAGTAACTGCACAGTTATCACTTCAAGTGTCTTCTGGAACACGTTGGATGGGATTTTAAAATGAACAAACAATAGCATCATCAGTCAGTCAAGAACTATTGGACACTTAAGCAGTTTTGCAATGAGTCTTGAATTGAGCCACAGTATAAGCTCCCTCTTCTGAGTTCCCCAACCAATCTGGGAGGACAGGCAGGATTACCCACTGCATCTTTCAAAAGAAGGAGTTTAACTTCCGTTACACTGGCTCAGCTATACGTGCAGCTACCACAGGATTGGAGGGAAGAGCAGGAAAGGCTGCTCCCCAGATCTGTCTCATTTACCTGTGTGCCCTGCTTTGGAATCTGATGGGCTACAGTGAAATGATCTGACCCAAAGATGGAGGAAGAGGACAACCTCACCATTTAAGGAGGTGTGGATAGAAATGGCAGAGGCAATCAGCAGCTAAAGTATGGTCCCTCCAATCTGTTTACCAAACAGGACTACTTGAATGCCCAAACACCTCAAGCAGCAAGTGATGGACACAGCTAAGAAATCTCACAAACAATGGATCAGATCTAAGCTCTGCAGTCTGACCACATCCAGTTGTGAACGTTGATGGGTGATTAGACAAATCACTGGAGGAGGAGGCTCCACAAATATCACACACCCCCCCCCCCCATGATGGAAGAGCCCAACACATCAGGCTGAAGTATTCGCAACAATCTTCAGCCAAAAGTGCCGACAGGATGATCCACCTCTGCCTCCTCCAGTGACTCTCAGCGTCATAAATACCAGTCTTCAGACAATTTGATTCACTCCACGTGTTATCGTGAAATAGTTGTAGGCACCAGATACTGCATAAGTTAGGGACCCTGACAACGTTCCAACAATAATACTGAAGACTTGTGCTCCAGAACTTGCTACTCCCCTAGCTAAGATGTTCCAACTCTGGTATCTGCCTGACACCTGGGCAATTTTCCACATGATGTCCTGTACAGAAAAAGCAGGACAAATCCAACTACCAGCCCATCAGTAAAGTGATGGAAAGTGTTATCAATGGTGCTATCATGCAGAACCTGCTCAGCAGTAATCTGCTCAGTGACACTTGGTTTGGGTTCTACCAGGGCCACTCAGCTCCTGACCTCATTCCAGCCTTGCTTCAAACATGGACAAAAGAGCTGAATTCCAGAGGGGAGGTGAGAGTGACAGCCCTTGACGTCAAGGCTACATTCAATCGAATGTGGCATCAAGGAGCCCTAGCAAAACTGGAATCAGCGGGTGTTGGGGGGAAGCTTTCTGCTGGTTGGAGTCATAACTGGAACATGGGAAGATGGTCGTGTTTGTTGGAGGTCAGTCACCTTAGCCCCAGGACATCTCTGCAGGAGCTCCTGAAAATAGTGTCCTCAGTCCAACCGTCCTCAGTTGCTTCAACAGTGACCTTCCCTCCATCATAAGGTTAGAATTGGGGATGTGCAATCATCAGCGAACAATGTTCGCAACATTCATGATTTCCTGATGAAGGGCTTATGCCCGAAATGTCGATTCTCCTGCTCCTCGAATGCTGCCTGACCGGCTGTGCTTTTCCAACACCACACTCTTCGACTCAGTATCCAGGCTTGGTCTGACAAGTGGTAACTAATGTTTGTGTCGAGAGTGTGGTGCTGGAAAAGCACAGCAAGTCAGGCAGTATCTGAGGAGCAGGAGAATTGAAGTTTTGGGCATAAGCCCTTTATCAAGAATGAGGCTCGTGGGCAGATGGGGCTGAGAGATAAATGGGAGGTGGTGGGGCTGGAGGGGGGCAGGTATGGTAGCTGAGAATGCAATAGGTAGATGAAGGTGATAGTTCAGAGAGGAAAGTGGACAAATAGATGGGAAAGGTGATGGACAGGTCAGGAGGGCAGAGTCAAGTTGGAAGCTTGGGATTGGGATAATGTGGAGGGAGGGAAATGAGAAAACTGGTGAAATCCACATTGATCCCGTGTGGTTGCAGGGTACCAGGGTGGAATATGAGGTGTTCTTCCTCCAGCCCCCTGCCCACAAGCATCATTCCTGATGAAAAGCTTATGCCCGAAACGTTGGTTCTCCTGTTCTTCGGATGCTGCCTGACCTGTTGTGCTTCTCCAGTGCCACACTCTCGTCTCTGATCTCCAACATCTGCAGTCTCACTTTCTCCTGCAGTCACACAAGTGACTGGCTCTGAACATCACCAATAAGAGACAATCTAACCCCCACCACCCCTTGACATTCAATGGTGTTACCATCACTGAATCCTCCTCTGTCAACATATTAGGGTTAACATTGACCAGAAACTCAACTGGACTCAACACATAATGACAGTGGCTACAACAGGAGGTCAGAGGCTAGGGATATTATGGCAAGTAACGCACCTCCTGAATCCCAAAACCTGTTCACCATCTGCAAGACATAAATCAGGAGTGTGATGGAATACTACTCACTTCCCTGAAGGGTGCAGCTCTCACAGCTGCAGCAGTGTGTACCATCTACACAATACACAGCAGAAACTCACCAAAGATCTTGAGACAGCACCTACCAAGTCCAAGACCACTTCCATCTGGAAGGACAAGGGCAGCAGGAAACACCACCACCTTTAGGAACCCCTTCATGCCCCTCACAATCCTGACTTGGAAGTATATTATCATTCCTTCGCGGTCGCTGGGTCAGGATCCTGGAATTCCATCTTGGAGGGCATTGTGAGTCAACCTGCAGCATGTGGACTGCAGTGGTTCAAGAAGGCAGCTCACCACCACCTTCTCAAGAGCAATCCGAGATAGGCAGTAAATGCTAGCCCAGCCAGCGACGGCCACATCCCACAAGTGAATTAAACCCTTTGGAGGCAGTTCATCAAAATGACCTCAAAAAGGCTGGAAAGGTGAGTGACAGAAACGTGTTCAGGAGCCAAGTCTCCCAGCCTGACAAATTCTCAGCATCTCCTTGCATCACCCTCCTCATAACACAGTTCAATATTACACACTTGGTTTTTAAGATCACGAAATGTTTAGTTGGTTGGTGACACTACTTTAGGAATCTATTGTATTGTCTTGTCAATCTCAAAACCCTCTCTCCCTATCACACTCCCTGCAATGTTTCAGTCAGACATCGAGCAGTGGAGAAGAATGCAGAATCTTGTCTCACACTGGTCTTTTTCATCAGAAGCATTCACTTTAGTAATTTCTGTAGAGATAGCATTGCAAACTCAAATTGAACTCCCCAGTTCCAACAAAAGGATGATTTCTGCTAAGGAGATTTCATGAGCAAGAATCGAAATAGTTGTTACAAAGCCACAGCTGGTGTTCCAGATACTGTAAATGGATTAACAAAACGCCAGGTCATACATGAAGGATTTTCTGTCTGTATGTCTCCCATCCTCTGAAAGAGATTAATGGTTCTCTCTTCCCAGGCCAGCTAATAACAGTATTGCACCTTTACATAAAGTTCCTTGTGGGCACTGTCACAGAGCATCTCAAATTGGAGAATCTGAAAATTATTGCAAATACTACTTTGAGTGTATGAATAGTTTGCTTCTAAGTTTAAGGCAGGAAAAGCTTTGGTGATTTATGTGGGCAATCACAAGCAACAGGTAAGCAAGTGCTTAGCCAGAACCAGGCTGTGCCAGCAAGTACAAGGGGCAGTTGATTCTGTGAAATTCTACTGCATTGGAACATTCAATAGCCCTGTTGAAAAATCTGCTTTAACTAAATTGGAAATTGATTCATGGAATCGAAAAATCAGAGAATCATTGTTTTGGATATTCAAGCCCTTCCTTGTGATTTTTTTTTTTGCTTTTGCTGTATTGGTCACTCAGGACATAATGCATTGAAAACCTATATTTATTTTTGCACTGTGCTCATGCTATTGTTTCTCTTTCTCCAGGGTGATTCTGGGAAGGATGGTGATCCAGGCCCCAAGGTTAGTTTGATTTGTAAGAATTCTTGATTGCTATAAACACAATGCCCAGAAAAAAAACATTGGTCCAAAAAGTATCTAATATATATGATACAATCGAGTGTACAATGCTAACAACAGTCAGCTCCACTGAGGGCAGGCTGCATTTTCTAATCCTAATAAAATGATTAATGGCAGCTAAAATCCTGTCAGGGTGCTGGTAGTGTTATGGTTTGTGCACAATGAGCGTCATCAAAATGGAGTCTACTTTGAAACATGCAATATTAACAACAAATGAGAAACTGACTTTCTCTAGCATATTAATGTAACCTTTAACCCATTTGATGTCTTTATGAAATGGATCCGCTATGCTGTTTTGCATTAATACCTTCAATAGTGTTGTGGCACAATGAATTATACTCCAGATATTCTTTGTCACTGCTCTTTCAATGATTTTTGAATAATGTGGGAAAAGATATATATTAATTTACCTTTTCCAGTAACATAATGATTACTGGCTTTGTTGTCATGGCTAATTGGCTTGTTTGTGTAGGTAAATAGTAACCCATCAAGGCAAGATGAGAAAAATGGAATTTTAAGCAAGTAAAATAAAAAGAGAAGGTTCCTGACTATGAATGGCATAGTCTGATGAAAACTTGTGCTCAAGTTATTCACTTTCCTTCCATGTTCAGAAGCTAATTAACATTCTCTGCATTTCCAACACTATCTATTTTCATTGCAAATTTTCAGAACTTGATTTTTTAAAAATAATACTGATGCCATAAAGCTAATGACTTCGATCTTTGTTACATTGCCTTTCCTGGTGTAGTCTCAGCCATGCAGTGATGTGGTAGTTAGTCTCCCATTTATAGCTGGCAAAGACTGCTGGTGACTCAAAACTGCTCGTTGGCCATTTGTATACCTAAGGAAGTTGTAAACAACAAGCCCACAGAGGTCATTATGTACATTGTGTGGTAAATATTATAATCTGAATGGAAGACTGTGTGAAATTGCTGATGATTAAAATACTTCATGCTTTAGTAATTTTTTAAGATGGAACTGAGGGTCCTGCTCATGCAGCACATTCTATACAAAGCACAAAAATTGGCAATATGTGGGCTCTGACTCACAACTCAACACTGGTAGTACATTTTTGCCTTTATTGTTTGAGTATTAAGCACTAACTGGGCAAAACTTTTATGTAACATCGAATAACATAGAGTCACTTTCTATTAAGTGTGGCAGACATTCAGCCCAAAATTCCCCTCTTTGTTTTATTCAAATAAAGCTGATTGCCCTGCTATTGCTTCCCGTTGACAGTCAGGTTATCCAAACAGTACCTATCCCTAATAGATCACAGTCAAAGAATGGGGCCAGCAGTGGGCAGAAACGTGCTGTTTCATATCCCCTATAAAGTTTTAATATAGTCCAAGCTTTCCATTTGCCTTTATGCTAACACACCTAATGACAATATCACCTCCTTTATCACTGGGCATTAGCTGAGCTGCTCCCACTTTACTCAACTGTCGTCCTTCTTGGCCTTTAGCATCCCCAGTTCATCTTTATCCTAGTGTAAGGCTCTCTCACTCTCTTCAGGGCTGAAACACACTTCATTTATGTGCACACACATACAGGTTCCTGAATCCATCTCTGGCATGCTGTGCCTTACTCCTGCTCCATTGCCAGCTTCGCCCTGGGCTGTTCTTCTGCTCTTCTGATGTTACGTGTGTAATCGGGCACCTTAAAAGATTGTGGGCTTCAGAATGAGGGTGTTATGAGCAAGGAAGACCCAATGAAGCAGCGAAAATCCAAAAAGTGCAGTAGAAACTTTTGAAAAAGCCTTGAGATGACATTTTGGTGTTATATCACATAAAATGTATGTACCTCCTGGATGATGAGAGGAATTTTCAGATAAACACAAAACATCACCCTTATCAAACTTACAAGATAATTCAAGACCATGAAAATCAATGCATTTGCTATGACAAATTAATTGCTGGTGGAATTTATTTAAACCAAGTATCCCATACTTGGGATTGTAATTGATATGCAAGAGAAAACTGTTCTTCAACCTGAAATATTAACTCTGCTTCTCTCTCCTCTGCTGCTCTTTTATTATGCAAGTCTCAATAGAAAGCTTCTCTTCTGAACAGGTTTGTTGGAGTGAAATGAAGGGCACCTCCAGACCTGGCCATGTATCTGAATCACATCTTCAGCAACCAAATGCTTGTTCTGACTGCCATAGTGCCCATGTAGCTCCAATGGCCTTTCCTGTTCTATTACTGTGGCGTTCTCACAGTGTTTATCCATCATGTTCTGAGAGGCTAGCCCTTGCCTCCAAGCAGCTACCTCCTGCATATCCGTGGGTGTGATGCTCAGTAGGAATCTCAGTGCACAGTGAAGGAAGCTTGCAGGATAAATCACGCCTTCGCAGGTTACAGAGGAGCTGAATATTAATGCAGTGATAAAATCTCTTGATCTGACGTTGCCTTGATAGGCACGTGGGTGCAATGTATGTCTCCCTGTATTTATGACAATCCAGCTGCTGCAACAGGTTTGAAGGTCCATTTGTTCTGACCAGCCTCATCAGCAGCATGAAGAACATAATTGGGTGTCTTGCCAAACATATGGTAGTCACCTGGAAGATGCATTTGTGAGATATTGCAAATATCACCAGCAGATCCTTGGGAGAAGCCAGAGACAAAGAAATGCAGGTGACCTGAGAGCCCTTGGTACTGCCTGCCTACCTGGTCCATTTGGAAAGAGGTCATGTGCAGGGAACTGCAGATGTTGCCAACAACCTGCTGAGTAAGTCTGAACATCTCAACGCAGGGTCCCCATCCAGGTAGCTGAGCCTCTACCTGAATAACCCATGCTAGAGTCTCACCTGCTTTAAGCTGGAACTCTGTGTTCATCCGTTCAATTGCATCTAGACGCTGGTGGCTGACGAAAAGCCAGCAGCTGCTGCAGTTGTTGTTCTTGTTTTGCATCAGACATCCAGGTTTAAACAGCCCACTTGGTGCCAAGAAGACTGTGTGAGGAAGGACATATAGGTCAATGTGCAAGGCAGCAGAAAGAACCTCAGGATTTGGATTGCGTCTCCAAAGCAATGAAAGCACATGATTGGAAAAGGCCTGTGAACAAAAGCTTTTCACTTTAACATAGAAACAACTGATATAGTTCAGCATCTAAATGTGTTCCAGCTGTGTCAATCTCCATTGTGCTCTCGCCTGGTTTGCCCCTGGCAAATTTCAAATCAGAAACCATGTACACTCGCAATGAAAGTTGGGATGGAGGGTTAACTCAAGGCTACTGTGGTGTAGTGATAGTGTCCCTACCTCTGAGCCAAAAGATATGGGTTCATGTCCCACCTGCACCAGAGGTGTGTAAGAACATCTCTGACAAGTTGATTGGACATTATTTACTGGATTAGCTTTTTAACCAGTGGCAACTTCATATATTTCAAGCTCAGAACATCCTGTTTTACAAGGGTTTCCTGTTTTTTTTTGTTGGTCCAAAGATCGAGAAGATTATATTGGGTTTCAAATACTCAAGCATTTTCCCTTCTTTAACACTCAATACACAATGATATCCACAGCCTTATCGACACAGGTTAAAATCTCAACCAAAACACTGTCTTTCAATACAAATTATTGAACACAAATGTCAAGGATAAAGATGAATTCTATTGTCTATTTTTAAGTAAAGATTCTCATGTTGGAAGCTTGTAGGGTTAAGTCTACTGCATATTGTGCGCTTCTTATGTTCCTATTCAGAATTCTTTTCTTTTTGCTGTTTCTTTTTGTCAGGGTGAGATTGGAGAACGTGGTGATAAGGTGAGAACCATACTGAAACCTATAAATTCTAATAGGACTTGACAGATGAATGCAGGAAAGATGCTCCCGATGACCAAGCAGTGAGGAACCAGGGGTCACAGCTA
Source organism: Hemiscyllium ocellatum (assembly GCF_020745735.1). Taxonomy (NCBI): domain Eukaryota; kingdom Metazoa; phylum Chordata; class Chondrichthyes; order Orectolobiformes; family Hemiscylliidae; genus Hemiscyllium; species Hemiscyllium ocellatum. The sequence goes on from NC_083401.1 coordinate 127,636,219, forward strand.
AGGATACAGAGTAGGCCATTTAGGACTAAGAGAAGGAGTAAATGTCTCTACCCAGAGAGTGGTAACTCCACAGAGACCGGTATCCTTTCACCAAGTCACCTGTTAATTACATGTGCATAATACTGGACACTGGTCTGTGTCCCTCAGAGCCAGCTCTCAGAGTGGACAGAATCTCTGACTCTTCTGTTTATAGTACTTTTGAGATTTAGTGTGCACTTGGGGCAACAGGCAATTCTGAATTTTTGGTTCCCAAGCATTCCACCATGGAGAATTTTTTTTTTTGCCTCGCCCATGAGTGTGTTGGAGAATAATGAATTTGGATTGGTAATCGAGATTAATCCACAGCTCTATAATTGTTTTACCATGTGTGAGTACAAGGGTTATCGAAGTTGAACTAGATGGACCTTAGGCATTTCTTATCATTTTGTGACATCCCTCCCAAGATAGAGGGTCACAGTTTAACATTGCAACTGAAAGACAGCTGTGGAGAAATTCAGTTGTGTATCACCATCTCCAGTGGTGCCATCCAGACTGTGTCAATATCACTGGAAGCAAGATTAACAGCTATGACTACTGATCTCTATAAATGAGGTTCTCCCCCAACATCTCAAATACTGCAGCACCCTATCAACTCTATCTTGAAGTGTCAGTTAGTTTATGGTTACAAGTCTTTGGCCTGTGGCTTAAATCTGCAGCCCTCTGATTCAAAGGGAAGGGTATAACCACCTAGATACACTACAAGATAACTTGAACAATACTTGATGACTTCAAATATAGCTTTGTATTATTAATGTGTTAATTCTTGTTGACATCACGTGTCCGCTCAGGAATAATTGTGCTTATTATTTGACTTGTCTGCATAGAACAACATCATAAAGTATCGATGTTATACTGATTAAAATACAGTAACATGATTGTCACAAAACATTTTTGATAGTGCTGTGGTCCATTTACAACCTGAACAATTGGTAAAAACATAAATATAATGATGTAAATGTTAAACAAGAGGAAATATCTATCAAACTTTGTTTCTTCCTTGTATAAAAGAGAAAACTGACTGGAAGGACATTGCCAATGTTTGATAGGACTTGATAGGGTAGATACGGGAAAGATGTTTCTGAAATTACTTCACAGGCGCTGGCATCTTGTCATCACTCTTTACTTACATGGGGAGAGTCCTTGACACTGATCCGCCTCCCTCAGAACCACTCTCAGAGTGGACAGAACCTCTGACATTCCTGTTTATAACTGTCAGCTAGGGTTCCCTGTTTGGACCAGATTAACAGCCCTGACCAGGGAACTCCTATTCTATAAGGTCCACCTTGCTGACCTCATTATAATTATTATAGTGAGACTGTGGAATTTTCTGCCACAGGAAGTGATTGCAGCCAAAACGTTGAATGTTTTCAAGATGTTAAATATCGTTCTTATGCTGAAAGGATCAAAGTGTATGTGGTGAAAGCAAGAACATGGTACTCCATTGGATGATCAGCCATGTTTATATTGAATGGGACAGCAGGCTAAAAGGGCCAAATGGCCTCCACCTACTTCTATTTTCTATGCTTCTATGGCTTTTCTGGTTATTATTCTTCTCACAATTTTAGATGAGGTTTATTTTTATTGATATACCTTTGAGTCTGTGTTCTAAATATAAACTTTGTTTCTCTTCACCTTCCTTTTTGCTCAGGGTGATTTTGGGAAACCAGGACTAAAAGGTGACAAAGGAGGAAAGGTAAGTTTTTCAAAGACTAAGAATGCTGTAGAAGCTGTGGAGAGAGAGGCAGAGTTAGCATTTCCAAGTCCAATATGCGTCTTCTACAGCATGTTAACACTGTATCTTTCTCCAAGGATGCAGCCAAAGCCACTGAGTTTCTGTTTATTTCAGATTTCCAGCATCTGCGTTATTTTGCTTTTAAATTCTTCAGTAACTCAATTCATTGGTTATGTGGGAAAGCAAGACAATTTGTAAAGAGCACGGTCTCACAAGGTGTAAGTTAATTCATAGAATCCCTACAGTGTACAAACAGGCCATTTGGCTAACAAGTCCTCATCAACCCTCCAAAGAGTAACTCACCCAGATCCATTCCCTACCCCTATTACTCTACATTTCCTCTGATTAATGCACCTAACCTAAACATCACAAAGATAGGCCTGCTTCTTACTGGGAAGGTCCTTCATTGCCTATGCTAAACCTGGATATTATATTTTTTTCAGTTATAATAAGGCAGCTAACTATCCTGGCCTGAATAGAGCAAGTAGTCCTCATGCCATAGGCTTTTAGAATATGATTTTTGTGGCCAGTGTTAAACTATCCTTTAATTCCATATCATTGTTGTACCAAGAATATGAAAGGTGTTGGTGTGTCCTGAATTGCAGCATTGAAGTGGAGAACTGTATTCTAAATGAATTGGCAATGTGGTGATATAGCAAGCTTGTTGCGTACATGATGTCAACTTTCATGAACAGCTACAGGCAGTTACTGCCCATTGGGTGTACCTGAAATGTTAGGGACTGCTGTCCAAGATAAAAACCAGGAGGAACAAGTGGTGAGCTCAAGGTACTCACTCTGACTTTTTACAACAGAACATAGAATGTAGACAGTACAGCATAGGGAACAGACCCTTCGGCCCACTATGTCTGTGCTGACCATGATGCCATTCTAAACAAATCCCATCTGGTTGCACATGATCCATATGCCTCTATTCCCTACCTGTTTGTGTGCCTGTCTGAATGTCCCTTAAATATCGCTATCATGTCTGTTTCTGCCACCTCTCCTAGCTTGCGTCCTGTGTAAAACAAAACTTCTTTCACACATCTCCCTTAAACTTTTCCCCTCTCACCATAAGCCTATGACCCCTAGTATTTAACATTCTGACCCTGAGAAAAAGATTCCGACTATCCACCATGCTCTTGTAATTTTATATACCTCTATCAGATCACCCCTCTGTTTCTGATGCTCTAGTGAAAACAATCCAAGTTTGTCCAAGCTCTCCTGGCGGTTATGTTGAGACTATTGGGAATGATCACCACCCAATTTCTCTCTACTGTGTGCGGGAATAAAACATTGCATCAAAATCAAGTGAAATTAGGTACTAATGAAATATAACTGCATGCAATGAAAGACTCATCACTCACTAACCAGGTCCTTATCTCATTGTTGGAACCTTAGGTGGAAATTCAGATAATATTTTTCTTGACATCAAGAAGCTCATTTTCCAGTCTTGCCATATTTTCCCAACTGTCTCTCCTTGACCCATGTCATTCAGAGGCTGGGAAGATTCACAATATGGAGGTGCTGGCGTTGGACTGGGGTGGACAAGGTCAGAAATCACACAGCACCAGGATATAGTGCAACAGGTTCATTTGAAATCACAAACATTCAGAGTGTTGCTCCTTTATGAAGTACTTCACCTGATGAGGGAGGAGCACTCTGAAAGATTAGATTAGATTAGATTACCCACAGAATGGAAGCAGGCCCTTTGGCCCAAGAGATCCACACTGACCCTCCGAGTAGTAACCCACCCGGACACATTGCCCTACACTACACTTACCTCTGACTAATGCACCCAACACTATGGGATAATCCAGTCTGGCCAATTCACCTGCATATCTTTCGGATTGTGGGAGGAAGCCGAAGCACCCAGAGGACACCCACGCAGACACTGGGAGAATGTGCAAACTCCACGTAGACAGTCGTCCGAGGCTGGAATCGAGCCCTGGTGTCTGGTGCTGTGAGGCAGCCATGCTAACTACTGAGCCACCATGTCACTCTTAGCTTGTGATTTCAAATAAAACTTTGGACTATAACCTGGTATTGAGTGACTTCTGACTTTGTGAAAATCCAGTCCAGCAATTTAAACTGTTCCATTTGGTTCGCAACTTCTCTGGAAATCCCAGGTTTAATATAGCCTTCAGTGATCATATCTGAACAGTTGACTGGGAGTGTGAGAGATTGTATGTAGCAGAGGCTAAAGTAGAGGCTTTGGAATTGTACATGGTGCCTTAAGTCTGCAAGGAATAATAAGTGCGTGTAGGAGATGTATTTATATTGGATCAGCTATTAAAAGTACCATTTACTTTTTTACTTGACTTATCATTCACCTGTAAACCTACATTTGTTCTGTTTTGTGCTAAGGCAAAAGATACAACAACTTTACAACATCCCATGGAAATTGTAACACCTTTATGTAAGCTGTAACCAGCACAGTGGCCTTGTGGCATGTGATGATTTGTTGAGGAACATGTCATGCATTTCTATTAAATTCTTTTGCCTACTACTTTAATAAACCATCAACCTATTGTTCAAATGAACAGGTTAACACTGGTATTAAAATGCAGAAGAAAAGAATTCACTGCAAGTTTGTTTAGTGTGCATATGCTATTCTTGACAAGTCATAACGTAAATGCCAATGTGATTTGTTTATAGTTATCCTGTTATCAGTTGTATATAATGGGGTGACCATATTAATTTAATAACATTACTCTTTGCAGTTTTGTCAGAGAATAATTATTATTCACTTGCTTTATCTAGAGAAACAGCACAACGTTTTGTTTTTTATAACAACTAAGTTATAGTCTTTTGTAACAGGTACACATGTGAGAACTTCTCTGTGACTGTGTTTTGAGAAATATTGTTTTACTTCTGATACATTTTGACCAAAATATACTTCCTGTGATTTTAAATAAGTTATTCAAATTTACTGATGGACCTTTACAGGACCAACTGTGAAGAGGTTACATAAGACTTATGAAACCATTTAAATCTTTCTATGCTTACTCTAATCCAAGTACAGAGCCTGTGGTTCCTTCTGACTGTAAAATTCAGGAGATTGCTAGCAAACCAAATCATATTTTTTTCCACAAATGAAAGGAAAGGAATAGTAAAAAATGTCTGTGCTGTTTTCTCTGGATTCAGGTGAGGTATAGCCAAAACATGTCTACCATATGTTATAAAATTATGAGACCTGTGACTTCAGAATGTGATTCTAGCCAACAATTCCTAACTCCCTGTATAGATCAAAAGCAGACAGACTGGAGAATGAGTAGCGATGAAATATAGCATGATTCACAAAAATTGATCACTGAGCTGGAAGTGAACAGGCAGCCTCCTAGAAAATTTCAAACAAATCTCAATAAATCATTCTGCATAGCTGTAATTCCATGACAAAGTGAAAACTTGAATTTAAATCTGTAGGTTATCAAATACAGCTCTCTTATGTGGTGTCCAAGACCTCTCGCTTCACATGTTTAAAAAGACTGCCGTCGTCTTTCTTTCTTATGTCATGTATTCAGTTGGATCATCATGATTTTACGTAAATCTCATTAGACCACAAACTAGACCAGTCATAATAAACTTTGTTTAGATTAGCAACTCAATACCTTGATTATAGGGAAATGATATGTACTTGTGAAGATCATGACTGGTGCAAGGATATTACAACTCAGAGGAAGGTTGCAAAAATGATTCTCTCAGAATTCACCAATAAAGTAAGAAGAAAATATCGATTTTTCTTTGTCAGTAAAAGGTAAAGCCACCATTGTTCTCCTACTGGACCATATAACTGCCCTCTCACCAGTGAGCGAATGTTGATGATGGTTTACCTACCTCAGACGAGGGCTAACATTGAGCAGCAAAGTCCTTCGTGGTATCTTCAGCTAATGCAGGAATTAACCCCAAACTGTATTGTAAACCAGCCATCTAGCCAACTGACCCCATCCATGTCAGTATACTCAGGTACTTCTAATGTGTGCCAGGATCGTTTCATATGAGGAAGTTTCTCGCCTCACCTCAGGAGCAGCCATAGGGAAGCATTGAATACTGGAAGCTCAGTTGTAAAAATGTTACATATCTGTCCCTGTATTGTGCCATTTGTAGCTAACAGTATTAAATCATTCTAAGAAGAGAACTAGAAGGGGACATTGGTGAGGATAGCATCCCTAATAGCTCTTCATCAGAAATATACCGAGGGAACACAAAATGGACTTGCTATCATTCATTGTATGTCACCATGTCAAGTTCCACACCCTGACTCCAAATCAGGTCAATCAAAACTAGGAAGGTGTGGCCAGAAAGTGTCAAAATGCCATCTACATGGGATCTGCATATTACAGTTTAGTTTGTGGATGTGTTCAAAGATGTGCTCAGATTTTTGCAGACATATAAGTTACAAGTTTTTAAAAATGTTTATTCATTTGCCATGGGCATTGTTGGCTCGGCCAGTATTTATTGCCCATCCGTAGTTATCCCTGGTGAACTACTTTCTTGAACCGTTGTAGACTACATGCTGTAGCTTGACCCATATGCCATTAGGGAGGGAATTCCAGGAATTTGACACAGCAACAGTGAAAGAATGGCAATATATTCCAAGGCAGGGTGGTGAGTGACTTGGAGGGGAACATTCAAGTTGTGGTGTTCCCATAAATTTGTTGCTGGAAATGTGTTGCTGGAAAAGCGCAGCAGGTCAGGCAGCATCCAAGGAACAGGAAATTTCGACGTTTCGGGCATAAGCCCTTCATCAGGAATGAGGAAAGTGTGTCCAGCAGGCTAAGATAAAAGGTAGGGAGGAGGGACTTGGGGGAGGGGCGATGGAGATGTGATAGGTAGAAGGAGGTCATGGTGAGGGTGATAGGCCGGAGTGGGGTGGGGGAGGAGAGGTCAGGAAGAAGATTGCAGGTTAGGAAGGTGGTGCTGAGTTCGAGGGATTCGACTGAGACAAGGTGGGGGGAGGGGAAATGAGGAAACTGGAGAAATCTGAGTTCATCCCTTGTGGCTGGAGGGTTCCCAGGCGGAACATGAGGCGCTCTTCCTCCAACCGTCGTGTTGTTATGGTCTGGCGATGGAGGAGTCCAAGGATCTGCATGTCCTTGGTGGAGTGGGAGGGGGAGTTAAAGTGTTGAGCTACGGGGTGGTTGGGTTGGTTGGTCCAGGTGTCCCAGAGGAGTTCTCTGAACCGTTCCGCAAGTAGGCAGCCTGTCTCCCCAATATAGAGGAGGCCACATCGGGTGCAGTGGATGCAATAGATGATGTGTGTGGAGGTGCATGTGAATTTGTGGCGGATATGGAAGGATCCCTTGGGGCCTTGGAGAGAAGTAAGGGAGGAGGTATGGGCGCAAGTTTTGCATTTCCCCTCCCCCCACATTGTCTCAGTCTCCCCTCCCCCCCACCTTGTCTCAGTCGAATCCCTCGAACTCAGCACCACCTTCCTAACCTGCAATCTTCTTCCTGACCTCTCCTCCCCCACCCCACTCCGGCCTATCACCCTCACCTTGACCTCCTTCCACCTATCGCATCTCCATCGCCCCTCCCCCAAGTCCCTCCTCCCTACCTTTTATCTTAGCCTGCTGGACACACTTTCCTCATTCCTGATGAAGGGCTTATGCCCGAAACGTCGAATCTCCTGCTCCTTGGATGCTGCCTGACCTGCTGCGCTTTTCCAGCACCACATTTCCAGCTCTGATCTCCAGCATCTGCAGTCCTCACTTTCTCCCCATAAATTTGATGCCCTTGTCTTTCTAGATGGAAGTGGTCATGAGTTTGGAAAGTGCTGTCTGAGGATCTTTGAATTTCTGCAGTGCATCTGCAGGACAGTACACACTGCTGCTATAGATCATTTGTGTTAAAGAGAGTGGATGCTTGTGGATGTACTGCCAATCAAGCGGGTTGCTTTGTCCTGGATGGTGTCAAGCGTCTTGAGTGTTGCTGGAGCTGCATCCATCCAGGCAGGTAGATAGTATTCCATCACACTTCTGACTTGGGCCTTGAAGATGCTGGACAGGCTTTGGGGAGTCTGGAGGTGAATTATTCATGACAGTATTCCTAACCTATGATCTCTTCTTAGAACATACAACAGTACAGCACAGGAACAGGCCCTTCAGCCCACCGTGTCTGTGCCAACCATGATTCCATTCCAAACTAATCCCATCTGGCTGCACATGAGTCATATCCCTCTATTCCCTGCCCGTTGATTTGTCTGTCTAAATGCCTTTTAAACATTACTAGTGTATGATCGTACTACTTCCCCTCATAGCATGTTCTAGGCATCAAACACCTTCTGTGTATTTTTTAAAAGCTGCCTCAAATGTCTCCTTTAAACTTTACCCCTCTCATCTTAAAACTATGGACCCTACTATTTAACATTTCCACCCTGGGAAAGATAATCCAACTATTCACTTGATCCATGCTTCTCGTAATTGTATATACTTCTATTAGGTTGCCCCTCAGCCTCTGACTTTCTGGTGAAAACAATCCAACTTCTCCTTATAGCTAATACACTCCAATCCAGGGAAAATCCTCGTGAACCTCTTATTGCACCCTTTCCAAAGCCTTCACAAGCTTTCTGTGGTACAGTGACCAGAGCCATTCACAGTATTCCAAATGTGGCCTAACTAAAGTTTTATGCAGCTGAAATATGACTCGTCAACTTTTATACTCATTGCCCCAGTTGATGGAGGCACTCCTTCTTTACCACCATTGTGTTGCTACTTCCAGGGTGCTATGAACTTGTAGCCTACCTCCCTCAGTATATCAAGGGTCCTGCCATTTGCTGTGCACTTCCCTTTTGTATTTGACCTCCCAAAATGCATACGCTTGGCTGGATTAAACTCTATCTGCTATTTCTCTGCCCAACTTTCCAACAGATCTATATCCTGCTGTAACTCTTGACAACCGTCCTCATTATGTACAATTCCACCAATTTTTGTATTGTCTGCAAACCAGTTGATCATACTATATAGATTTTCATCCAAATCATTTATACCTATTAAAAAATATTAGTGTTCTTTGTGGAATATTACTGGTCACAGACCTCCGGTTAGAAAAGCACCCGTACGGAATTACCTTCTGTTCTCTGACCAAGTCAATTTTGATTCCAACTTACCCACTCACTGTGGATCCCATCTCACTTAATCTTCTGGACCAGCCTAGCATGAGAGGCCTTGTCAAATACTTTACTGAAGTCCATGTAGACTACATCCACTGCCTTGTCATAATCAATTACCTTCATCACTTGCTCAAAAAACTCAAGCATATTTGTGAGACTAGACTTCCTTCCCCCCCCCCACCCTCTAATAAATCTATTCTTTTCCAAATATAAGTAAGTCCAGTTCTTAATAATCTCCTCTAATAATTTCCCAAACACTGAGGTAAGGCTTACGGGGCTATAATTTTCTGGATTAGCTTGTAGCCACTGTATTTAAACAGGAAGTCCAGTTGAGTTTCTAGTCAAATATAGCTCTCAGGAGACTGATAATGGGGTATTCAGTGATGGTAATGCTATTAAATGTAGAGCGATGGTGATTGACTGTCATTTGTGTGGCATAAATGTTACTTACCACTTGTCAGTTGAAGCCTAGAGGTTGCCCAGTCTTTGTTGTATTTGAACATGGACTGTTTCAGTACCTGAAGAGTTCCACATGGTGCTGAACATTGTGCCATCATTGGCAACCATCCCCATTTCTGACCTTTATGATGGAGGGAAGGACATTGATGAAGCAGCTGATGATGGTTGGGCCCAGGACACTACCCAGAGGAACTCCTGCAGAGATTCCTGAAGTTCAGATGACTGACCTCCAACAACAACCATCTTCCTATGTGCCAGGTATAACTCCCACAGCAGAAAGATTTGCCCTAATACCCATTGATTCCAGTTTTGCCTTGGCTCCTTGATGCCACACTCAGTCAAATGCAGCCTTGGTGTCAAGGGCTGTCACTCTCACCTGACCTCTGGAATTCAGCGCTATTGTCCATGTTTGAACCAAGGCCGTAATGAGGTCAGGAGCTGAGTGACCCTGGAGGAACCCAAGCAGAGCATCACTGAGCAGGTTATTGCTGAGCAGGTGCTGCTTGATATCATTGTTGTTGACAGCTTTCATCACTTTACTGACGATCCAGAGTAGATTGATGGGGCAGTAATTGGCCAGGTTGGATTTGACCTGCCTTTTATATAAGGGACATATCTGGGCAACTTTCCATATTGTTGGATAGATGCCACTGTTGTTACTGTACTGGAACAGCTTGGCTAGGAGGGCGGCAAGGTTCTGGAGCACAAATCTTCAGTACTATTGCGGGAATGTTGTCAGGGCCCATCACCTGTGCAGTTACCAGCGCCTCCAACTGTTTCTTGATATCAGACGTAATGAATTGAATTGGCTGAAGACTGGTATCAGTGATGCTGAAGCCCATTGGAAGAGGCAAAGATGGATCATTATTGTGAATGCTTCAGCCTTATCATGAATGCTTTCACTGTCCTCAGGTACTCAAGGGGCAAAGGCACTCTGTTGAACCTTTGGAATTGAAGGCCGTCCATTTATAACAATAAAATCACCCCATTTCTTCAAATTGAGACAATGTCAAAATCCTCTTCAACAGGTGGAACAAAAACCCAAGGCTGTGGGTCCTGAGTTTTTTTAAAGTTGTAGATAGATATCTAATGCTGACAGGGTTAAGTTAGTCCATTATCTGCTGCTGGATATAGTTAATACTTCACTTCTAAAAGACATCAATATAATCTAAAAGAGCAGGTACAGGTGACATTTATTAACTGAACATATAGTATTACAATTGTTCTTGGAAGGACAGGCTGTTTTTAATGAAGGTGGTTGAGTGCTCAGTGGACTGAGTGCAGTATACGAAACCACTCTTGGGCATGACACAGCAGGTCTTCACAGATGCATTAGTAATATTTTAGCTCTTTTGCTTTTGCGCTCCATCCCTATAACACCCAGAGGCTGCTAGGTGTATAACCACTAATGAATAACAACTTTTCATATCCATTTCACCTTGAATCTCACTCTTTCAGATCAAACCTGCTAAAAGAGAGAAATCTCTGACATAGAGGTGTATTTTTGAAGGGGTTCTCCTGAACATACACCTTAACTGTAGCAATAAAACACGTTTCCCAGCCCCTTTCATTAGCTAAGTGGAGAAACCCCACAAAGTGTTTGCATATTTGAAATGGCAGCAGGAGCAGCAACACCGGCCACAAGCTTCCTCTCAGCGGGAGAGACAGTTTACTTCAAAGACTGACTCTGAGCTAACTGGTTACAGCCAATGTACTGTACACATTAAAGGGTCACTTGGTTACGGGATATTGGCCTCTGTGCAGTTACTTCAATCAACCTGTACAGGGATGTTATTGCACAACTCTGGAGCAGGTGGAACTCCTGGCTCAGAGGGAGGGTCTCTATCGCTGCACCTCAGTAACCTTCCCACAATGTTTTTATTATTTAGCTTTCAATGACTGAAGGAGTCAAAGGCATTTGAGAAGTTTACAACCTCTACGGCAGTGGCTGCTGCTGGCTACAATTTTTGGATTTGCCTCACAGTGAAGATCATGTCATAGAGTCATAGAGATGTACAGCACAGAAACAGACCCTTCGGGTCCAACCCGTCCATGCCGACCAGATATCCAACACAATCTAGTCCCATCTGTCAGCACCCGGCCCATATCCCTCCAAACCCTTCCTATTCATATACCCATCCAAATGCCTTTTAAATGTTACAATTGTACCAGCCTCCACCACATCCTCTGGTGGTTCATTCCACACACACACCACCCTCTGTGTGAAAACGTTGCCTCTTAGGTCTCTTTTATATCTTTCCCTTCTCACCCTAAACCTATGCCCTCTAGTTCTGGACTCCCCAACCCCAGGGAAAAGACTTTGTCTACTTACCCTATCCATGCCCCTCATAATTTTGTAAACCTCTATAAGGTCTCCCCTCAGTCCTTTTAAGTTTCACAACATCTTTCTGATAGGAAGGAAACCAGAATTGCACCCAATATTCCAACAGTGGCCTGACCAATGTCCTGTACAGCCGCAACATGACCCCCCAACTCCTGTACTCAATGCTTTGACCAATACAAGAAAGCATACCAAACACCTTCTTCACTATCCTATCTATCTGCAACTCTACTTTCAAGGAGCTGTGAACCTGCACTCCAATGTCTCTTTGTTCAGCAACACTCCCTAGGACCTTACCATTAAATATATAAGGAGGATAAAGTGAGGACTGCAGATGCTGGAGATCAGAGCTGAAAATGTGTTGCTGGAAAAGCGCAGCAGGTCAGGCAGCATCCAAGGAGCATGAGAATCGACGTTTCGGGCATGAGCCTGAAGAAGGGCTCATGCACGAAACGTCGATTCTCCTGCTCCTTGGATGCTGTCTGACCTGCTGCGCTTTTCCCGCAACACATTAAGTGTATAAGTCCTGCTAAGATTTGCTTTCCCAAAGTGCAGCACCTCGCATTTATCTAAATTAAACTCCATCTGCCACTTCTCAGCCCATTGGCCCAACTGGTCCAGATCCTGTTGTAATCTGAGGTAACCCTCTTTGCTGTCCACTGCACCTCCAATTTTGGTGTCATTTGCAAACTTACTAACTGTACCTCTTATGCTCGCATCCAAATCATTTATGTAATTGACAAAAAATAGAGGACCCAGCACCGATCCTTGTGGCACTCCACTGGTCACAGGCCTCCAGTCTGAAAAAGAACCCTCCACCACTAGCCACTGTCTTCTACCTTTGAGCCAGTTCTGTATCCAAATGGCTAGTTCTTCCTGTATTCCATGAGATCTAACCTTGCTAATCAGCCTCCCATGGGGAACCTTGTCGAATGCCTTACGTTAGCCAACCTCCAGTCTTCCAGCACCTCACCTGTGACTATCGATGACATAAATATCTCAGTGAGAGGCCCAGCAATCACTTCCCTAGCTTCCCACAGAGTTCTAGGGTACACTTGATCAGATCAATAGATAATAGACAATAGGTGCAGGAGTAGGCCATTCTGCCCTTTGAGCCTGCACCACCATTCATTATATTCATGGCTGATCATCCTCAATCAGTATCCTGTTCCTGCCTTATCTCCATAACCCTTGATTCCACTATCCTTGAGAACTCTATCCAACTCTTTCTTAAATGAATCCAGAGACTGGGCCTCCACTGCCTTCATACACCTACCACTTTCTGGGTGAAGAGGTTTCTCCTAATCTCTGTCCTAAATGGCCTACCTCTTATTTTTAAGCTGTGTCCTCTGGTTCGGGACTCACCCATCAGCGGAAACATGTTTCCTGCCTCCAGAGTGTCCAATCCTTCAGTAATCTTATACGTCTCAATCATATCACCTCTCAGTCTTCTAAACTCAAGGGTATACAAGCCAGTCACTCCAATCTTTCACCATAAGATAGTCCCGCCATTCCAGGAATTGACCTCATGAACCTATGCTGCACTCCCTCAATAGCCAGAATGTCTTTCCTCAAATTTGGAGACCAGAACTGCACACAATATTCCAGATGTTGTCTCACCAGGGCCCTGTACAGCTGCAGAAGAACCTCTTTGCTTCTATACTCAATCCCTCTTGTTATGAAGATCAGCATGCTATTAGCTTTCTTCACTACCTGCTGTACCTGCGTGCTTGCTTTCATCGACTGGTGTACAAGAACACCTAGATCTTGTTGTACTGCCCCTTCACCTAACTTGACTCCATTTAGGTAGTAATCTGCCTTCCTGTTCTTGCCACGAAAGTGGATAACCATACATTTATCCACATTAAACTGCATCTGCCATGCATCTGTCCATTCACCTAACTTGTCCAGGTCACACTATAATCTCCTAACATCCTCCTCACATTTCACCCTGCCACCTAGCTTTGTATCATCAGCAAATTTGCTAATGTTACTATTAATACCATCTTCTATATCATTAATATATATTGTAAAAAGCTGCAGTCCCAGCACTGATCCCTACGGTACCCCACTGGTCACCTCCTGCCATTCCGAAAGGGAGCCGTTTATCACTACTCTTTGTTTCCTGTCAGCCAACCAATTTTCAATCCAAGTTAGTACTTTGCCCCTAATACCATGCACCCTAATTTTGCTCACTAACCTCCTATGTGGGACTTTATCAAAAGCTTTCTGAAAGTCCAGATACACTACATCCACTGGATCTCCCTTGTCCACCTTCAGAGTTACATCCTCAAAAGGTTCAAGAAGATTAGTCAAGTATGATTTCCCCTTCATAAATCCATGCTGACTCTGACCTATCCTGTTACTGCTATCCAGATGTGTTGTAATTTCATCCTTTATAATTGACTCCAGCATCTTTCCCATCACTGTGGTCAGACTAACTGGTCTATAATTCCCTGCTTTCTCTCTCCCTCCTTTCTTAAAAAGTGGTACAACATTAGCCACCCTCCAATCCGCAGGAACTGATCCCGAATCTATCGAACTCTGGAAAATAATCACCAACGCATCCACGATTTCTAGAGCCACCTCCTTCAGTACCCTGGGATGTAGACCATCAGGCCCCGGGGACTTATCAACCTTCAGACCTAACAGTCTCTCCAACACCAATTCTTGGCAAATATAAATTCCCTTCAGTTCAGGTCCTTCAGCCACTGTTACCTCTGTGAGATTGCTTGTGTCTTCCCCAGTGAGCACAGATCTGAAGTACCAATTCAACTCTTCTGCCATCTCTTTGTTCCCCATAATATATTCCCCTGTTTCTGTCTTCAAGGGCCCAATTTTAGTTTTAACCCTTTCACATACCTAAAAAAGCTTTTACTATCCTCCTTTATATTTTTGGCCAGTTTACCTTCGTACCTCATTTTTTCTCTGCGTATTTCCTTCTTAGTAATCCTCTGTTGTTCTTTAAAAGCTTCCCAGTCCTCCATTTTCCCACTCATCTTTGCTATGTTTTGACTTTATATGTTTCTTAAATTCCCTCGTCAGCCACAGCCAACACTGCCTCCTCATAGGATCTTTCTTCCTTTTTGGAATGAACTGATCCTGCATCTTCTGCATTATACCCAGAAATATCTGCCATTGTTACTCCACTGTCATCCCTGCTAAGGTATTGCACCATTGAACTTTGGCCAGCTCCTCCTGGGGATTAATCCACCTTTATGTGTTTCAAGACATCTAGCACTTCCTCCTCCATAATATGGACATTTTGCAAGGTGTCACCATCTGTTTCCCTACATTCTATATCTTCCATATCCTTTTCCAGTAAATACTGATGCAAAATACTCATTTAGTATCTCCCCCTTTTTCTGCGGCTCCACACAAAGGCCGCCTTGCTGATCTTTGAGGGGCCCTATTCTCTCCCTAGTTACTCTTTTGTCTCTAATGTATTTGTCAAAACCCTTTGGATTTTCCTTAATTCTATTTGCCAAAGCTATTTCATGTCCCCTTTTTGCCCTCCTGATTTCCCTCTTAAGTATACTCCTACTTCCTATATACTCTTCTAAGGATTCACTCGATCTATCCTGTCGGTACCTGACATATGCTTCCTTCTTTTTCTTAACCAAACCCTCAATTTCTTTAGTCATCCAGCATACCCTATACCTACCAGCCTTTCCTTTCTGTGGCTAATTCAACAGAGATATGTTTTATTTGGATGTTGATAACTTCTATAATTTACTTGCAGTGTTGTCTTACAGAACAAATACAACTAGTGACACTGCCACCTCTGGCTCAGACCAGAGCACATTCTCAAGACTGGCCATTCAATATCGTTCTCAGTGAGTGCTGTACTGTTGGAGATATCATCCTTTGTTGAAACAAAATGCTCTCTTCAACTTGTTCAGATAACTATTAAAAACCCTGAGACTAATTTGAAGAAGAGCAAGTTATACTTTTATAAATGAATATTAACAGATTATAATAAACAATAAAATATATGATAAGACCTTAGTTTTGTGCATGTTTGGTGAGAGGCCCATTTTCTCAGCTGCCTCAGAGAAGGTATCAACAATCTCTGTGACTGAGGTTGGAGGATTTTAGTTTTAGATTGTAGGCAGTGTCAGTCAACTAGTTTTCCATCTGCTCTGTAAATTATCTCCTGCCTGTGGATAACCTGCTGGAGGGAAGGTGCAGCATTGCAGTGAAGAAAACCAAGAAGAGAATTGATACAATGTTATAGCTTTGCTTAACCCCACTTCATACTGAGGTAGGGTCAGGGTGGTTCTGTTGATGTGGATCACAGCCTACGCACCATTATGGAGGATGGTGACACATTCCTGAGAGCATCCTAATTTGGGAGATGGTCTTTGAGCTTTCAATGATTAAAAGAGTCAAAGGCATTTGAGAAGTTTACAAACTCTGTACAGCAGTTACTGCTGCTAGTTGCAGTTATTGGATTTGCCTCATAGTGAAGATTATGTCTGTGGCTCATGAATGGCAAAAACTGAACAGTGACTCTGAAAGGAGTTCCTCAGCCATTGGAAGGGGATGATTGAGAAGAATTTTTGCAAAGATCTTCCCTGTGGAAGACAGCAGGGAGATTCCTCTGTAGTTATTAAAAATGGATATGTTTGCTTCTTGTATCCAGCATGCACTCTGCTTCTTACAGTTGTGCAGCTATGTCTGGAGTGTATCTCCACTGTGATTCACGATTTCAGCAAGGATTCCATCAGCTCCTGTCAGCTATCAAATGGCTTTTCAGCTTTAATCTGGACCATGGTAGTGATGATACTGAGTTGGATTGAATGTTGGACAGTGGAAGGAGGATGGAGGGCACTTGAGGTAATGATAGAGTCTCAGTTAAGGAGTTCTTCAAAATGTGTATCTAGTGAGCACTGTCTGCCTCCATGTCTTTACATGTTTCCCTCTATTTTTGGCTTGAAGTGGAGTGGGCCCGTGAGTGCTTGGGCTAATGATTATCTAACAAAACCGATGGAAGTAAGTGTGCTCTTCATGTCTGAGGGTTGGTGGATATCCCACATTCTTTCTACGTACCATTTGGTCTTTACGTTTGGAGAACATTTGCTTCCAAACGTAATGCAGCCCTCCAAGGATCCATATGGAGCATTGACTTCTTGTTCCAGGTGCTGCTGCCACGTATTTGTGCTGAAGAAACAAACTGCAGGAATGCTGTTTGTCGGGTATGCTGTTCCACTTTCAGACATCAGTAGGATTCCTGTGGTGAATGTAAGAACATAGGGCAGGAGTAGGCCATTCAACCCCTTGCCATTCCATAAGATCATGACTGATCCGCCCCGGGCCTCAACTCTTTTATTTTGTGCCAGTGCTCAGCCCTTATCTCCTCGATATTGCAAACATCCTCTTTAAATTCTTTCAGTGATCTAGTCTCCACAACTACAAACTGAAAGAACTGCAGATACTGTACATCAGAAACAAAAGTAAAAGTTGCTGGAAAAGCTCAGTAAGTCTGACAGCTTCTGTGGAGAGAAATCCGAGTTAACATTTCCGACCTGGCTACCCTTCCTCAGAATTAGTTCAGACTTAAAACGTTAACTCTGATTTCTCTTCACAGATGCAGCCAGACCTGCTGAGCTTTTCCAGCAACTTCTGTTTTAGTCTCCACAACTCTCTGGGTTGAAGGCCTTCTGATGTTCATGGTTAGCTGAGTTGGCTGGACAGCAACAGAGCAAGACCAACAGTGTTAGTTCAATTCCCGCATTGGCTGATCTCACTATGAAGGTCCTAATTTCTCAACTCTTGCCTGAGGTGTGGTGACCCTCAGGTTAAACTCACCACCAGTTTCCTTACTCCAGTGAAAAAGCAGCCTCTGGTGACATTATCATCTTACCATCTGCAAGAAGAAAGTCTTTTACATTCTTTTAAACATGCCTCCCCTAATTATGTAATGATATCCCATAGTTTGGGACTTCCCCAGTAGTGGAAACATTTTCTCAACTTTCACCCTGTCAAACTGCCTCAAAGTCTTACACATTTTAATGAGGCCACACGTCATTCACCTAAACGCCAATGAATAAAGGCCTAAATTATTTTGCAATTCTTGATATGTCAGCCCTCCCCTTCAGCCTAATGAACCTCCTTTTTTAACTGCCTTCAATGCCAATAAATCCTTTTTCAAATACAGGGATCCAACTGTACAAAGTATCCCAAGTACGGTCTCACCAACACCCTGCATAGTTGAAACAAGATTTCCCAATTCTTCACATGTACTTGTTGTAGTGGACTTCAGTGTTGACCTGGCACTATGAGCACATTGACTGAAGACTGAGAGATTGGAACTGAGCAGGCTCAAGGAGTTGAATGACCTGCTCCTGTTCTTGGGTTCCTATGATTTTAAAATCCATACTAAAGGTGCAGAGTATATGGCAAACCACAGCAGCTCATTTCTGATTTTGATACTTTATCCTTTGAGTATCTGTGACTATACAACCTCAAACCACTTACCCCCATCTACCACCTAGCAAGCACCAATGTTGTCACCCAGTTGTATCATTCTCCAGGAATTCTGTCTACCTCAGAATAAAGGTCATAGAGTCATGCAGCATGGAAATAGACTCTTTGTTCCAACTTTGCCATGCCGAAAAGTTCCCCAAATCAAACTAGTCCCACTTGCCTGCATTTGGCCCGTATTCCTCTAAACCTTTCCTGTTCATATTCCCATCCAAATGCCTTTTAAATAATTGTACCTGCACCTACCACTTCCTTTGGCCATTCATTCCACGTACAAACCATGGTTTGTGTGAAAACATTATCTCTCAGATCCCTTTTGAATCTCTCTCCTCTCACTTTAAAAATATGCCTTCTAGTTTTGAACTCCCCTACCCTAGGGAAAAGACAGTTGCTATTCACGTTATCTCTGCCATTCATAATTTAATAAACCTCTCAGGTCACCCCTCAACCTCCTGTGCTCCAGTGAAAAAAGTCCCAGCCTATTCAGTCTGTCCTTATAACTCAAACCATCCAGACCCAGCAACATCCTGTTAAGTCTTTTCTGAAACCTCACCAATTTAATAATATCATTCGTGTAGCAGGACAACCAGAACTGTACACAGCACCCCAAAAGTGGCCTCACCAATCTCCTGTACAATCTCAACATGATGTTCCAACTCCTATCTCAGTGGTCTGAGCAATGAAGGCAAGCGTGTTGAATGTCATCTTAACCACCTTGTGTACCTGTGACAAAACTTTCAAAGATCAATGTGCTTGCATCTCTAGTCTCCCTGTTGACAACACTACCCTGGGCCCTAACATTAACTGTATTAGTCCTGCCCATGTTTGTTCTACCAAAATACAATACCTCACTTTTATGCAAATTAAATCCATCTGCCACTCCTCAGCCCATTGGCCTAATTGACCTTAGATAACCTTCTTCACTGTCCATCCGCAAACTTACTAACCATACCTCCTAAATTCTCATCCAAATCATTTATATAGATTACTGTTACGGCAATTTATGTTCAGAATATTTTTGTCTCATTACATTAGACATATAATTGCTGCATTTATTTGTGTTACGAAATTTACATTTATTTTATTGAGAGACTTTAGGATGCCAACATACTTGTTTATACATTTGTGTGTGAGTGGCTGTATGTTCACTTACCAACATTGTACAATTATCAATGCCTCATTGATCGCTGTGTTATATCCCAGAATATCATTAATAACTTTTTACAGCCATGACCCTTAGCCCCTGTAACAGCCTGTGACCTCTGTGAACTCACATGCCTGTATTATGCGTAATTAATTCCTGCTGTGATGGGGACAAGAATTAGAGATTTTCTGCGGATGATTCTCACAACAAATATCTTGCAGTTGAAATTAGATTTATGAATTATCGTGTGGACAAAGGTTGTCTTTGGTCATGATGTGCCTGAGGGTTTGTGGAGCAAAGACTTGAACTGAAAAATGATCATAACAGCAAATATCAATTGCAATGACCATAAATAGCAGACAACTATCAAATAAGTACAGCCTCTGCCTTGCAAATAATAATCGTTCAGAATCAGATCTAGAGAATGTGTGCAATATCAACCACCTCATTAGAAATTGAGAGATTTTCTTTCCCCCTATATAGGAGCAATATGTATGTGGAACTGATTCCCAGTAAACACATCTGCAGTTTATTAATTCTTAATTCTTTGATTAATTATTTTTCCAAGCAATTAGTGTTACAATCCCAGCTGAAGTTGCTTCTGGACAAGTCAGATCCCAGATTAGAATCTGCCTTGATGGATTATATTTTGGTTTTCTTTAATTTATTATTGTGTTATTTCACTAAAAGATATGGCAGAATACTGCAGATTTAGTCTTAATGACAAAACAGGGTTTTATTACACAAATGAAAAGAGTATTCACACAACCAAACTTAAACATTCTTAGCTTCAAATAACCCTTTTGGATTTCTAACTAAGCACTTCTGGTCTGGAATTTTAAACCTATGTGTTTCACTCCAAGGTAGCCTATTTTCTAACAGTTCTAAACAGTTTACTTTCTCCAGAAGCAACATTTTTTCATATCAAATTCCGGCCAAGTCTTTTGTAAACTGCCCCCAAAAGTTTTCCAAACTATGGACCTTTTCTAAGCAAAATTTCAAGTCATCATTATCGTAAACCAACAGCAGGCCTTTCCATGTTTGTTCTCTCTGATCATAAACTTCATTCAAACCAATTCATATTATCACTCCAGGAGGGCCTGACTCACATGCTGTCTTGTCACATACTGATTTAAAACCATGGGCTTCAGAAATTCTGAAAAATTGTTAAATCACTTCATACACACAGACAAAACCCACATGCCACCAGCTCAAAATCCAAACTCAAGAATAAATATATTAAGCTATATAAGTCACACAACTTACATCAGACCCTCTTCCCCCACCCAAAAGAATTCGTGGAACTGCCTTTAAGAGGCGTTTTTATTACCCATCAAAAATTTTCTTGAGATTCTTACTGTGTCAAATTAAAACTTGTTCTGTTGATATTAAACATACAATGAGTTACCTAGCAACTATAATTCTTAAATAAGTCCATGGACATCACAGCATTCCATCTTCTTCATATGTATTTTCGATAAAGTATCCACTGTAATATTCTTTTTAAGGCTCAAGAAAATTTTCAAGTTATACCTTTGGAAAACTAATTTTAAAAAAAAAGGTTTTGGCCCATTTAAATAACAGCTTCTTTCACATTGATAGTGATGCTTACTTCAAAATGATATAGTGCCGATTTAAGATTCATCATCAGAGTCTCAACCATTTAATATTTTTGTTGACATGCAGCCAGCTCCTTCGAAAAGTAACTGACAGGACATTCGATACACAACTCGTCATCTTCTAGTAGATTTCCAGAAGGTGGCATCTCAAAGACTAGTGCAAGAAATAAAAGTTCACAGCGTAAGAGGTAACATACTGGAATAGATAAAACGTTGATGGCACGGTGGCTCAGTGGTTAGCACTGCTGCCTCACAGAACTAGGGTCCCAGGTTTGATTCCAGCCTCAGGCGACTGTCCGTGTGGAGCTTGCACATTCTGCCCGTGTCTGCGTGGGTTTCCTCCTGGTGCTCGTTTCCTCCACAATCCAAAGATGTGCAGCTTAGGTGAATTGGCCATTCTAAATTGCCCATAGTGTTAGGTGCATTAGTCAGAGGGGAAATGGGTCTGGGTGGGTTGCTCTTCGGAGCATCGGTGTGGGCTGGGTGGGCCGAAGGGCCTGTTTCCACACTGTAGGGAATCTAATCTAATCTAATTCTCGTTAAGAGCCAGAAGGTAGGCACAAATGGGTCATTTTCTTATTTACAAGATCTAACAATTGTTCTGCTACAAGAATCAAGCCTCAACTTTGTTACAATTTGCATAAGTAATTTGGGCAGAGGAACTAAAGGTAAGGTTGCTAAATTTGCTGTTGACTCACAGACTAGTAAGAAAAGAAATTCCGAAGACTTCATAAGGATGATGCAAAGGGAAGTAGATAAATTAAATTACTGGGTGTAAAATATGACAAACAGAGTATCATGTGGGAAAATATTTAATTTTCCATTATGATAGAAAGATTAAAAAGTGTTTGATAGAAATGGTGGGAGGTTGCAGAGATCTGCGAATCAAGGGGATCTGGATGGCTTGGTCCATGAGTCAGAAACAGTGGGTAGGTATAGCAAGTAACTAGGGAAGCTAATAGAATGTTCTAATTCATTGCCAGGGCAATTGAATAGAGAATTATGGAGATTATGCTTCAGTTATGGAGGGCATTGGTGAGACCATATTGGACTACCCTGTCATATTGTTCTCTTGATTCAAGGAAGGAAGTCATTGCATTGGAAGCTGTGTAAATAAAGTTAACAGCTTAATACCAGGGTGAAGGATTGTATTATAAGGAAAGATTAGATAGGTTATGCTTGTTTGTATCCTGTCAACTTTAGAAGAGTAAGAGGCAACTTAGTTGAAACATAAGATCCTGAGGGCATTGACAAGGTAAATGTGGACAGGGTGTTTATTCTTGTAGAAGAATCAAGAACTAAGGGTCACTGTTCCAAAATAAGGCGTCACCCATTTAAGGCAGAGGTGATGAGAAATTTCTTCTCACAGAAAGTCATGAGTCTTTATTACATCCTTCCTTGAAATTTTTTAATGCAGAATTTGACAAATTCTTGCTTATCCAACGGGTGAAAGGTTATCAGGGGAAGTGGGAATGTGGAATAGTCTGATCAGCCCTGGTCTTATTTAGGGGTAGAGCAGACTTGAGGGGCAGTGAGGCCTACTTTAACTCCTAATTTGTATGTTCATGTAGTGGAGTTCCAACAATAGTATAAACAGTACAAATTAAAATGATGTTTGAATCTCAGGATGAGAAATACTTGAAACTAAAAACTGAATTTTCTGGCATACATTCGGTACCATCTTTTGCCCAAATGTTCCTGTAAAACATGTTGGGATGCTTTATTATGTTGTCTGTAAATACAAGTTGTTACAATGCAATACAATGCATTCAACTCTTGTCTCCCGGCTCTAGGAACGTTGTTGTTAAACCTGAAAAGATCTAGAAGGAAGTTGCCTGGGTTGGAGGATTTGAGTTAAAGGGAGGGGGCTGAATAGGCTGGGGCTGTTTTCCCTGGAACATCGGAGGCTGAAGGGTGACCTTTCTAGAGGTTTATAAAATCACAAGAAGTATGGATAGGGTGAATAGTCACAGTCTTTCCCACAGGGTAGAGAAGACCAAAATTAGAGGGCATAGGTTTAAGTTGAGGGGGGAAAGTTTTAAAACTGACCTAAGGGATGGCTTTTTTGCACAGAGGGTGGTGCATGTGTGGAATGAGCTGCCAGAGGAACTGGTGGAAGCTGGTACAATTAACAGCATTTAAAATGTATCTGAATAGGTATATGAAAAGGAAGGGTTTAGAGGGATATAGGCTAAATGCTGGCAAATGGGACTCAACTAATTTAGGATATTGGGTCAGCATAGACGAGTTGGACCGAAGGGTCTGTTTGCATGACTCTATGACTATTAGTCTTAGTTTGGAATAGTGTAGGTGTGTTTATATGAGTATAAAACAATCCATTCTAAATAAGTCTTTCAATGACAACTCTTATTTTTGTGAGGCACTAACCTTGAAATTGTTGCTGAAGTTGTTCAAAAATAAACCAGTCCAGGCAGAAAAATGTTTAAAAATTTGGATTAACTCAATTCAATTGGAATTCTTCAGCAACTACTGGCTCCAACTATAACTGGTATTAGAAATTCACCCTGTTATCTTTGAGTACAGTATTCCATATAATGTTTTATGTACGCAGTAATCTGTTCTTCATCGCGAGTATGTAGATTGGCAATCAGCCAGACAGATGGAGTGAAAACCTATTTTCTGTGGAGTCTACATTCAAACACTGGTGAAGTGGAGTTAGGAATTTTGAAGCCAATTTTTAACAGCAAAGTTCCACAATATGACTCTTACCTGATTTGATGCTGATTAATAGTCTCAGAGCAGAAAAGGATGGTTTTTCTGAACTTTTCCTGCAGTGGTTTCCATTTTGGAACAGAATGAAGGGAGCTTGACATTACCTATAGCTATATTATATTTGAACTGGAAGCTCTGAGATGTAATCGGAAAGTTTTCTATTCCCCGGTACTATGAATTTGCATCTTGATGTGCAAATTAATCATTCTTTGTAAACTTTTAATAATAATTTTTAGGGCAATGAAATATTTCAGGTGAAGGAGTTTTCCATGATATTTGTTGTATGGTAAATGTTTACTAATGATGACCATTGTATGAAGCACCTATCCTTGTGTGAATACCGTCATTGAAAGTATGGATTTGCACATAATTCAAGTTCTCCTTTCAAACCACCAGTGTTTGCTGAAACAGAGGTCTCTTTGATTGTGATACATACTTTATAAATACTATTCAACAGAAGACCCACCTGAAAATGACCCAATTTACTGAATGTGCATTGGCAGGGGCATGTAACTTTCATCTATCGTAACATTTTCTCGAGGCAGGTGGACATTAGCAAAGGATGAAGTCCCAGAATGCTAGACAGTTCTGCCGGCCACCACTGGGATCGTCTTCACAGTTTTCAGTTGGACCATCAGGTGCATTATTCCACACCAGAGAATTGCCCATCATGCCCCCAATCCAAGTGCCTTTTTTATACTTTATTAAGAAGTGTCATTAGTAGTTGCGCTGTTGAAATCCAGAGCTATGAAATTATCTAAGCATTCATATCGAAGAGGGCAATTGTGTGGAAAAGAAGAAAGATTTACATTTATGTAGCACCTTATGTGTCAAAAAAGATCCCAAATCACTTCACAGACAATGACCTACGGTGTATTCCTATTGTAAGCAAATATAGCAACAAATATCTACCCAGCCAGATCCCACAAAGTGCAATGAAATTGAAATGATTGCCTGGGAAATGTTTTCTACACCAGTTTTACTATTACTTGCAAAATTAATGAGTATTTGCTTTCTTCTTCCCTTTTGCTTGTAACTAGGGTGACCCTGGATCATCAGCTGCTGGAATCAAGGTTAGATTGGTCCTTGTTACTATGTTCTAGATTCTATTTATTGTTAGCTCTGAGCTTTGTTGAATGATTACTGGTTACTCAACTTGTTGGGTGAATGGTATCTTTCCTTTCTCTCCTTCATCTCCAGGGTGAACCAGGTCAACCTGGGCATCAGGGACAAAAGGTAACAGCAAAAGAAGGAAGAATGAGACTGCTTTTGATATTTTTTACTTTCAATATCTGTATTATGCATTTATAAATGGGATAATCTTCGGGCAGTGATTAACCTACTTTCTGTATTGCTCTTGCATCTGCTGATTATCGAGATAGAAAACAGAATAAGGGCAGATTTTACAGGGACTTGCTGACATAGCTTTTCAATCAATACCCAGAGGTAGACAGTCTATTAAACAAATAGTTAGGAATATGACAATTAATCGATTGTGATGCTCTTACTAATATGCTTGATGATGTTGCCTTAGTCTGCTCTAACCCTGAATGCTCCACTAAACACTAAACTTCCTAATGATCTGTTTCTCATCTGTGTTGTACCAGTCACCTACATAGGTCTGAAAATAGTAAAAGGTCTTTGAATATATGTAAATCCTTCCCTGATATTTCTTTGGTGATTGACATACATTTTCTTAATTATTGCTTTTTAAATTAGTGATCAAGCCTATATTATCCTGCAAGGGAAATAAGTAATACTGTTGTTGTGCTAAATTGTTAGTTATAAGCCCATCTAGTAACTTCGCCATCATTAGCTATCACCAATAAAATTGTGTCTGTTATTCAAAGATTGCAAAGTGACATTCAATCCTATAGTCTTTCTTTCAAGACAAATCTGGGAGTTGTAAGCTTTTCAAGGAATTCAAGGGAATTAAATGCTATGTACCAAACACCAAGCTGAAGTCAGATGTTGGGAATAACTGAATACCAAAACTATCCATTTCCAAGTTGGTATTTCATTCTTTTTTTTTTCTGGTAGGTTACAATGAAAAGATCTTCCTTCATGAAGGAATAATTGGGGGTCATTTGGACTTTGTACAAGAGGAAGTAATTGATAACAAATCAGCTGAATGCTTTACAGTTCTTCCAGTTTTACATTCCAGGAATTTCAGTGGAAATTATATGGAGATTTGAAAAAGGTTGCCGGCTCACAATTACCCAATTTCAATATTGTATAAAGTCAGAATTCACTCTTACAAAATCCATAACAAACCCTTAACACATACAAATGGATCGATTCCATTTATAGCAAAGAATTTTGTAGTTTGCATGTTATGCTGTTGGCTTATTTTTCAATGTCTTATTCTCATTTTCTAATATTACCCCCTCTTGTCCAATTACCCCAAATGACAGCCTATTCTTGTGCTCAGCCAGGGGTTTGCCAGTGTCAATTTAACTGACAAGTAGTTGAAGTGTGAGCCAACCCTGATTCCTGTTTGGCATAGGTTATATCGCCTTTCTACTTACCTCAAAACACAGTTCAACATGGCTGCATCTCTGAAGTGGCATCTCTTTCTGAGCTCTCAGTCCATGAGGGATGCACCAATCCCAATCTGCTGCTTTTTGTTGACCTTGCTGCAGTTCATGACCGAACTAGTAATCCATACGTCCAGGCTAAAGCTTGGGGGTCATGCCTTCAAATCCAACTATGACAGCCAGCGGAATTTAGATTCAACTGATAAATCCAGAGTGTAACATTAGTCTAGATAACCATTGTAAACATGAAATTATCATCAATTTTTTTTTAAAAAAAAGAAACATCTGGTTCACTAATGTCCTTTAGGAAGGAAATTTTCCATCCATACTCGTGAATTACATATGACTCCAGACCCACAGTAATGTGGTTGACTCTTAACTTTCCCCTAAAGTGGCTTAATAAGCACTGAGTTCAAGAGCTATCAGGAATGGGCAACATATGTTGGCATTGCCAACTATGCCCATATCCCATAAAAAGAATTTTAAAAAGTCAGCTCACCTTATGAGTCTAATTATGATCCAAAATACTTTCCTGTTAATCTTTAGCACTACCCATCAGCAAATTCACCAGTATTTGATGCTTGGTGCTTTAAAAGAAGAAAACGCCTCTCTGCAGAGTTATAACAATTTTGAAAGCTAAACTACATATGTTTCTTCCTTAAAAATATATCATTTCATCAGTACTGTATGATTTTCTGACTTGTTTTTATACAACTCTTTTTCACTTGACCTATTCAATATTTTCTTGTTATCACTATGCTACAAATGATTTCTCATTTGCTAAGCAGATGCACTAAATTTGTGATCCTGGTGTCCTATATGTATAGGGTATTTTAAGCCACCTCCCCCATTGTTGTGACTGTCTGTGCATATATATAAAAATATGTGTCTTGTGCAGTAAATAGAAGCAGAGCAAAATAGAGGAGCATTTCCCATGTTTGTCCAGCACGGTTTAACACAGAGCTTGTATACAACAGTTCAGATAACAGACATTTAAACAAAAAAACATAAACACTGAAAGTCTGAAATGAAAAGGAACAGAAACTGCTGGAAATGTGCTGCACTTCAGTCAGCAACTGAAACAGGAGAGAGAGGTTAACAGTTCAGGTAAGTCTCCTAATCACTAGGTTTGATGAAAAATCACATTCAAAACATGAATCTATCATTCTCTTTTCAATGCTGATCACTATTTCATGCTTTGCAGACAGATTGTAGACAGCAGTTGCAATGCACATTAGTGACAACATTGCTGGAGTTATTCATAGTTTTAGCGGGAATACAATCACAAAAAGAACAGTCTAGCGTCAGTGACTGAACTTTCATGAACTTTCACATCAGCTAATCAATGTGGTATGTTCGGCATTCCACTGGTCATTTAGAAATCAGCACATGTTTGAGTCATTTGATGTTGCAGTGTGTGCTGGAATCTTGTCTATTGACTCTTAAAATCATGTTATATTTGAATGATTCTAGTACGTTCGTGTGATGCATAGACAACAAACTATTTTCTTCCTATTTTAAAAGACACATTTTCTTAAACTAGTAATGCCTTTTTGGAACATAGAAATAGAAACCTTTTATACAGACCTGCACTGAATGAAAGAGCACTGTGTAGTCAGTGGATTCAGCAAATTACGGCGTATTTTACAAATAAATTCATCAAAAGCCGAAGTTATCCCTTATCAATTCAGTAAATCACCATATAATATGATTCTGAATCGTACCGATTAGGAGGTTAAATCCCCTCAGCTGACCATCAGCAGAGTTAGGTGATGGTCAGCTAGAGACAGCAACATTACGTAACAATTGGCTTTGGCTTCTTTGGTCCAAAGAGTGGGAAAAATAAGATGTTTCCTTTCCTGATTACTGACCAGTATTCATTGCAAGGAAGGATGCATATTGGGGCATCAAATAAGGTAAAGATTAGACCCAACTATATCTTCACAGTGAAACGATCTGTGGATACATCATATCTAAGTTCACATATTAAATCAGAATGTACATTCTGCTGTGGTACTGGCCAGCTGTTATACTTGGTGCATCCAACATACAGCAAGAATCAAGGCCTTGAGGAGAGGAAGAAAGAAAATTTTAAAAGTTACTCAATTAACCAAGACTTGAGTATAAGTCAATCTTCCATTCGGCAAGTGGCCATATTTCCTCTGGCAGCAATCAAGATCTAATAGTAGTGTTTGCTATTAATCCCTGACTTACATCCTCCAAAGTGTAAATCGTGATAAATGAGGTTGAATCATCAGCAGCAGCGCATGAGGTTAAGGCTGTACATCAGGTTGCTTTGCACATGATGTGATTTTCATCCAGTGACGAAGCCAGATTTTACTCAGTGCTGATTAGTTCCACTGAGAGGGTAACTGAATGGTGGGAGTTCACGTCCTTTGGGACCTGGGTAGAATCTGCTAAAGCTTTTTTGCTGTAAGATCCCCTAATAGTAGTCATCGGGAGGAAACTTTTCTCCTCTCCATCTTGACAGCATTTAAATCCAGGCCCCAGATGTGAATGGGCAGTATTTTAATATATGGTGCCACCTAGTGCCCCAGTCCTGTGACTTCACATAAAATTGAGGAAATGTGAAAATCTTTACAAGACGTTTCCATTTTCACACTGCATTTTAAAATGTTTTTCATTGAACGACTTATAAAGTCACACAGCTTTGACTGAAATGGAAAAACAAAAGACATATTTATATTTGTTACCAATTGAATCATGGTTTGGATATTATTGCGTAACTGGTGAGGTGGAGCTAAACAAAAGTCTTGAGGCAGCTGAACACGCTTCTATAATGTTTTGTAATTTTCCTGTGTAGGGTGAACCAGGTCTTCCTGGGCTTCCTGGACTTCCTGGGATAAAGGTAATGACTGCTGCAGCCTGTACATTGGGGTGGATGTGGAGTAAACATTTGCAAGCTAAGCTGCCATTAGTCTGCTTAGTGTCTGATACGTGGTCACCTGTTTCTGTTTGTAGCTCTTCCTTTCAATCTAGATCTGTGAAGCTGCTCCGTTCCATTGAGTTGTGTTCAGTTTGCAAATTACGAGAAATTTTAACATATTCTTAATCAGATCTGATCAAGACATTCACCTTCCGCCTTTTTGCTCAATGTTGCTGTTAATTTAAAGGTCACAAGATGATCATACTGCATATATTAGCAGATATTTGACTCAAACACTTTAGCTAATGCAACAAGGAGCCCTGCATTATGCAAGCATACCATGTTAATTACATTTATATGGTTACTATTGAAAAAGGATGCTCATAATTATTTGAATAAAGTCTACCTGGATTAATTATTTTTATATATTGGTGAAAAATATATATCCCTTAAAAGATAATAGCAAAAGTTTCCTTGCAAACCTAAAGTCCACAAATGTGTGTAATTTTTAATAAAATTAACAAGTTTGCTCATTTGAAGTTAGCCTGAAAGGGCTACATTAACACTCAAGGAGCATAATCTTTATTTAAAAGACTATTTTTGTCTTTTATTTAAAAGATTTTTTTTAATGAAAATAGAAAACCAAAAGAGCTGGGTGTATTTTCCTGTGACTGTATACAATGATGACATTTGCATCATGATTTAGAAATGTGCCAAAAGGATATGAAGCCTTCACCTTTTATTGAGAAAGATTTGCTCCTGTCCATTAGAGCTGTGTAATAAAGCAGGACGTTATATGGGTAAGAGGAGGAACTGCCACTGCAATACCTCCTCCATTGTGATTGGTTTAATGGAAAAATTTCTTCTTCAATGCTCAGCTTTCGCATTTGGGCAGAAAGAAATTTGTATAACCTGTTTACAGCAGATTAAATTAGTTGAATAGATGTTTTATGGGCCTAATGGCCTTTATCATTGAATTAAATCAGTTGAGTACTCCAATGTTGTCAAATGTTTCTCAGCAAGTTGAATCCATTATAATTTGAAAAATCAGGCCTCTCAGTGGCAAATTTTTGAAACTCTAGAAAGCACACATCAATTGCAACATTAAATACAACAGTACTATGTTGTACTAGACTGGCAAGTATAAGCCTTGATTTACTTAATGGAATCAGTATTTAAACCATTGTGACCAAATAAAATTTGTGGTTTCTGAGTGAGACATGACAGAGCTGGGTTTAGTAGGCTATTTCTCCTTTGGCATTAACCTGAGCAGCAACCGCTCCCCAGCCCCATGCAGCCCATTTGTGAAGGCACAGTAGGTCTCTGATATCAGCAGGAAAATACAGAAAGTACTTGATGGAAATTTGTCAGGTAGCCACCGATAATCAATCTACCAGCAAATAAATAATAGGGACTGTTCCCATTATTTTATTACATTTCGGCTAAATAATTTTATAGTCTGGATGGCTCATTATTGATAAATCTCAGTGGAGCATTCTTTTCCGTATTCTTTGTTTGTCAGTTTTCAAATCAAGTCATATTGTCAGAAAATCAAATTTATCTCATTTCACTCCCAAATGCAGCTTATATCATTCACTGCTTCCACTTTATTTGGTGAACCATAGACAACACCCCAGATTAGTGAAATGCCATGTAATATACAGTTTGCATCCAGTTGGATGATGGCTTCATATTAATGCAAAGTGCATCTAATGAGCTAGACTTTCCTCCTCCCTCATGTTTGCAATCGACCCGGAAAAGTGGTCATAAATGGCAGAGGGAATTGCCCTGTGTCCTTTGCTGAATTCAGTTTCCATCCTGTACTGCTCCTGGGACTGCTGGCACTGTTGGACAGCAATGTCTCTTTTACAATAGTCTGTCCTTATAAAACATTTACTTTCACTGAATTTACTTAAGATTTCTTCTAGGTACAATTTTAACAGGGAAGAAATCAAAATAGCCAAGCATGAAGTAACAATATTTACAAATAACTTTAAGTAAGATTGCAACTTTGGAATTGTACAGTACAAACTAGTACTTACCTCTGTTAAAGAATTTTAAAAATCAGTATCAATTTAAAGTGTAATTTGAGAACAAAACTCCACAACTGCTAGTTTGGATACCTTAATTCATTTCTTAAAGATGTTGTGTGAAGCACTTTTTAAATGTGTAATAAGTCTTTTTAATAAAGTTATTAGTTTGTTTATGTCCCAGTAAATAAGTTCAGGAATGAAATGCTGCATCACTGCAAATGTGGAATGAAACATTTTTGACCCACTGAAGTCCAGTCATTTTCAGTCAACACTTAGTATTGCACCTCAAACTATTTTCCAGCATTCAAATATGCATTCAGTTTCAAGAATTTTGAAACTTGAAGACATACGAAACCTCTAAATGTTTGATTTTTTTTTCCTTTTTTTGGAAAGCAATATTCCCTTCGTTATACTTGCACCATGTATTTCTTTAATCTTTTTGATCCTACAGTGTACAAAATTCAAAAGGGACATTTACTTCTGTAGCACTGGCAAGAATGCAGTGTACACTAACCAAAGAAAATTGATGCCTGTATTTGCTGTTCAGTATAAAATTCTTCTGCAAAGCTTAGTCTGCAAAATGAAGAGGAATGTGATTCTCATTCTATTTGCTGCTGAGAAGAGGTGATAGTAACTCAAATAAAAACAATACTGCAATTTTTAAATTACACTAACTTTCCAATTAAATCTGGTGTATGCAGCACAGTTCGCTATGTTTAAGTGTGCAAACAACTCTTAGGCATTTCTTCCATGATAACAGCACATTTTTTAAAAGTTCATTCAAGAGATATTGGCTTCATGGACCAAGCCAGCATTCATTGCTCATCTGTAATTGCCCCTGAACTTTGAAGATGGTAAGGTACATCTACAATGCAGTCAGGGAGGCAGTTGCAGGATTTTGACTCAGTGACGGTAAAGGAGCAGGGAATATTTCCAAGACACGGTGTGAGATGTGGAAGAGAACTTACAGTTGGTGATGCTCTTCCTTTGCATCTGTTGATCCTGTCCTTTTAGGTGACAGAGTTCATGGGTTTAGATGGTGCTGTCAAAGGAAAGTATATACTGGGATCATGGCTAATGTATTTGTCCAACAAAAGCTGCCAAATATTCAGAACGATCGAAAGTATTTTACCATTCCATGAGGTTTGCATTGGTGCTGTCCTCCCCAGATAAAGTCTTAGACAGCTAGCAGCAATCCAAATATGAGCTACTGGCAATCAGAGACATTTTCAGGAGTGATGCTTGGTGATGGTTGACATTTTCAAGCTGTTTTATAAGAAAATATCCATACAGGAAGGAAAAATTAACCCTCAGCTCCTGCAAAGAATGGACTCTGCAGATATAATATATTATACCAGGAATATTAGGATGTTGGGTTCTTCATAGTAAACTCTCTTCTTCCATTATAAAAGGCACTGGAGTCATTTTGATTTTGGTCGATGATATGAAATGGGTGAAATCAATTTCTTTGCCCATTGTACTTTCCCCCTACTTTTATTCCAGTTGATTTTATTGAGAGACAAAAAGAGATCATCCAATTGCTGCCAGTTTTTCAAAGTTGAGAACAGGTCAACGATGTCCCAGCGTTAAAGTTCAACACTAGGATGTGAATCAATCAAACCAATCAGGCTAATTGAATTCTGATCTTATATTTATGAGATTAGCACTGCCTCCCGCAGGAACTCTGATGGGAGTAGTGGGAATTCTCTCTTGATTGCACAGACACTTGTCTTTAATGGAGTTAATCAATGCATTCATTGTCATATGAAAAATGAAAAAGGTAGTAATTGGAATAGCATCTTAGACATGCTAAACCTTATTGACCTAAAATACAAGCATAGTCATAGTCCCCTTGATCATCCAGATATGTACTATGGCAATTCACGTTAGCTCAATTCTGTCTTTACTGATGGCAACTTTGGGAATTCCCTTTTTTTAATGGTCAATGTATTGACACAAAATACAGATGCATTGCATGTTTTCCTTAACCAAACAAACTCATATATAGCAATTGGAATTTCAGAAGGGAGCAGGCATTTGTGCTAGAGCACGAGGTATTGTCTTGTGATGGGGGAAGAGTCAACTATTGGAAATTAAGATGACACTAACTCTCAACAGCAAATTATTTAATCAACTGATTGTTAGAAATATTATCCCAGGTCTATAGGTGCTTTGATTTTGAACTTACTACGTGCATTTAAGAACCAAATTATGGTGAATTAAATAGTTAACTGTGTGTAAGAATCTATCCCTCGCTACCTCCTCCTTCTAGGAACCAGTATCTTAGCTCAGTAGCAGCAGTGTATACATATTGCAAGATGTACTGCAGCAGCTCATTAACGTTCATTAGACAGCACCTTCCAAACCCACATCCACTGTCATCTGAAAGGACAAGGGCAAAAAGGACAGGGGCACAGCCAACTGCAAATTTCCCTCCAAACCACTCCCCATCCTGACTTGAAAATATATCACCTTTCCTCAGGTGTTGTTGAGTCGAATCCCAGAACTAGGAGCAGCACAGTGGCTCAGTGGTTAGCACTGCTGCCTCACAACACCAGGGACCCAAGTTCGACTCAAGATTTGAGCAACTGTCTGTGTGGAGTTTGCACATTCTCCCTGTGTCTGCACGGGTTTCCTCCGGGTACTCTGGTTTCCTCCCACAATCCAAAGATGTGCAGGCTAGATGAATTGACCATACTAAATTGCCCATAGTGCTCAGGGATGTGTAGGTTAGGTGCATGAGTCAGGGTAATATAGGGGAAAGGGTTTGGGTGGGATAATCTTCAGAGAGTCGGTGTGGACTTGTTGGGCTGAAAGGCCTGATTCCACACAGTAGGGATTCTAATTCTAACTACCTAACATCGTCGAGAGTGCGCTCATGCCAATCAGGTTGCAGTGGTTCAAGAAGGCAGCTCTCCAGTGGCTTCTCAAGCGTAACTAGGATGGATAATGCATGCTGACCCAAACAATGATGACCTCTGCTCTTTTGGTTTTTCTTCCTATCTGTTCCCCTAAATGTAGCTCATCAGTCCAATTTAACATCTAAAGTATTTGTTCAAATTGTATTGTCCTGCCAGGCTATTTCACTTGAC
The DNA here is from genome assembly GCF_020745735.1 of Hemiscyllium ocellatum. NCBI lineage: Eukaryota > Metazoa > Chordata > Chondrichthyes > Orectolobiformes > Hemiscylliidae > Hemiscyllium > Hemiscyllium ocellatum. The sequence goes on from NC_083401.1 coordinate 127,670,429, forward strand.
ACTATCCGCAACACGATAATATTGATGTTAAAACTCATTTGCCGTTCTGCCGTTGCCCTAATATATGCCTGATGGGAATATGGTGGATTGATTACAAACTAAGTTATTAACTTGATCCCAGCTTTCTTGACGGTTTCAGCAGGTGAACTGTAAAATTGCCACTTGCTCCAAGAAAAGTCAAGGAGCAATAGGACTGAGAGTTCTTCTCGTCAGGAGTTTCCTTATCACATAGCTAGTAGGATATAATTGGACGGACGAGCAGGTGAAATTGGCTGAACTAGCTTGCTAAATGCCAGACGCAAAGCCTGTATCCTCCTCAAGAATATCACTTTGGTAGATAAGAAGAGCCCAGCGAAGCGTCCATTCACCCTTTCACAAGTAGCAAACATAGCTATCTACATTAAAACAGATTGGACCTGCTTTGTAAGCTTTGTTGATATTGTCAACAGCAGACAGATACTGGCATTTACACCAGGATTAAATGTGGCAAGGTTTTGAGACCTATAGTTTGCAAGGAAAACCAAATAAAAGATTATCTTGTTAATAGGCAGTGCTAGAAGGTTGAACAAATATTTTCAGCTGATTGCAACCCTGTCCGAGCAATATAGGTGAGACATTTATTGTCTCACACACCAAATATAAAGTGCACATGCAGATGGAGAACTAATTAACCATATGTCGACTCATGAGTATACTATTTTATACACTAACTACATTAAATCAACCAGAGACTATTTATGAAATCCTGGATATCAATAACAAAGCTGCAAACTGACTTCACACCTCTGTTGTGCATAAGTGTCAATGCATGTGTTTGTGAGTATGTCATGTGTGTGCACTGGCAAATTGCCAACTTCGCTGGCCAATATAATAGAATGCATCAGAGACAAGTTGTGCCGCCTTCTGATGATGTGCCTGCATTTTAAACTCTTGGTATTTCTGAACTTTATAATTGTGGCTGGGGGTGTCAGTCTCACATGCTGCTGTTTTTGGAGATTTATAACGTCAATAATATTCTTTCAATGGTTCACCTACCTGAGCAGTTTAAGATGTCATTAGGTAGAGTGTCAACTACATAGAGCCATTTGTCACATCAGTGTCATGTTAGTTATTTGTTAATAATCCCATTGATGTAATTTGAAATTGTGCTACACTTGATCTTCCAGCTTAATTTTTTTGATAATTCTTCAATAATTCAAGGAAGTACAAGATTGAAATGAGTAATGGATAGAGAAAATTAATCAAAAAGCTTTGATGACACTTTTTCTGAATGGCAGGGAGTAATGGGTGGAGTACCATCAGGATCGGTATTAGAAACCCATCTATTCGCAGTTTATGTTAATGATTTAGATGAGAGAACTAAGTATAAAATCTCACAATTTGTAGATCCCACAAAGTTGGGTGGAATGGTGCATTGTGGTTTGAACAGGCTGAGTGAGTAGGCAGATGCAATACAATGTGGATACATGGCCAAAATAGGAAGGCAGGTTATCATTTGGTTAGCTGTAAATAGGAGAGAGGGGAATGTTTAACAAAACCCTGATGTTCTTGTACACCAGTCGCTGAAAGTAAGTGCATGGGTGCAGCAGGCAGTAAAGAAAGCACATTGTATATTTGCCATCATAGCGAGAGGATTTAAGTACAGGAACAAGGGTGTCTTGCGGCAATTATACAAGCATTGGTGAGGCCACGCCTGGAGCATTGTGTGCAGTTTTGGCCTCCTTATCAGAGGAAGAATGCTCTTGCTGCAGAGGGAATGCAGCGAAGGTTTACTGGACTGATCACTGGGATGGCAAGGCTGCGTATGAACAGGGATTGAGTTGGTTAGGCTTGTATTCACTGCAGTTTAGAAGAGTGGAGGGGGGGGGAGGGGGTGGTGATCATATAGAAGCTATAAACTGCTTACATAACCAGACAGGTTAGATGCAGAAGAATATTACTACTGGCAGGAGAGTCCAAAACCAGGGTGTCATAGTTTAAGTGTAAGGGGTAAATCTTATAAGACTGAGATGAAGAGAAAATTCTTCATCCAGTGTTGCGCCTGTAGAATTCACAACCACAAAGAGTGGTTGAGGTCAAAACATTGTGTTTTCAAGAAGGTGGTAAAAATATACCTCTAATGGTTCAAGGAATCAAGGGATATGGGAGGAAGGAAGCATTAAGGTATTGAGCTTGATGATGAGGCATGATCACAATGAAAGGTAGAGCAGGCTGAAGGGGCTGAATGGCTGACTCCCACTCCTATCTTCTGTATTCCATGCTTCCCATCAATGTTGAGCCTTAGATACAAGACTTTTAAAAGGAGGAGTAAGCACAGAGGTAATCCAGACTTCAGGCTCAGAATAAGAATGACGTGGTGTAGCAGACAGTAGCATGTCTTCACCAACCTTTTCCTAAACATTAACATTATCCATCTGTGTGCAATAACAACCGCACATGTAGATCAACAAATTACTTCATGAAAGTGAACAACTTATTGACAGGAAAAGTAAATAAATAGGGTGTTGAAAAGTTTGAAGCTTAAGAAACAATTGCAGCAGAGTCCTCAAACATGGAGGAGGAATTCGCACCTTTTTCCGACTGTGCTGCATAATCCATTTTTTTTGCTGGTGTTATGTTATGCATATTTTCAATTTAAGATAGATGTCATCATTCAAATCTCATTTGTGTCTCAAATTACATTTTTATAAGCTCCATTTGTGTGTCAATAGGGATCTCCTTAGTTGAAAGGTTACTGTCATCATGAAAAAGCATGAAAGGGCATGGATTGACGTACTGCCATTGATTTCTCCATTGGCAGATATCTAACCAGCTGTTGCTGCTTTTTTCTTTATTACTACGAGCTGTTGGGGATATTGTATGAAAACTTTGGAAAAATAAGAGAGGCTATCCGAGTGTTTTCATTTATGGCTTAGTTTGTACATCTGGGATGAACAAAGAAAAAATTTATTTGAAGATAAATCCACAGTGTGCTTTGAAGAAAAGACATACAATGGCATCATTAGAGCAAAACAAACCAACTGGAAAAGCAAATACAGAAACCAATGTTAAACACAAGATTTGTGGTGGTTTGAGGGAATGTTCTCAGAATTACAGCTACTTTAAAGAAAAATCATTTTCCAATTGCTTAAATTATAACAACATGTGGCTTTGTTTTAATTTGATGTTCAGTCAAGTCAACAAATAAGTTTTTATTTTGTTACAATGGTTTCTGTGATTTCCTGCTATTTATATCTAAGAGTTCAACTGAAGCGCACAAACCTTAATGATTAGATTATTAAGCATGCAGGGTCTCCGTGGGATACAGTTTATTTACTTTCACTGAACTAGTCACATTGTTGAAGTCACTATCATCTGGGTTGCCAAACTGTTAGGGGGAGATGAATTCCCATGTTTACAGAGCCTAAGCTGAGGAGACACAGTCACATATCAAGATCCTGTCAGCATTTTAGAGCATGGCGTAGTGAGCCAGCATACAAGGTTCAGCAGGTTCCACAGAGGCCCAATGAAGTTTCACCTCAAGGTGCTCCTTGGGGTGACGATGTTGACTGAGGACCTTACACATCTAACAAATGTCAATGTGCTTCTGCCACCTGCTGTTTATTGTCTGCTGAACAGGGTCCTGAAAACTGCAGAAGGCCTCATTCTCCATGCTCCAGGCTCTGCTTCAGCACCGCATTGCCTCTAACAACCAGCTAGGAATCTAGAAGAAGTAAGCTCTTTGTCGTGGGCATTGCTCAGGCTCAGCCCTGTGTGCCCTTTGCACAAGATCCAAGATCGGGTGGGTTGGTGGCCCACAGCCCTAAACGTTATTAATCCAGGACTCCAGGCAGGAATGAAGCACACTTACTCCATTCTCACATCTTGTACATTTGGAGAACGTTTTGTTTTCAATAATCTGGAAATGAATCATTGCCTTTATGTGGATGTGCACTGTGTTCTGCTGAATGATCTGACTGTTCCACTTATACCCTCATTTTCTGCTGTGCATTGCATTGCTTCTGGCTGTTTATGATTGGCTGATATCTTAAGCACTCGGGTCCATTTGAAACGTTATAGTTCCTTCACGTTTAGTCTCATCTGTTAATCCTGTGCTGCACACATTTCTTGTTTATTATCTGTTTAATTGGAGCTTTTAGCCCACTAATCACACAGATGATTGTTTGTCTTTTTTTTAAAAGAAAAGCAATTAACAAAGGTTCAAACCCATGTTTAGATTGTATATGTATTTTAATTTTGATTTTAATTTTAGGGTGAACCAGGATTTTGGGGACCTCAGGGAGAACCCGGCTTGCCTGGATTACCAGGAACAAAGGTGAGATCATTGTTATTGTAATACCTACAGAGAGCACTGACATGTGAAATTTGAAAACCTAATCCAAAATATGTTGGACTCATAATATAGAAAAGTTGCAATGTTCAATAATGTCAAGCACAATTCAGAAAAGAGAACGAAAATTCCAAATTTCAAGTTTAAAATAAAAGCATGTAACATTCTGCACAATGCAAACTGATTTTGAAGATGGTTTCCCCAGAACAGCTCGGTGATGCACTCCATCAGAAACTGCATGAAGCCTGTGCAGAAGTGCAACTGCTTTTGGAAAACGATAGAGAGTTAAGTATCCGTGACATCACCTCTGATAGGCCACTGTGCTCCTCACGTGGATACTAATTGGAAGTGCAAGAAAATGTGGAGTGAGTTACTAATGCTGAGAACAATGTGTCCGTATTTGCAGGATGTGCTGAGAATCTTGCTGTTACAGAGAAACCTGAGTCAACGTATCTGTGATGCTGTTTCTCCTTTGGTATTTTTAACAGGGAGAGAAAGGAGATGGAGGGCCACCAGGAAGAGGTGAAATAGGCCTGCCCGGACCTTCAGGTCCAAAGGTCAGCTGACTCTTTTACCCTGGAGATTTTGTTTTGTTCCTGCTGAACGTGATGTTTAAAGCTCAAAGTTGTTCATTTGCAGCAAAACACATCTATCTCCAGGTTCCACCTCTAGCTCCACACAGGAAATGGGTTGTTGGTGTCTGTGTGGTCTGCTGGAAAGGCTGACAGGTCTTTCATTCTTTCTGCTGTTAAACTGAAACAGGAGATCATTGGCAACTGAGGCTCTGTTACTACGTGGCCAAAGAACAACTCAATTTAAACAATGTCCTGCTATCAGACTGTATAATGTGGAGGTGCCGGTGTTGGACTGGGGTGGACAAAGTTTAAAAATCACACCACACCAGGTTATAATCCTACAGGTTTATTTGGAAGCACTAGCTTTCAGAGTGCTGCTCCTTCATCGGGTAGCTTTGGAAGAGGATCATAAGACAGAATTTATAGCAAAAGATTACAGTGTCATGCAACTGCAATGATATATTGAACAAACCCAGATTGCTGTTAAGTCTTTCATCTTTTAGAATGAAGTTAAAAGAATGTAGTCCAACAGGTTTATTTGGAAGCACTAACTTTTGAGGCACTGCCTCTTCATCAGGTGGTTGCGGAACATGACCATACGACACAGAATATATCGCAAAACGGTTACAGTGTCATGGAGTGGTAATGATCTATTAAACAACTTTAATTAAAAATCACACAACACCAGATTACAATTCTTAAACAAATTTAGATTAAGTCTTTCATCTTTTAGAATGGAATATGGTGGTTTAGGTTCTTTAATATGTAAATCCCAGAATTACATTCTCAAGATGGTGTCAGTTTATCTAATAATAGGTGTCACCCCAGC